>NC_086444.1:991827599-992172189 GCF_028390025.1 Pseudophryne corroboree
GGGAGGAAATTGACCAGGAGGATTCTGATGGTGAGGTGGTTTGTTTAAGTCAGGCACCCGGGGAGACACCTGTTGTCCGTGGGAGGAATATGGCCGTTGACATGCCAGGTGAAAATACCAAAAAAATCAGCTCTTCGGTGTGGAGGTATTTCACCAGAAATGCGGACAACAGGTGTCAAGCCGTGTGTTCCCTTTGTCAAGCTGTAATAAGTAGGGGTAAGGACGTTAACCACCTCGGAACATCCTCCCTTATACGTCACCTGCAGCGCATTCATAATAAGTCAGTGACAAGTTCAAAAACTTTGGGTGACAGCGGAAGCAGTCCACTGACCAGTAAATCCCTTCCTCTTGTAACCAAGCTCACGCAAACCACCCCACCAACTCCCTCAGTGTCAATTTCCTCCTTCCCCAGGAATGCCAATAGTCCTGCAGGCCATGTCACTGGCAAGTCTGACGAGTCCTCTCCTGCCTGGGATTCCTCCGATGCATCCTTGCGTGTAACGCCTACTGCTGCTGGCGCTGCTGTTGTTGCCGCTGGGAGTCGATGGTCATCCCAGAGGGGAAGTCGTAAGCCCACTTGTACTACTTCCAGTAAGCAATTGACTGTTCAACAGTCCTTTGCGAGGAAGATGAAATATCACAGCAGTCATCCTACTGCAAAGCGGATAACTGAGTCCTTGACAACTATGTTGGTGTTAGACGTGCGTCCGGTATCCGCCGTTAGTTCACAGGGAACTAGACAATTTATTGAGGCAGTGTGCCCCCGTTACCAAATACCATCTAGGTTCCACTTCTCTAGGCAGGCGATACCGAGAATGTACACGGACGTCAGAAAAAGACTCACCAGTCTCCTAAAAAATGCAGTTGTACCCAATGTCCACTTAACCACGGACATGTGGACAAGTGGAGCAGGGCAGGGTCAGGACTATATGACTGTGACAGCCCACTGGGTAGATGTATGGACTCCCGCCGCAAGAACAGCAGCGGCGGCACCAGTAGCAGCATCTCGCAAACGCCAACTCTTTCCTAGGCAGGCTACGCTTTGTATCACCGCTTTCCAGAATACGCACACAGCTGAAAACCTCTTACGGCAACTGAGGAAGATCATCGCGGAATGGCTTACCCCAATTGGACTCTCCTGTGGATTTGTGGCATCGGACAACGCCAGCAATATTGTGTGTGCATTAAATATGGGCAAATTCCAGCACGTCCCATGTTTTGCACATACCTTGAATTTGGTGGTGCAGAATTTTTTTAAAAACGACAGGGGCGTGCAAGAGATGCTGTCGGTGGCCAGAAAAATTGCGGGACACTTTCGGCGTACAGGCACCACGTACAGAAGACTGGAGCACCACCAAAAACTACTGAACCTGCCCTGCCATCATCTGAAGCAAGAAGTGGTAACGAGGTGGAATTCAACCCTCTATATGCTTCAGAGGTTGGAGGAGCAGCAAAAGGCCATTCAAGCCTATACAATTGAGCACGATATAGGAGATGGAATGCACCTGTCTCAAGTGCAGTGGAGAATGATTTCAACGTTGTGCAAGGTTCTGATGCCCTTTGAACTTGCCACACGTGAAGTCAGTTCAGACACTGCCAGCCTGAGTCAGGTCATTCCCCTCATCAGGCTTTTGCAGAAGAAGCTGGAGGCATTGAAGAAGGAGCTAAAAGGGAGCGATTCCGCTAGGCATGTGGGACTTGTGGATGCAGCCCTTAATTCGCTTAACAAGGATTCACGGGTGGTCAATCTGTTGAAATCAGAGCACTACATTTTGGCCACCGTGCTCGATCCTAGATTTAAAGCCTACCTTGGATCTCTCTTTCCGGCAGACACAGGTCTGCTGGGGTTGAAAGACCTGCTGGTGACAAAATTGTCAAGTCAAGCGGAACGCGACCTGTCAACATCTCCTCCTTCACATTCTCCCGCAACTGGGGGTGCGAGGAAAAGGCTCAGAATTCCGAGCCCACCCGCTGGCGGTGATGCAGGGCAGTCTGGAGCGACTGCTGATGCTGACATCTGGTCCGGACTGAAGGACCTGACAACGATTACGGACATGTCGTCTACTGTCACTGCATATGATTCTCTCAACATTGATAGAATGGTGGAGGATTATATGAGTGACCGCATCCAAGTAGGCACGTCACACAGTCCGTACTTATACTGGCAGGAAAAAGAGGCAATTTGGAGGCCCTTGCACAAACTGGCTTTATTCTACCTAAGTTGCCCTCCCACAAGTGTGTACTCCGAAAGAGTGTTTAGTGCCGCCGCTCACCTTGTCAGCAATCGGCGTACGAGGTTACATCCAGAAAATGTGGAGAAGATGATGTTCATTAAAATGAATTATAATCAATTCCTCCGCGGAGACATTGACCAGCAGCAATTGCCTCCACAAAGTACACAGGGAGCTGAGATGGTGGATTCCAGTGGGGACGAATTGATAATCTGTGAGGAGGGGGATGTACACGGTGATATATCGGAGGGTGAAGATGAGGTGGACATCTTGCCTCTGTAGAGCCAGTTTGTGCAAGGAGAGATTAATTGCTTCTTTTTTGGGGGGGGTCCAAACCAACCCGTCATATCAGTCACAGTCGTGTGGCAGACCCTGTCACTGAAATGATGGGTTGGTTAAAGTGTGCATGTCCTGTTTTGTTTATACAACATAAGGGTGGGTGGGAGGGCCCAAGGATAATTCCATCTTGCACCTCTTTTTTCTTTTCTTTTTCTTTGCATCATGTGCTGATTGGGGAGGTTTTTTTGGAAGGGACATCCTGCGTGACACTGCAGTGCCACTCCTAGATGGGCCCGGTGTTTGTGTCGGCCACTAGGGTCGCTAATCTTACTCACACAGCTACCTCATTGCGCCTCTTTT
Organism: Pseudophryne corroboree; assembly: GCF_028390025.1. NCBI lineage: Eukaryota > Metazoa > Chordata > Amphibia > Anura > Myobatrachidae > Pseudophryne > Pseudophryne corroboree. The sequence continues at coordinate 991,830,470 of NC_086444.1, forward strand.
TTTCTTTGCGTCATGTGCTGTTTGGGGAGGGTTTTTGGAAGGGACATCCTGCGTGACACTGCAGTGCCACTCCTAGATGTGCCCGGTGTTTGTGTCGGCCACTAGGGTCGCTAATCTTACTCACACAGCTACCTCATTGCGCCTCTTTTTTTCTTTGCGTCATGTGCTGTTTGGGGAGGGTTTTTTGGAAGGGACATCCTGCGTGACACTGCAGTGCCACTCCTAGATGGGCCCGGTGTTTGTGTCGGCCACTAGGGTCGCTAATCTTACTCACACAGTCAGCTACCTCATTGCGCCTCTTTTTTTCTTTGCGTCATGTGCTGTTTGGGGAGGGTTTTTTGGAAGGGCCATCCTGCGTGACACTGCAGTGCCACTCCTAGATGGGCCCGGTGTTTGTGTCGGCCACTAGGGTCGCTAATCTTACTCACACAGCTACCTCATTGCGCCTCTTTTTTTCTTTGCGTCATGTGCTGTTTGGGGAGGGTTTTTTGGAAGGGCCATCCTGCGTGACACTGCAGTGCCACTCCTAGATGGGCCCAGTGTTTGTGTCGGCCACTAGGGTCGCTAATCTTACTCACACAGCTACCTCATTGCGCCTCTTTTTTTCTTTGCGTCATGTGCTGTTTGGGGAGGGTTTTTTGGAAGGGACATCCTGCGTGACACTGCAGTGCCACTCCTAGATGGGCCCGGTGTTTGTGTCGGCCACTAGGGTCGCTTATCTTACTCACACAGCGACCTCGGTGCAAATTTTAGGACTAAAAATAATATTGTGAGGTGTGAGGTATTCAGAATAGACTGAAAATGAGTGTAAATTATGGTTTTTGAGGTTAATAATACTTTGGGATCAAAATGACCCCCAAATTCTATGATTTAAGCTGTTTTTTAGTGTTTTTGGAAAAAAACACCCGAATCCAAAACACACCCGAATCCGACAAAAATAATTCGGTGAGGTTTTGCCAAAACGCGTTCGAACCCAAAACACGGCCGCGGAACCGAACCCAAAACCAAAACACAAAACCCGATAAATTTCAGGCGCTCATCTCTATTTGGGCCCCCACCAAAAAAGAAGCAATCAATCTCTCTTTGCACAAACTGGCTCTACAGAGGCAAGATGTCCACCTCCTCCTCATCGTCCGATTCCTCACCCCTTACACTGTGTACATTCTCCTCACAAAGTATTAATTCGTCCCCACTGGAATCCACCATCTCAGGTCCCTGTGTACTTTCTGGAGGCAATTGCTGGTGAATGTCTCCATGGAGGAATTGATTGTAATTCATTTTGATGAACATCATCTTCTCCACATTTTCTGGAAGTAACCTCGTACACTGATTGCCGACAAGGTGAGCGGCTGCACTAAACACTCTTTCGGAGTACACACTGGAGGGGGGGCAACTTAGGTAAAATAAAGGCAGTTTGTGCAAGGGCCTCCAAATTGCCTCTTTTTCCTGCCAGTATACGTACGGACTGTCTGACGTGCCTACTTGGATGCGGTCCCTCATATAATCCTCCACCATTCTTTCAATGGTGACAGAATCATATGCAGTGACAGTAGACGCAGAGGCGTAGCTAGGGTTTTCGGAGCCTAGGGCAAGATGGAAAATGGCACCCCCCAAAAAAAAAACACACACACAAAAAGAAGCATGTGCTTGGGCGTGGCCACACACCAGAAGGGGTGTGGTCATGCTCCAGAAGGGGTGTGGCCACTGAAAATGGCCGACAGTGCCAGTTACATTGCCCCACAGTGCCAGATACAATGCCCCACAGTGCCAGATACATTGGCCCACAGTGCCAGATACATTGCCCCACAGTGCCAGATACATTGCCCCACAGTGCCAGTTACATTGCCCCACAGTGCCAGATACATGCCCCACAGTGCCAGTTACATTGCCCCACAGTGCCAGTTACATGCCCCACAGTGCCAGATACATGCCCCACAGTGCTAGTTACATTGCCCCACAGTGCCAGATACATTGCCCCACAGTGACAAATACAATGCCCCACAGTGCCGGATACATTCCCCACAGTGCCAGATACATTGCCCCACAGTGCCAGATACATTGCCCCACAGTGCCAGTTACATTGCCCCACAGTGCCAGATACATGCCCCATTTAGTGCCAGATACATGCCCCACTGTGCCGCTGCCACCCCCCCCCCCCGGTCACTCACCGCTTGTTGATGATATGTGAGGGGAGGAGAGCGCAGCGCCTCTCCTTCCCCTCACCGCTCCAGGTCTCCGGCGGCTGTCTGGCGCCGGTTCGCTAGCCAATCAGAGCTCGCGGACCGGCAGCCAATCAGGAGCCAATCCGCAAGCTCTGATTGGCTAACGCCGGAGACCGGACACAGCAGCGCTGCTGGCAGCGCTGCTAGGGCTTTCAGCGGCGGTGAGGTGAGGGAGAGATGGTACGCTCTCCTCCCCTCACATTTCGGGTTGACGGGGGCGAGTGGGGCATGATGCCCTGGCCAGCGGCGGCACCCCCCTCTCCTGGGCCTGCCAAGGCGCCCAGGGCACGTGCCCCACTTGCCCTACCCTAGATACGCCTCTGAGTAGACGACATGTCAGTAATCGTTGGCAGGTCCTTCAGGCCAGACCAGATGTTAGCACTCGCTCCAGACTGCCCTGCATCACCGCCAACGGGTGGGCTCGGAATTCTTAGCCTTTTCCTTGCATCCCCAGTTGTGGGAGAATGTGAAGGAGGAGCTGTTGACGGGTCACGTTCCGCTTGACTTGACAAGTGTGTCACCAGCAGGTCTTTGCACCTCTGCACACTTGTGTCTGCCAGAAAGAAAGATACAACATAGGCTTTAAACCTAGGATCGAGCACGGTGGCCAAAATGTAGTGCTCTGATTTCAACAGATTGACCACCCGTGAATCCTGGTTAAGCGAATTAAGGGCTCCATCCACAAGTCCCACATGCCTCACGGAATCGCTCCGTTTTAGCTCCTCCTTCAATCTCTCCAGCTGCTTCTGCAAAAGCCTGATGAGGGGAATGGCCTGACTCAGGCTGGCAGTGTCTGAACTGACTTCACGTGTGGCAAGTTCAAAGGGTTGCAGAACCTTGCACAACGTTGAAATCATTCTCCACTGCGCTTGAGTCAGGTGCATTCCCCCTCATTTGTCTATATCGTAGGCAGATGTATAGGCTTGAATGGCCTTTTGCTGCTCCTCCATCCTCTGAAGCATATAGAGGGTTGAATTCCACCTCGTTACCACCTCTTGCTTCAGATGATGGCGGGGCAGGTTCAGGAGTGTTTGCTGGTGCTCCAGGCTTCGGCACGCGGTGGCTGAATGCCGAAAGTGGCCCATAATTCTTCGGGCCACCGACAGCATCTCTTGCACGCCCCTGTCGTTTTAAAAAAAATTCTGCACTACCAAATTCAATGTATGTGCAAAACATGGGACGTGCTGGAATTTGCCTACATGTAATGCAAGCACTATGTTGGTGGAGTTGTCCGATGTCACAAATCCCCAGGAGAGTCCAATTAAGGTAAGCCATTCTGCAATGATGTTCCTCAGTTTCCGTAAGAGGTTGGCAGCTGTGTGCCTCTTATGGAAAGCTGTGATACAAAGTGTAGCCTGCCTAGGAACGAGTTGGCGTTTGCGAGATGCTGCTACTGGTGCTGCCACTGCTGTTCTTGCTGCGGGAGGCAATACATCTACCCAGTGGGCTGTCACAGTCATATAGTCCTGAGTCTGCCCTGCTCCACTTGTCCACATGTCCGTGGTTAAGTGGACATTGGGTACAACTGCATTTTTTAGGACACTGATGACTCTTTTTCTGACGTCTGTGTACATTCTCGGTATCACCTGCCTAGAGAAGTGGAGCCTAGATGGTATTTGGTACCGGGGACACACTAACTCAATAAATTGTCTAATTCCCTGTGACTTAACGGTGGATACCGGACACACGTTTAACACCACCACAGCTGCCAAGGCCTGAGTTATCTGCTTTGCAGCAGGATGACTGCTGTGATATTTCATCTTCCTCGCAAAGGACTGTTGGACAGTCAAGTGCTTACTGGAAGTAGTACAAGTGGTCTTCCGACTTCCCCTCTGGGATGACGATCGACTCCAAGCAGCAACAACAGCAGCGCCAGCAGCAGTAGGCGTTACACTCAAGGATCCATCGGAGGAATCCCAGTTAGGAGAGGACTCGTCAGACTTGCCAGTGACATGGCCTGCAGGACTATTGGCATTCCTGTCTAAGGAGAAAATTGACACTGAGGGAGTTGGTGGTGTGGTTTGCAGGAGCTTGGGTACAAGAGGAAGGGATTTAGTTGTCAGTGGACTGCTTCCACTGTCACCCAAAGTTTTTGAACTTGTCAATGACTTCTGATGAATGCGCTCCAGGTGACGTATAAGGGAGGATGTTCCTAGGTGGTTAACGTCCTTACCCCTACTATTACAGCTTGACAAAGGCAACACACGGCTTGACACCTGTTGTCTGCATTTCTGTTAAAATAATTCCACACCGAAGAGGTGATTTTTTCGTCTTTTGACCAGGCATGTCAATGGCCATATTCATCCCACGAACAACAGGTGTCTCCCCGGGTGCCTGACTTAAACAAACCACCTCACCATCAGAATCCTCCTTGTCAATTTCCTCCTCAGCGCCAGCAACACCAATATCCTCATCCTGGTGTACTTCAACAGTGACATCTTCAATTTGACTATCAGGAACTGGACTGTGGGTGCTCCTTCCAGCACTTGCAGGAAGGCGCCACCTCTTCCCGTCCAGTGTTGGGAAGGTCAGGCATCGCAACCAACACAATTGGACTCTCCTTGGGGATTTGTGATTTAGAAGAATGCACAGTTCTTTGCTGTGCTTTTGCCATCTTAACTCTTTTCAGTTTTCTAGCGGGAGGATGAGTGCTTCCATCCTCATATGAAGCTGAACCACTAGACCTGAACATAGGCCAGGGCCTCAGCCGTTCCTTGCCACTCCGTGTAGTAAATGGCAAATTGGCAAGTTTACGCTTCTCCTCAGACGCTTTTAATTTAGATTTTTGGGTCATTTTATTGAACTTTTGTTTTTTAGATTTTACATGCTCTCTACTATAACATTGGGCATCGGCCTTGGCAGATGTTGATGGCATTTCATCGTCTCGGCCATGACTAGTGGCAGCAGCTTCAGCACGAGGTGGAAGTGGATCTTGATCTTTCCCTATTTTACCCTCCACATTTTTGTTCTCCATTTTTTAATGTGTGGAATTATATGCCAGTAATATATCAATAGCAATGGCCTACTGTACTGTACTATATATGTATATTGTTGGTCACCAAAATGCTGCACTGTAATACTATATATACTGCTCACAAAAATGCAGCACAGATATGGAATGGATACTTGCAGTGACACAGAGCTGCAAGATACAGCAATGGCCTACTGTACACAACTATATACTGTTGGGTCACCAAAATGCTGCACTGTAATACTATATATACTGCTCACAAAAATGCAGCACAGATATGGAATGGATACTTGCAGTGACACAGAGCTGCAAGATACAGCAATGGCCTACTGTACACAACTATATACTGTTGGGTCACCAAAATGCTGCACTGTAATACTATATATACCGCTCACAAAAATGCAGCACAGATATGGAATGGATACTTGCAGTGACACAGAGCTGCAAGATACAGCAATGGCCTACTGTACACAACTATATACTGTTGGGTCACCAAAATGCTGCACTGCAATACTATATATACTGCTCACAAAAATGCATCACAGATATGGAATGGATACTTGCAGTGACACAGAGCTGCAAGATACAGCAATGGCCGACTGTACACAACTATATACTGTTGGTCACCAAAATGAGGCACTGTAATACTATATATACTGCTCACAAAAATGCTGCATAGATATGGAATGGATACTTGCAGTGACACAGAGCTGCAAGATACAGCAATGGCCTACTGTACTGTACTACTATAAGTACAATATATACTGGTGGTCCCCAGTCCCCACAATAAAGCACACTGAGCACAGATATTTGCAGCACACTGAGCACAGATATGGAGCTTTTTCAGGCAGAGAACGTAGATATTTTCAGCACACTGAGCACAGATATTTGCAGCACACTGAGCACAGATTACGGAGCTTTTCAGGGAGAAAATGCAGCCACGTCCTCTCCGTTTATTCTCCAATGCACGAGTGAAAATGGCGGCGACGCGCAGCTCTTTATATAGAATACGAATCTCGCGAGAATCCGACAGCGGGACGATGACGTTCGGGTTAACCGAGCAAGGCGGGAAGATCCGAGGCTGCCTCGGAACCGTGTAAAATAGGTGAAGTTCGGATCTCGGAGAACCGAACCCGCTCATCTCTAATATATATATATATATATAAATTGAACAGAAGCTGCGGCACTCAGGGTCTTAGATTCAAAAAAACTTGTATTGAAAAATTCTGTTACATAGCGCACCCGCGCCCCACCAACGTTTCGGGGAATCCAACCCCTATGTCAAGGTGTAGGTGAAATCTAAGACCCTGAGTGCCGCAGCTTCTGTTCAATTTATTCAGCATCTATTCTGAGGGCACCGGGGCACATAATCAGCGGAGGGAGTGCCGGGCTTTAGGACATTGCATTGTATATATATATATATATATATATATATTAGAGATGTGCGGCGGGCACTTTTCGTGTTTTGGTTTTGGATCTGGATCCTCGCTCTTGTTTTGGATCTGGATCTGGATTGGTTTTGCCAAAACCACCCTTTCGGGTTTTGGTTTTGAATCTGGATGATTTTTGAAAAAAACACAAAGACAGCTAAAATCACAGAATTTGGGGGTCATTTTGATCCTACGGTATTATTAACATCAATAACATTCATTGTCACTTATTTCCAGTCTATTCTGAACATCTCACACCACACAATATTGTTTTTAGGCCAAAAGGTTGCACCGAGGTCGTTGTATGACTAAACAAAGCGACCCAAGTGGGCGGCACAAACACCTGGCCCATCTAGTAGTGGCACTGCAGTGGCAGACAGGATGGTAGATTTAAAAAAATAGGACCCAAACACATACCTCCCAACTTTGCTGTTTTGTGGAGCGGGACACTCGCGTGGCGCTCCCGAAAAGGGGTGTGGCCTATGAAAAGGGGCGTGGCTTCGTGGGAGGACCCGCGATCGCGAGCCATGCCCCCGTTTTCGTCACTGAGGGGGCATGCCCAGCGCTCTGTGAGCCGCTGGCATGCTCCCTCTCCCTCTGACTCCACTGAATAGACGCTGTGCGCATGCGCACAGCGTCTATTCACTGCTGCTCTGCTAAGCAGAGCAGCGATTGACAGAGCCTCCCAACTGACCCCCCCACCGCGGGACACTGTGGCCCGCGGGTGGGACAGCGGGACAGTCCCCAAAAAATGGGACTGTCCCGCGAAAATCGGGACAGTTGGGAGGTATGCCAAACAGCACATCATGCAAAGAAAAAAGAGGTGCAATGAGGTAGCTGGATTGCTAAGTTAAGCGACACAAGTGTGCAGCACAATCCCATGGCCCATCTAGGAGTGGAACTGCAGTGTCAGACAGGATGGCACTTAAAAAAACGAGTCCCCAAACAGCACATGATGTAAAGAAGAAAAAGAGGTGCATCGAGGTTGCTGTATGACTAAGGTAAGCGACACAAGTGTGCAGCACAAACACAAACACCTGGCCCATCTCCTGCAGGCCCTTGTAATTTCTCAAAAAATTCTGCACCACCAAATTAATTGTATGCGCAAAACATGGGACATGCTGGAATTTGCCAAGATGTAATACACGCACAATATTGGTGGCACACGAGAGTGTACCCCTAAACCACACACACACGGCAAAGCCGGTAAAAATAATTTGGATTATAATAACCCTTTTATTTGGACGGAGTTATATAACAATATGCGGCACAGAAGAGCGTACCCCTAAACCACCCATGGCAAACCCTGTAAAAATTATTTGTATTAAATATTAATAACCCCTTTATTTGGAGTAAATAGTATACAGCACAGGACAGCACCACTGGACTTATACGGCAGTACCCCTGAACTTATACGGCTGCACCACTGGACTGGACTTATATGAAAGTATCACTGGACTTAAACGGCAGTATCACTGGACTTATATGGCAGTACCCCTGGACTTATACGGCTGCACCACTGGACTGGACTTATACGGCAGTACCACTGGACTTATATGGCAGTATCACTGGACTTATATGGCAGTACCACTGGACTTATATGGCAGTACCACTGGACTTAACTTATACGGCAGTACCACTGAACTTATACGGCAGTACCACTGGACTTGATTTATACGGCAGTACCACTGGACTGGACTAATGCGGCAGTACCCCTGGACTTATATGGCAGCAGCACTGGACTTATGGCAGCACAGGACACCACCACTGGACTTATGGCTGCACAGGACACCACCACTGCACTGGACTTATACAGCAGCAGCACTGGATTTATGGCAGCACAGGACACCACTATTGGACTGATGCAGCACACCACAGCACCACTGCACTGGACTTAAACAGCAGCACTGGACTTATGGCAGCATAGTACACCACCATTGGACTGATGCAGCACAACACAACACCACTACACTGGACTTATGCAGCAGCAGCAGTGGACTTATGGCAGCACAGGACACCACCACTGGACTTATGGCAGCACAGGACACCACCACTGGACTGATGCAGCACAACACAGCTCCACTGCACTGGACTTATACAGTAGCACTGTACTTATGGCAGCACAGGACACACTACTGTGACTGGACTGATGCAGCACAAGACACCACCACTGGACTGATGCAGCACAAAACAGCACTGGAATGACACATAAGAACAAGTCACCACACCACTTTCCAGCACAGACAGACACAGAGGAGAGAGATACGTCCACTCGCTACACTCTCCAGGACTGGAGTGAAAATGGAATCCAAAACCAGCGAGAATCCGACAGGGGGGTAGATGATGTTTTGCCTCGTTCTGGTTTCCGAGTCTGGCAGGAAGTCCTGAGCCGGGCTCGGGACATGAAGTTCGGAGGGGAGGGGGGGGGGGCTCATCTCATATATATATATATATATATATATATATATATTAGAGATGAGCGGGTTCGGTTCTCAGAGAAACGAACCCTACCGAACTTTGCCTTCCGAGTCCGGATCCGAGCCTTTTGACTCGGAAACCCGAACGCGGCAAAATGTCATCATCCCGCTGTCGGATTCTCGCGGGATTTGGATTCCATATAAGGAGCCGCGCATCGTGGCCATTTTCACTCCAGTCTCGGAGAGTGAGAGGACGTGTCTTCAGTGTGCTCAGTGTCTGTGTGTTGGGGTGGGAAAGTGGGGTGGCAAGTGTTGTGCTGCTCAGTCCATATATCCAGTGTAGCTGTGAAGTGGTGCTGTGTTGTGCAGACCAGTCCAGTGTAGTCAGTGTATTGTGCTGTATCAGTCCAGGCAGATATATCCAGTGTAGCTGTTAAGTGGTGCTGTGTTGTGCAGACCAGTCCAGTGTAGTCAGTGTATTGTGCTGTATCAGTCCAGCCATTCACAGTGTTGGTGTTCTCTGCTGCCATATATCCAGTGTAGCTGTACAAAGTGGTGCTGTGTTGTGCAGACCAGTGGTAGTGTCCTGTGTCATCAGTAATTCCAGTGACGATATACGCTGCTGCTATATATATTCACTGCTGCAGTATAACAATTATAACAACCTGTTGGGCTGAATCAGACCAGTGGTAGTGTTCTGTGTCATCAGTAATTCCAGTGACGATATACGCTGCTGCTATATATATATATATATATCCACTGCTGCAGTATAACAATTATAACAACCTGTTGGGCTGCATCAGACCAGTGGTAGTGTCCTGTGTCATCAGTAATTCCAGTGACGATATACGCTGCTGCTATATATAGCCACTGCTGCAGTACAGGTTGAGTATCCCATATCCAAATATTCCGAAATACGGAATATTCCGAAATACAGACTTTTTTGAGTGAGAGTGAGATAGTGAAACCTTTGTTTTTTGATGGCTCAATGTACACAAACTTTGTTTAATACACAAAGTTATTAAAATATTGTATTAAATGACCTTCAGGCTGTGTGTATAAGGTGTATATGAAACATAAATGAATTATGTGAATGTAGACACACTTTGTTTAATGCACAAAGTTATAAAAAATATTGTCTAAAATTACCTTCAGGCTGTGTGTATAAGGTGTATATGTAACATAAATGCATTCTGTGCTTAGATTTAGGTCCCATCACCATGATATCTCATTATGGTATGCAATTATTCCAAAATACGGAAAAATCCCATATCCAAAATACCTCTGGTCCCAAGCATTTTGGATAAGGGAGACTCAACCTGTATAACAATTATAACAATCTGTTGGGCTGCATCAGACTAGTGGTAGTGTCCTGTGTCATTAGTAATTCCAGTCATTCCTGTGCCACATATTGGCCCTCATTCCGAGTTGTTCGCTCGGTATTTTTCATCGCATCGCAGTGAGAATTCTCTTAGTGCGCATGCGTAATGTTCGCACTGCGCATGCGTCAAGTAACTTTACTAAGAAGAAAGTAATTTTACTCACGGCTTTTTCGTCGCTCCGGAGAACGCATTGTGATTGACAGGAAATGGGTGTTACTGGGCGGATGTACGGCGTTTTAGGGGCGTGTGGCAGGAAACGCTACCGTTTCCGGAAAAAACGCAGGCGTGTCTGGAGAAACGGTGGGAGTGCTTGGGCGAACGCTGGGTGTGTTTATGACGTCAGCCGGGACCGAAAAGCACTGAATTGATCGCACAGGCAGAGTAAGTCTGGAGTTACTCAGAAACTGCTAACTCGGTTTTGATCGCAATATTGCGAATACATCGGTCGCACATTTAAGATGTTTAGATTCACTCCCAGTAGGCGGCGGCTTAGCGTGTGTAACTCTGCTATAATCGCCTTGCGAGCGAACAACTCGGAATGAGGGCCATTGTCTCATATAACTCCCAAAAAATAATGGAGAACAAATATTTTGAGGAGAAAATAGGGAAAGATCAAGAAGAACAACTTCCTCCTAGTGCTGAAGCTGCTGCCACTAGCCATGACATAGACGATGAAATGCCATCAACGTCATCTGCCAAGGCCGATGCCCAATGTGATAGTAGAGGGCATGTAAAATCCAAAAAGCCAATTTAAATCGTCTGAGAAACGTAAACTTGCCAATATGCCATTTATGACACGGAGTGGCAAGGAACGGCTGAGGCCCTGGCCTATGTTCATGACTAGTGGTTCAGCTTCACATGACGATGGAAGCCCTCATTGTCACAACTGAGGGCCTGAGCTGACGGGAGGCAGCCTCAGTTGTAGGGGCTGAGATGTACCGGAACCTGGGCGGTTGTATCAGACCCCTGGACATGTAAGTAACATGAATAATAACTGCCCGAAGGCGTGACCACGACAACTTAGATAAAAGTCAATGATGTTTATTATGACAACTCCGCATCACAGCAGCAATAAAAGAAAACGTAAAAGTCAGCAAAGAATAAATACAGTTCCTGAGTACTACAGCATGGCAGGAGCCACAGGGCACTGGTAGTGTGAGATAGTTCTTATGATCTTCTAGATGGAAAGTCCTTACCAGGCCCGGCTGTAGCAATGGAGATAACCCAGGATTGTACCAGCTGGTGTTCCAGGAAGAGCTGGGTTGCTGAAGGTAAAACAGCTGCTGTGGATACTGGCTGGAACCAGACTGTTGTTAGCACGGAGTGGATACTGGCTGGAACCAGTTAAATAATAAATGAACTTTGGGAGCGATGAAATGTGAACTGAAATGTAGAACTTGAGAGCGGAGAAATAATAATTCCGGTGGAGAGTGGTAAAGTGTAGAAAGGACACCGGCCCTTTAAGGGAAGCTGTATTCTGCTGGAAGCTGAGGCTGGAAGCAGGTAGTGTTGTAGCTGGAAACAGATGAATCCACAATGGATTGGAGAGTCAGGCTACACCGCAGGTGGAATGCTGGTGCGGGTCTCTATGGTGGAAGTCTTGAGACAGGAGCTGGAACCTGGAAGACAATCATAGAAGAGAGACAAACAGGAACTAGGTTTGACAACCAAAGCACTGACGTCTTCCTTGCTCAGGCACAGCTTACTTATACCTGCAGCAAGGAAGGGGTTGGCTAGGCAATTATGCAAATCAACAATACAAACAGCAGATTGGTGGAAATGATCAGATGACAGAATCCAAGATGGCTGCGCCCATGCAGACACTTGGAGGGAAGTTTGGTTTGTAATCCATGTGGTCTGGGAAACAGTAATGGCGGCGCCGGCCACCGGAGACAGGAGACGCCAGGCTGATAGATGCACATTTAACCACGCGGGCACAGCGGAGGCCGCGGCTGATGAAAACACCACTCTGACACTCTGCATGTGGAAACTCAGGAACAGCGGAATCTGGTCCTGGAACGCTGAGCCCGCCTTAGGAGGCATCTGAAGGGTAAGTAATGGCGTCCAGATACCCGGATCGTGACAGCACCCCCCCCTTTAGGAGTGGCCCCAGGACACTTCTTAGGCTTTAAAGGAAACTTTGCGTGGAAATTTCGGACCAAGGCAGGAGCATGGACGTCAGAGGCATTGGTCCAAGAGCGTTCTTCAGGACCATAGCCCTTCCAGTCAATGAGATACTGAAGTTGACCGTAACGGTGACGTGAGTCCAGGATCTTGGCCACTTCATACTCAACGCCTCGTTGAGTTTGGACTTTCGGAGTTGGTGGAAGTGAGGAATGAAACCGATTCAAGATTAGCGGTTTCAACAGGGAAACATGGAATGTCCTGGGTATTTTTAAGAAGGGAGGTAACTGGAGTCTGTAAGCAACAGGATTGATGACTTGATCAATTTTAAAAGGACCGATGTAGCGAGGTGCAAACTTCATACTGGGAACTCTTAACCTCAAATTCTTCGTGGATAACCATACCCGATCACCCACCTTGAGAGCAGGAACTGCTCGACGCTTCTTATCCGCAAACTTCTTGTACCTGAACGATGCCTTGAGCAGAGCTGATCGTACGCTCTTCCAGATATTGGCAAACTGATGCAAGGTGATATCCACTGCGGGAACAGAAGTTGCTGGAAGCGGTTGGAACTCAGGGACTTTAGGGTGGAATCCAAAGTTGGTGAAGAATGGTGTTGAAGAAGATGAAGAATGATACTGGTTGTTATGACAGAACTCGGCCCAGGGAAGTAATTGAACCCAGTCATCTTGAGAGGAGGACACATAGATGCGGAGGAAGGCCTCCAAGTCCTGATTCACCCTCTCAGTTTGACCATTGGTCTGAGGATGGTAAGCCGTGGAAAACTTTAACTTGACTTGGAGGACTTGACATAAACTTCGCCAGAATTTGGCTGTGAATTGAACTCCTCGATCTGAGATAATTTCTTCTGGAAGACCGTGGAGTCGAAAGATCTCTTGTATGAATACTTGAGCCAACTTGGAAGCTGACGGAAGACCGGTGAGAGGAATGAAGTGTGCCATCTTGGTGAACCGGTCAACTACCACCCAGATGGTATTGAACTTGTTGCACATGGGCAAATCTGTAATAAAATCCATCGACAAATGGGTCCATGGTCGACGGGGAACAGATAGTGGAACCAGTTGCCCCGCAGGCGACTGGCGGGATACTTTATGTTGAGCACACTTTGGGCAAGATGCAATAAACTCCAAAACGTCCTTTTTCAGAGTTGGCCACCAATAGGACCTAGAGATAAACTCCAGGGTTTTTTGGATACCTGTATGTCCGGCAAAACGGGAAGCATGGGCCCAATGCATGAGCTTCTTCCTTAGTGTCGGCTTCACAAAACTTTTCCCTGATGGGGGCGTAGAGTCCATCCCTACCGTGGAGAATGCCAACGGATTTATAATGGGATGCTTGTCTGAAGACTCTGACTCATTTTCTTGCTCCCATGAGCGGGAAAGGGCATCGGCCTTGCGATTCTGAGAGCCCGGACAGAACTGGAGTTTAAAGTCGAACCTGGAAAAGAAAAGTGCCCATCTGGCCTGACGAGGGTTGAGACATTGTGCGCCTTTTAGATATAGAAGGTTCTTGTGGTCTGTAAGGATGGTGATTGAATGAGAAGCTCCCTCCAACAGATATCTCCACTCCTCTAGAGCGAGCTTGATGGCTAGCAACTCCTGGTCGCCAATGGCATAGTTGCGCTCCGCTGGGGAGAACTTCCGTGAGAAGAAACTGCAAGGATGTAAATGACCATCTTTAGCCCTCTGAGATAACACCGCTCCTACTCCAACGGAGGAGGCATCCACCTCTAAGATGAAAGGAGAGTCGACGTCAGGCTGTTTCAGGACAGGTGCAGAGATGAACCTCTGTTTTAAAAGATGAAAAGCTTGCATGGCTTCTTCAGACCACTTGGACGGGTTAGCACCCTTCTTGGTGAAAGCAGTAATAGGCGCCACAATGGTGGAAAAGTCTCGTATAAACTTTCGGTAATAATTGGCGAACCCTAAGAACCTCTGGACCCCTTTGAGGGTTAAGGGTACTGGCCAATTCTGGATTGCTTGTAGTTTCTCAGGATCCATCTCTAGTCCGGAACCGGACACAATGTACCCTAGAAACGGAATGGACTTGACTTCAAAGACGCATTTCTCTAATTTGCAGTAGAGATGATTGACACGGAGACGGGACAGAACCTCCTTTACCCAGAAACGATGTTCCTCTAAATTGTTGGCAAAAATGAGGATATCATCTAGATAGACCACGACATGACGGTATAGAATGTCTCTGAAGATCTCATTGACGAAATGCTGGAAGACAGCTGGAGCATTGCTCAATCCAAAGGGCATGACGAGGTACTCATAATGTCCGTCACGGGTGTTAAATGCGGTCTTCCACTCGTCACCCTCACGGATCCGGATGAGATTGTATGCACCTCTCAGGTCCAGCTTTGTAAAGATGGTAGCTCCGCTAACTCTGTCAAAGAGCTCAGTAATCAGGGGTAAAGGATAGCGGTTCTTGATGGTAATGTCGTTCAAACCTCTGTAGTCGATGCACGGCCGCAGACCACCATCTTTCTTCTTTACAAAAAAGAAGCCTGCGCCGGCTGGAGAAGAAGAAGGTCGAATGAACCCCTTTGCTAGGTTCTCTTTTATGTATTCCTCCATAGAATGCGTCTCGGGGAGAGACAACGGATAAGTTCGGCCTCGAGGTGGAACCTTCCCTGGAACGAGATCAATCGGGCAGTCCCATTCTCTATGAGGGGGAAGGATATCAGCAGAAGCTTTACTGAACACATCCGTGAAATCTTGATATGGAGGAGGTGGAACATCAGACGACCTGGGGGAGGAGGAACAGACAGGCAACACTTTAAACAAACATGTCTTAGTACAGGAGGAACCCCATGCCAGGATTTGCGTAGTCGTCCAATCAATTGTAGGATTGTGAAGACGGAGCCATGGAAGGCCCAGGACCACAGGATGTGTGGCTCTTGGAATCACTAAAAGTGAAATAAGTTCGGAATGAAGAACTCCCACTCTCAGACGAACTGGTAGAGTCCTTAGAGAAATAACTGTATCAAAAATTTTACTGCCATCCACAGCAGTTAAGGAAAAGGACGAAGGAAGTCTCTCGGTGGGTAGGGACCACCGTTTAACATAGGCTTCGGTAATAAAGTTCCCAGCTGCTCCGGAATCCAGGAGGGCAATGACGTTCTGATAACGTTGAGCAACTTGAAGCGAGACTGGGAGGTTACAATCTTGAGGAGATGGAGAGGAGATCATTACTCCTAGCCGGCCCTCTCCTTGGCGAGCTAGGATTTGGAGTTTCCCGGACGTTTGGGACAGGCATTAATGGTGTGAGACGGAGCTGCACAGTACAAGCAGAGAAACTCGGAGAGACGTCTTCGGCGCTCAGCAGGAGTTAAACGGGAACGGCCAATTTGCATGGGTTCATCTTTAGTTGGTGACAGTTGGCGAGGAGGAGGAGCAGAAGATTTTGGAGCAGATGATCTTCCACGCTCAGTTGCTCTCTCTCTGAAACGTAAGTCAACTTTCGTACAAAGTGAGATTAACTCATCTAACTTGGAGGGTAAGTCTCTGGTAGCTAACTCATCTTTAATACGCTCGGATAAACCATGCCAGAATGCAGCATACAGGGCCTCGTCGTTCCATGCCAGTTCGGATGCCAGGATCTGGAACTGTATAAGATATTGTCCTACAGTACGTGATCCCTGGCGTAAACGGAGAATCTCAGACGAAGCTGAAGTTACCCGGCCTGGCTCGTCGAAGATGCGCCTGAATGTTGACACGAATGCAGTGTAAGAAGATAGCAGGGTGTCGGACCTCTCCCATAACGGTGATGCCCAATCGAGGGCTGAGCCACTGAGAAGAGAAATAATGTAGGCAATTTTTGTACGGTCACTGGGGAAATTGCCAGGTTGTAGCTCAAACTGAATCTCACACTGGTTGAGAAATCCCCTGCAGAATCTTGGAGATCCGTCAAATTTTGCTGGCGTTGGAAGATGAAGACGTGGAGCAGGAATGGGTAAGGTGGGTGGGGTTATAGCTGGAGTCACTGTGGTTGACGCACCAGACGCGCCTGATCCACGGAGAGTGGTCTGAATCCCATCCAGCCGAGTAGAGAGATCCTGGAGACAGCGGATGATGTGGCCCTGTGCAGCCTCCTGATGTTCTAGTCGGGCTGCCAGTTCTTGCATCGGCCTGGCCGCTTGATCCTGGTCTCCGGCTGGATTCATTAGGTCAGTGCTTACTGTCACAACTGAGGGCCTGAGCTGACGGGAGGCAGCCTCAGTTGTAGGGGCTGAGATGTACCGGAACCTGGGCGGTTGTATCAGACCCCTGGACATGTAAGTAACATGAATAATAACTGCCCGAAGGCGTGACCACGACAACTTAGATAAAAGTCAATGATGTTTATTATGACAACTCCGCATCACAGCAGCAATAAAAGAAAACGTAAAAGTCAGCAAAGAATAAATACAGTTCCTGAGTACTACAGCATGGCAGGAGCCACAGGGCACTGGTAGTGTGAGATAGTTCTTATGATCTTCTAGATGGAAAGTCCTTACCAGGCCCGGCTGTAGCAATGGAGATAACCCAGGATTGTACCAGCTGGTGTTCCAGGAAGAGCTGGGTTGCTGAAGGTAAAACAGCTGCTGTGGATACTGGCTGGAACCAGACTGTTGTTAGCACGGAGTGGATACTGGCTGGAACCAGTTAAATAATAAATGAACTTTGGGAGCGATGAAATGTGAACTGAAATGTAGAACTTGAGAGCGGAGAAATAATAATTCCGGTGGAGAGTGGTAAAGTGTAGAAAGGACACCGGCCCTTTAAGGGAAGCTGTATTCTGCTGGAAGCTGAGGCTGGAAGCAGGTAGTGTTGTAGCTGGAAACAGATGAATCCACAATGGATTGGAGAGTCAGGCTACACCGCAGGTGGAATGCTGGTGCGGGTCTCTATGGTGGAAGTCTTGAGACAGGAGCTGGAACCTGGAAGACAATCATAGAAGAGAGACAAACAGGAACTAGGTTTGACAACCAAAGCACTGACGTCTTCCTTGCTCAGGCACAGCTTACTTATACCTGCAGCAAGGAAGGGGTTGGCTAGGCAATTATGCAAATCAACAATACAAACAGCAGATTGGTGGAAATGATCAGATGACAGAATCCAAGATGGCTGCGCCCATGCAGACACTTGGAGGGAAGTTTGGTTTGTAATCCATGTGGTCTGGGAAACAGTAATGGCGGCGCCGGCCACCGGAGACAGGAGACGCCAGGCTGATAGATGCACATTTAACCACGCGGGCACAGCGGAGGCCGCGGCTGATGAAAACACCACTCTGACACTCTGCATGTGGAAACTCAGGAACAGCGGAATCTGGTCCTGGAACGCTGAGCCCGCCTTAGGAGGCATCTGAAGGGTAAGTAATGGCGTCCAGATACCCGGATCGTGACACTCATAACTGAGGCCTTGACACTTATGTTGGTGTTAGACGTGCATCCAGTATCCCCCATTAGTGCAGTGGGGTTTAGACAATTGATTGAGGTATTGTGTCCCCGGTAACAAATCCCATCTAGATTCCACTTCACTAGGCAGGCGATACTGAGATTTTGCCATTTAATTCCAGTGATTTGGACGTATAATTACAGTGATTTTGCCAATTAATTTCAGTGATTTATAATTATTAATTACAGTGATCTTGCCAATTAATTCCAGTGATTTGGATGTATAATTACAGTGATTTTGCCAATTAATGTCAGTGATTTATAATTATTAATTCCAGTGATCTTGCCATTTAATTCCAGTGATTTGGATGTATAATTACAGTGATTTTGCCAATTAATGTCAGTGATTTACAATTATTAATGACAGTAATCTTGCCAATTAAATTCAGTGATTTGGACGTATAATTCCAGTTGGAATTGTTTGTGTCGCTTGGCTTAGTCATACAGCTACCTCATTGCACCTCTTTGACATCTTTGCATGAGGTGCTGTTTGGGGCCTAGTTTTTAAAAAGTGCCATCCTGTGTGACACTGCCGTATGAGTCCAGGGGTACTGCTGTATTAGTCCTGGGGTATTGCCGTATAAGTCCACCAATTGCAGATCTTTTTAAAAGTGACTGGAGCGTGCGGGAGATGATGTCCGTGGACCGAACAACTGCGGCCCACTCTCGACATTCAGCCACTGCGTAACACTACTAGATGGGCCAGGTGGTGTCACTTAGCTTAGTCTTACAGCAACCTCGGTGCACCTTTTTTTTCTTCTTTGCATCATGTGCTGTTAGGGGCCTTTTTTTGATATCTGCCCTCCTGTCTGCCACTGCAGTGCCACGCCTAGATGGGCCAATTGTTTGTGTTGCTTGGCTTAGTCATACAACTACCTCATTGCAATTCTTTTTCTTCTTTGTATGATGTGCTGTTTGAGGCCTTTTTTTTATATCTGCCCTCCTATCTGACACTGCAGTGCCACTCCTAGATGGGCCAGGTGTTTGTGTTGTCCACTTGTGTCGCTTAGCTTAGTCATATTGTGAGGTGTGAGGTGTTCAGAATAGACTGGAAATGAGTGGAAATTATTGTTATTGAGGTTAATAATACCGTAGGAGCGAAATTACCCCCATATTCTGTGATTTTAGCTGTTTTTATGTTTTTTCCCCCCAAAATCATCCAGATCCAAAACCAAAACCAAACCAAAACCCGAAAGGGTGGTTTTGGCAAAGGTTAAGTGGGGTCACTCTTGTGGTTGGCCCCACTTAACCTTGCGGTCTACCGCAGACCGCAAAGTTCCCACCATTGGATATAATGTAGCGCCTCTGCGCTACATTGTATCTACAGTGCGCCGACTGACTGACAGTTCAGGAGCGCACAGCCAATCAGGAGAGTGCCATGATGTGGCGCTACCTGATTGGCTGAAGGGACCCTCTTTGACAGCAGTCACAGGGGGTCCCGCCAGTCGGGGAAAGGGGATCCATGTGTAAACATGGATCCCCTTTCAGTGCGTGGTTCGGGTATTCCATTTTTTTATTTTACCAAGTCCCTGGATTATAACTTATAAGAAGAGGACAGATCTACCCCGGATTCTTTGTAAGTATAATTTTATTTACAGGTACCCCTGGATTCTACTGGACAAGGGGACCGACTGCTTCGTTTCAACATAGGTAAGTATGTATGTATGTAAGTGTGCATGTATGTTTAATAAAATGTTACTATCACGGTGTGTGTGTTTTGTTTTTATTTGGATATTTTTTTGTAGTAGTACTACAGGTACCAGCAGGCCCGTTTGTTCCCCGCATTCTGGTACTTGTGGTTCTCCAAGTACCAGCTTGCAGGGGAGGCTTGCTGGGACTTATAGTTCTGCTACAAAAAACAATATTCTTTTTTTTTACACAAAAGGCTATCAGCCTCCCATCCGCCGCCCTTGGATGGGGGGGACAGCCTCGAGCTTCACACATGGTCCTTGGGTGGCTGGAGGGGGGGACCCCTTGATTTAAGGGGTCCCCACTCCTCCAGGGTACCCCAGCCAGGGGTGACTAGATGGTGATTTAATGCCAGGGCCACAGGGACCAATATAAAAGTGTCCCCTGGCTGTGGCATTATCTCTCTGACTAGTGGAGCCTGGTGCTGGTGTTAAAAATACGGGGGACCCCTACATCTTTTGTCCCCCGTATTTTTTGCACCAGGACCAGGCGCAGAGCCCGGTGCTGGTTGTTAAAATATGAGGGAACCCCTGTCAATTTCCCCCCCCGTATTTTTACAACCAGGACCGGCTCAAAGAGCCCGAGGCTGGATATGCTTAGGAGGGGGGACCCCACGCAAATTTTTTCAGGATTTTTAACACTTTAAACACTTTTTTTCAGGTACACAATGAAGCCCTGCACGGATCTCACAGATCCGGACGAGATTCATTGTGTTAAGTACAGCATTGTTTTACTAATCACTCCTGTAAAACACTGGCCGAAATTACGAATGACATCGACATCGGAAAACACAAAAATGCAGAATACGACAGCATAGTAAATGAGGCGTACAGAATTCAAAAAGTTGCAAATTCACACATTCGATGTCATTCGTATTTAATCTCCCACCAAATCGACACAAATACGAATCTTAGTAAATATACCCCCAGGTGTAGAGTGGTTCTTGATCCAGTGGCACCAACATGCTAAAGCTTTAGGCTGTCTCAGGATGCATTGGGGTCTCCTCTGTAACCCTGCCTCCAGGCACTGTGAGATCAGTTTTTCAGTTGGTGCTGCAACAGCAGGTCACCATAACAGGAGGTTGCACTGGGCAGTGCTGAAAAAGCTTTTTCTGCCAGAAAATGTCTTCAAAACTGGGCTGTCAGCACTGTATGTCATGGTGACACTTTGGCGCTGCAGCTCCATCACCTCCCAAGTGGCGTTGCATACTCCCGCGTCCTGTTCCCGGGTACTTGCAGCGGAGACTCTCCGGCTTTAGGCACATGGTCGCAGATGCTCTCCTGGTCCACATGGCTGCTACGGGGAGGAGGTAACAGGGTCCCCTGGCAGGACCCGCCATTAAATTGCGTTCTGATTGCATGTCTAGGGAGACCGACTGCGATGCTGGCGTGGACACTGTCACTAAGCAGGGACCTCACAATATCTGCCGGGGCATAGGAGTACAGGTCAGATGTAGTAACACCCCTCTTACGGTGAGGCCCAGCATAGGGATGTTGGCGCTTGACCTGTAGTCCCTCCCCGGCCCAGGGCGACATCTACCGCATATTTTTCCACCCTGGAGCTTCCTCACACTCTCCCTCACTGAGACGCTGGGTGCCATCTTAGGTATAGCTGTGGCTGGTCTCCGGGACTGGAGTGCAAGGTCTCCCTTTTAAAGCCGCCTGTATACAGCACTGTGACTTTACAAACACTTGAGTATTCTACATGTCTTTATACAGACAGCGTTAGTTAAGAAAAAGTGTACCTATTACAGAGTATATTGTACGAGTATTCTAAAATTAAACTCCGGTCTAGGACCGCATTGTGTTATAGATTAGTTTTCAGTGCAGTTTTATTATAATATAATTATCTGCATTGCTAATGTGACTGTGTGTGCCTGTATCTGCTGTGAGGTTTCACTTTCAGTGTTTCCCAGAGATCTATCACTATATTCTGTACCCTAAGGGAATAGGTGCATCAGGGTCGTTTATATAGTGCGTCACAGTATTTACCTATTACGTGTTTTCTACTGTGTAGTCACATAATACCGGATTTATTCACAGGTGTTGTGTACTGGGGACTCAGTCACATACTATCGGATTTATTCACAGGTATTATACTCTGCCTGGCTTGATCGTACTAAACCGCTCTGTGTTGCATTTGTGTACAATGTCTAACAGAAAGGGCAGTAAGTCTGTGGATGCTCCTGCATCATGCAGATCATGCACCAAGGATTTACCAGAGGGGAAAGCTGTGTAAGATTGTCTGTGTACTATGTGACATACACCCCCTAGTCAGTCCGCAGCTCCTGTAACCAATCAAGAGCAACCCTGGGCCATGTTCTCAAATCTACTGGGTACTCTAGTGGAATGCCTGACGCCCCCTGTGGGACCACCTGTACCATTACAACCTAAACAGTCCCTATGGTCAAACCACCTTGGGCAGACAACCTGTCTAACCAGTTACAGCAGTTGACCCATTCCTTGGTCAGATATAAATTTACCCCAGGTCAATCCCATGTCTCTGGGTCATCTAAGCGGGGTGCTTCCTCCTCACAATCCACAAATCTCTTAGATGTTTCATCTGAAGAGGAGGGGGAACATACTGTCCTGTCAGACACTGAATCAGGCGTTTCTGATGAAGATTCTACATTGCAAGTTGATGTCCCTGCTCTAGTGGTTACTATTAAGCAAATCCTACAAATCACTGATGATGAGGATTCCATTACTGTCACCAAGAAAACTGAAATGTTTAAACAGCAGAAGGTGGCTAAAAATCTTTTACCCCATTCTGACTATTTGGTTGACATCAGGCAGGAACCCTAGTCTAATTCCCTCTCTCCAGACGGGCCTTAGCTTACTTACCTCTCATGGCAGAGTTATGTAACAAGTGGGAAAATTCACCGCCGGTGGATTCAAATGTCACCCGCCTAGTGGTGTTATCCACTTCACTGAAAGAACCGACAGATAAGCGTGTGGAGGGATGCCTGAAATCTATTTACTCCCTGACAGGTGCTGTACATAGACCCACTATTGCTGCCTCCTGGGCTGCTAAAGGTATTGAAGCATCGGTTCAGGCATTAGAGGAAGAACTGCCCGAGGCTATATCTGACAATGCCAGACAATACCTGTCTCACATCACCACTGGCTCGTATTATATTCAAGAGGCATCCTCTGAGGAGGGTGTGTTGGCGGTCAAGGCATCGACTAAGTCTGTCTTGGCTCGCTGCATTCTGTGGTTGAGGTCATGGAAGGTGGACCTGGACTCCAAAAAGACCTTGGAGGTACTCCCTTTTTTTTAATAGAGTAAATGTTTATTCACGGAAAAATGTCAGGTACAGATAAGGGATGTCGTAATCAACCATATACATTACATGGCTTGCAGTACAACATTAGTTCCGTATACAAACATGACAAAAACACTTGTATTTTATTAGGAAACTCGGAAAGCAATAAATAATTGTTGTCTCAAGTCTGTACATAAGTGTATTATGAGTCACAATGTAATTTTGAAACACAACCTAACTAATTAAAGCAGGCAATTGCCTACAAGGAAAAAGAAAAAAAAGTGAAAGAAAAATATATAAAATGAACAAAACAAACATGCTAAAGATACAGAGGGTAGGGTGTACTGCAAGTCGAGCAAGAACAATCAGGAGGAACAAGCTCTGGAGAACCATGCCCAAAAAACATTGCTACTGGTCCAAAGAAGGCTGTAAAAGCTTATATTGGGGGTTCATGTGAGGAATATACTGATTCTTCTAACCAGGGGGACCATATTTTTTCAAATTTAGAACTGGCATTATTTTGCATGTAAACAAAGCGTTCTTTAGAGATAGAGTCGTTTACTAGTGCCTTAAAGCAGGAAAGAGTGGGTCCCTTAGTGTCAGCATCCGGAGTCTTACCGGTATGCTGGGACCGCAGGGCTGGCTTCTCAGCGTGCAGGCAGCGGCGGAGGTGGGCTGCAGCGCCGGGTCCGAGAGCAGCAGTAGCGGCGGTGAGGGGGTCCGCTCATGGTGGCGGGACGCCGCTGCAGCAGGTCGCTCTTGCTGAGCCGTTGCTAGGAGACCAGGGGCAGTGAGCTGTGTGGCTATGCAGAAAGGTCTGCATTACTGGGCGCCGCCATGTTGGAGACCAAGTTTGAGGCATAGTTCCTGTTTCCTCCAGCCAATCCAGGGGAAGTTCTCCCTATAAAAGGGGGCTGGTTTAGGACAGGGACGCCAGTGCTTCAAGTTACAACCCTGTTGTAGGTGCTTTAGCCTGTGCTCCCAGGATTCTTGCCTTATTCTGGTTACTCCTGACCCTGCTTGACCGGTTCTCTGTTGCTGCTGCAGCCCTGCCGTTCCTAGCCTGCTGCTGCCTGTGGAAGTGCTCCCGGAAAACCCAGTCCAGTAAGACTCTTTTGGATACAGTCGGTCCCGGGTCTTCTGCCTTGTCTTTAAAGCCACACTCCACAGATCTTCATCTCCAGCCACGTCTTCAACCACCATCCACAGTTCCGCAGTTCATAATCTACAGCCTCGTCTTTCAAGCCACAGTCCACAGTCCTTTGTCACCAGCTACATCTTTAACCGCCATTCACAGTACCGCAGTTCATAATCTACAGTCTCGTCTTTCAAATCACAGTCCACAGTTCTTTGCCTCCAGCCACGTCTATAACCACTATTCAAAGTTTCGCAGTTCATTATTCACAACCTCGTCTTTCAAGCCACAACCCGCAGTTCTTTGTCTGCAACTATGTCTTTAAATCATAGTTCACCAGCCACAGTTCTTTACCTCAGCCCTGTCCATAAGAACTACATTTCACTGACTCTTAGCTCCGTCTAAGTTCTTCATTGCTCCTTGTCCCATGAGAAGGAACTATATCCAACCCCCTCGTCTCGTTCATCCACAGCCAACTACCTCCTTGGACAAATCTCAGCTGCCGGATCTTCAAACCTCGCTAGTCATGACACTTAGGAGCCATCCAGAGTCATGCAATACACACTTTAGCCAGGGCACAGACATTGTAAATGTACAATTCCTCCCACCTGGACAGGGAATCAGAGCCTGCTATCCCAAGAACACATAATTTAGGAGTTAATGCTCTCAGGGGAATCCCAGTATTCTCCAGAACCAACCTGACCTGTGATCAAAAGGACTGTATAGTAGGGCAGGTCCACACAAGATGCCAGAAGGTACCCCGAGCAACTGCGCACTTAGGGCAGGCGTCAGAGCATCCACTTACAAACCCGGCAAGTCTAACCAGTGTCATATAGGTCCTATGAAATATAAAAAACTAGATCTGCTGGAATCTAAGGGATTTAGTAACAATACGTGGATACTCCATTGATAGTTTCCATTCCTCCTCATCTATCAGGCCCAGGTCAACCTCCCACCTCTCACGTAAGCGAGAGAGTGGGTCAGTATGATGTAAGGCAAGGAAATGTAGGTAGGAGAGAGAAATAGCCTTATTGTGACCCAGATTAAATACAAAAGTCTTAATAGGGAACGGGAGAATAGTGGGAGGTGAATCCCTGAACTGTGCCTGCAATGCCTGTCGAAGTTGGAGGAAACAGTAGAAATACGAATTAGGTATACCATATTCATCCTTCAATTGCTGAAAAGATTTTAGTGTACCACCACTATAAATTTGAGACAGTGAAACCACAGATTTGGGGGCCCATATGCTACATCCAGCAAGAGACTTCAGCTCAGGGAGTCAACAAGAGTACCAGAGGGGAGTATCTGGATCAAGGCCATCAAACTTAGTGAGCACCCGCAATGCCTGCCAAATTTTCGCAGTCTGGAATACAATGGGAGGAGAGAACGGGGATAAATTACTGCTTAACAAAACCTGCACAGGTGAAAACCCAGGGAAGTAACTTTGAAGAAATGCTACATGCAAAGACTGCACATCAGTATCCTGTAACCAAAGCCTGAGGTGTGTAATTTGAGCGGCATAATAGTATAGTTGAAAGTTAGGAAGCGCTAATCTGCCTTCTGCCCTAGGTCTGGTGAGAGTAGCTAACTGCAGTCGGGGTCGTCTGTTGGCCCAAATCAATGAAGAGAGAATACTATTAAATTTCCTAAAAAATGGGGGAAATATATAGACAGGAGACTATAAAAGTATATACAGAATCTTGGGCAACAATAACATTTTGACAAGATTGAATCTGCCAGTAACCACCAACGGAAGTTTACACCAAGGTTTAAGGGGATGAAATTAGAGGGATCATTAGTGATCTGAATGCCTGGGTACTTAAATTGTCCAGTCCAGCACAAGTGCAAGGAAAATTTGGCAGTAGCAGGAGGGGGGGGGGGGGGGGGGGGGGCAGTACTGGCATTATGAATGATTTGGACCAATTTATGTGAAGGCCAGAAAATCTGCCAAACTCCTCTATCACCTTCAGAAGTTTTGCATGGACACAGCATAGTTTTGCAAGAACAGCAGTAAGTCATCCGCATAGAGGGCAATATTATGAATGCTAGAGCCAATAGATACACCCAGTATGCCGGGATGGGACCGAATAATGCACTCGAGGGGTTCGATGGCAATAACGAAAAGTGTAGGAGAAAGGGTACACCCCTGTCGAGTGCTCCGGGACAAAGAAAAGGAGTCAGAAATATATCCGTTAACTGAGATCCTTTCAACTGGTTGCTGATAAAGGAGTCTGGTACAACGCATGACCTACCACAAGTAAGTTACAAACAAGAGAAAGGTGAGTATCTACTGCGCCCACAGATAGCAGCAGTGAGGGCGTCCAAGGAGATGTCACTGTCTCTTCACCAAAATAATACTACAACAAGAACAAGAGTCCGCCTTCCGCTGCGCTATCCGTAAGTCCTCAAATTATTTTTAAGTGGTAATTTATCAAACAATGGTAAGAAAAGTCTCTGGTTCAGAGTCCAGGAAAGAGAACCATCCAAAATCTAGATATTCCTAGGTTAGTGGTGCTGTGAAATCCCAAATGACAATAATTGACAAAAATCTGACGTAAGTGTGTAGTAAGAAAACTCTTTGTAGGTACGCACTGTACTCACATGTACAATGTGCGTGAAGTGTCCATAAAGGTATCTATCTCCTCCATATAATAAGACGAAATCTGTCTCAGAGCAAAAAGGTCTAGGTATAAGGAATGTAAAATGGGGGCAAAAATATTGTATATATGTTTTTTACATAATTCAATAGGGAAACCATCACTTTCAGGAGCTTTGCCACCCGGAAAGGAGCCAATCGCCATGGTCATCTTTTCTAGTGTTATGGGTGCATCTAGGAAAGCGCAAGCCTCAGAGGAGAGTTGAGGGAGGGCAATGGTAGACAGGAATTGAGAGAGCTTGGAGGACGAGCAGGTTAAACTGGACTCATAAACATTGCTATAATAGGATAAAAATGTACATGCAATATCTGGTGTAGTGTCAATAATGGCACTGGAAGGGTCAATCACCTGTGTAATAGCGGGCCCAGGACGATCGTAATGCACTAAATGGGCCAACAGACTGCCAGGTCTATCTGCTTGCATATAAATATATTGAGCCCTAAACATAAGTGACCTAGAAGTCTTGTCCAACAGATGGGCCAACCAGGCCGACTGAGCTAGCAGCCAGCGGGTTTTAGTGGTAGTCAAATTGTCAGTCAATTATTGTGTTTCTAGATCCCTAAATTCAGTTTCCAGAGCCCTCTAAGTTGTTCGGGAAGACATGTTAAGGGCAGCAATTCACTTAATAAGTGTACCTCACATGTAGGCCTTGAATGAATCCCAGACCACAGTTACATGTGCTGACTCAGTATTAAGAGCAAAGTATCCCTCCCATTTCCTCTCCAGATCAGGACCATCTTTCATCTGCAGCAACCAGGATGGGTGCAGTTTTCAATAGGACTTTCCACTATGGCACATAACATTAAATGACATAGTGTATATCAGTAAGTGTGGGTAGTAGAGAAGGAAAGACCAGCATCAGGTCGATTCTGGAAAAAGAGCCGTTGGTCTTAGAAAAAACGGAGAGTTGTCGAAGTGAAGGGTGGCGGCTTCTCCAGGCATCCACCCACCCCAAACTAGCAATATAATCAGCAAACTTGGAGGGGCCACCACCAGCCATATCGGAGAGGGGTGTCTACCATTTGTCCAGGAAGGGGTCTAAAAGGTTGTTAAAGTCCCCTAAGCATATGACAGGAGTATGGGGAGAGGAGGCTATAAAGGTGGCGCCTTCTGTAAAATTTCGTAGGCTAAAGTAGGGGGAATATAAATTGCCAGTATAAAGAAGTGTCAGGAACACAATTTACACTCAATAAATACAAATCTGCCTCGGGAGTCAGTCTTGATCTAGAGTAATTCAAATTGTACAGTATTCTTAATCAAGACTGAGACCCCCCTAGAAAAAGAGGAGTGGGAGGCGTGGTACGCCCACCCAACCCCAGGTCGACGGAGCTACTACAGTCTATTTCCCTCCAAATGAGACTGACTCCCGAAACTAAGGCAAGCAATGTCCAGGTCATATTTCTTGACCATTTTCAATACTAGAGAGCGTTTTACCTTGTAATTAATGCCCCGGACATTCCACGCTAAAAAAATTTAAATCAGGCATAATACAGATGACACATTATAAGTCTGAAGAAGAACAGGAGTAATCGTCCCCTGAAGTAAGCAACCAGCAGGAAACACAATATGGTAGTGAAGGTGCTTAAGACCAGCAGCAAGGTTAACAACACAATTATGAGGTATTATAGAGATTTTATCCTCAGCATAATAGAAGCATCTATGAATAGAGAACAAGTATGGGTGCAGGGTACATAAGACATCACAGTGCTCTAAAACTAAATCAGCAGTAGTCTCCAATGAACAGCGGGCTATATCCTTGACAGAGCAAATGCAGTATCGCAAACACAGCAAATGCAAAAGAAAAATGCACCAGTCCAGTATACAGTTATATTAGAAAGAGCAGTGCACTCATATGAAAAACATAAAAACTAAAACCCCCAAAAATTGAGAAAAGACAAAACATTTACCAACTACCCCCCTCCCCATATACCTCCCCAAACAGTGGCATACTTGGATCCCGAAACTAAACACTCAATACACAGTTGAACCTAGCGTATAATTATGGATGAGGCGATAACCTGAGAACCAAACCACCAAAGCACGGTGGCTCCCCAGACATATATTGGCATATCCAGGACACTTTATAACAAAAATAATAAACCAGATACAGGATACTAGTCTGGAGATAGCTGTCAGGCTCCCGGCACATAGGTATCCAACCTTGCAGCCACCTCTCGGGGAGAATTGAAGAACTTTGATTCACCCTCTGCCACCACACGTAGCTTAGAGGGAAAAAGCATAGAGTATGAGAGGTTAAGGTCACGAACGCAATGTTTAACTGGGAGGAACTGGGCTCGGTCCTTTTGTACATGCGCTGCAAAGTCAGGAAATGCAGAAACCCTGACTCCGTTCCTGGTGAGAGGGCCCTTAGTACACCCCATACAAAGGACAGAATCGCGGTCCCTGTAGTGTAAAAACCGTGCAATAACTGTGCGTGGAGGAGCACCAGGGGGTAGGGCCCTAGAAGGTACCCTGTGGGCGCACTGTGGAGTAAAGGAGGCAGCTCCAAATAATTCCTTAAGCCAGGACTCCAGAAACTCCTCAGGATTGGAGCCCTCTTCCTTTTCAGGGAGGTCAATGAACCTGACGTTTCTGCACCCCTCCATATCAAGGAGCTTAGCTTGGATCGAGGAGACTTGATGTGAAAGCGTGGAGACATTCTGCTGTAGGGGACCGCAGGAGTCTTCAAGGGTGGAAACACAAGTCTCAACTTCCCCAACTAGTTCACGGATACGTTGCACATCATGTCGCAGCAGTGAGAGATCACACCGTACTTTCTCAATTTAGTCAGACAGGCATTTTTTGCTACCCGCAATAGCTTCCAGCACCTGCTGTATAGAGGGGGTTGAGGAGGATGCTGAAGCACCAGAGTCCAGCCCAGAGGGGGGGGTTGGGTTGAGCAGGTTGTGGAGGCACAGGAGGGGAATCAGATTCCTGGGTGGCAGGCTGTCTGGCAAACTTCTCCAGCTTGGCAGCCGCCGCACGGTCACGATCCTTCACCATTATGCATAAGTACAGTTAACTAAACTGGCACAGGGATATCAGGCAGGAGCGTGGGGCACAAGTGTGGGCACTCCCAATAGGAAACAAAGCTGCTGGTGTGTTGCAGGAGCAGAGGCAGTCAAATACAGCACCACACACTTGAGAATGTAATATATAATAAAGAGAGGATAGAGCAAGTAGCAGAGAACTGTGTACTCACTGAAGTCAGAGATAGCAATTCACTACAGGCGTCTAATATCACAGCTTCTCTGCAGAGGCAGTATCCACGTGTAGAACTGGATATAACAGTGTGCTATGTGGGCTCCCAAGATGGCCGCCGGACTTCCAGGACTTCACCACAGCAGCAAGCAGCGCCCACAGGCAGGGTGTAAGCCTCTCTAGGTCACCAGCCACCGGGGGACCAGACCACCAGCACTAGCGCCGGATAGCGACAGACACCACCGCGGGGATCAGGAACGGGGATACGCATACGGAAGTCCAGCCCCGGGGACAGACAGGAGGCACAGGCCGCGGCACTGAGAAGTCGACTGTCGCGCTCTGCAGAGGTTCAGAGCAGGTCCGCGGGACGTCACCGGCTGCTCAAGTGGGTAAGGGCGCAGTGTGGGCAAAAAAGAGCAGCTGGATATGGGTCCAGATGGGCAATGAGGATTTTGGGCCAGGGAGCTCCGGAAAACTGCTTCCTACCTTGCTGCCATGGCCATGCCCCCACGGAGGTACTCCCTATTAAAGGAGACATCTTGTTTGGGGAAAACCTAAATAAAATCGTGTTGAACTGGCAGCTGCTAAGACTGCCTTTCTCCCAAATATTAATCCTTCTGCACAGAAGGCAAAAGGTACCCCTTTTTTTTCGTTCCTTTCGACCTCAAGGGAAAGCAAAAGGTCAGGCATACCTGAGACAATCTTGTGCTTCCAAAACCACTAAGCCCCAGGTAAAACAGTCCTGGGCGGCACGCCAGCCTTCTTCTAAATAAGACAAGCCTGCCGCAAGCTGGGGCGGGCCTCCCCCCTGGGGGACCCCAGGGTGGGAGGCCGACTTCTGCAGTTCACCAAGGTCTGGTTAAAGACCACTTCAGATGCATGGGTGCGAGAAGTTGTCTCTCACGGGTACGCAGTTTCTTTCAAGAGATGTCCCCCTCGCCAGCTTTGCACCATGGTCATCCCTTTGGATCCACTAAAGGCACAAACTCTGCAGCAGGTTGTGAGCTCCCTCCTGGATACAGGAGTGGTAGTGCCGGTGCCTTTGTCCCAAAGGGGCAGTGCTTACTAATCGACCCTGTTTCTAGTCCCAAAGCCAAATGGGTCATTCCGGCCTATACTCAACCTCAAATCACTAAACAAGTTTGTGAGAGTGTCTAAGTTCCGTATGTAGACGCTGCGCTCAAATGTGCTGGCGATGGAACCCGGAGACTATATGGTATCCCTGGATATTCAGGATGCATACCTGCATATACCTATTGCCAAGTCACATCAGCAGTATCTGCAGTTTGCTACTGGCAACCTACACTATCAGTTCCAGGCTCAGACATTTGGACTGGCTACGGCTCCTCGGATCTTCACCAAGGTCATGGCCGTAAGGACAACCATCTCCGTCGCCAGGGAGTCAGGATCCTGCTGTATCTGGATGACTTGCTGATCCTGGCAAACTCCCTTGATGTCCTCCTCAGCCATCTACAACTGATGATAAGCTTCCTACAAGCCCACGGGTGGTTCATCAATTGGAAGAAGTCCCAGCTCAGAGCATGGTGTACCTGGGGGCACTCCTGAACACACACAGTCAACATCTGTTCCTGTCTTCGGAGAAAGTCCTGAAGCTTCAGGACAGGATAAGATGCTTCCTCTGTCACCCCAGAGTGTCGATACACTCGGCGATGCAAGTACTTAGGCTGATGGTGTCGGCCTTCGACATGGTAGAATAGGCTCAATTTAATTCCTGCCCTCTGCAGAGGTTAAACCTTTCCAAGTGGGATGGGCTACCTCATCGGATCAGATCTCACATGATTACCTTGACCCCAGAAGTTCGTCATTCGCTGACCTGGTGGCTCCAGGACCAGCAATTGAGCAGGGTCGTCCCTTCTGGATCCCTGACTGGGTCCTGTTGACGACGGATGCTAGTATCCAGTGCGGTGTTGGAGCAACACTCTTTCCAGGGTCGTTGGACCAAGGAGGAGCCCCCCCTCCCGATAAACATTCTGAAACTGCGAGCGGTGTTTAATGCGTTAACTCTTGCCCTGCCTCTGGTACGGAACAGGCCATTTCAAGTATGGTCAGACAATGCCACCACGGTGGTATGCATCAATCATCAAGGCGGCACTCGAAGTCGCATGGCAATGTTGGAAGTGTCAAAAATCCTTCAATGGGCAGAATGCCATCTGCCAGCAATATCGGCAGTGTTCATTCTGGGGGTCCTAAACTGGGAAGCTGACTTCCTCAGTCACCAGAACATACACGCCAGGGAGTGAAGTCTTCATTCGGAAGTCTTTCAACTCCTAGTGAACATGTGGGGACTACCAGATGTAGACCTGATGGGTCTTCGGATCAAGGACCTGGGATCCTCAAGCAGCATTCATGGGTGCACTAGCCACTACATGGAACTTTCGGCTGCCTTACGTGTTCCCTCCAGTGTCACTCCTGCCAAGGGTTCTGCGGAAGTTCAAGCAAGAAGGAGGAATACTACTTCTAGTTGCTCCGGCGTGGCCCAGAGGGCATTGGTTCTCAGATCTGCAGGGTCTATCAACAGAGCGTCCTCTTTTACTTCCTACACAACCAGACCTATATATATATATATATATATATATATATAGGTATGACATAGTCTCACACTAATACACAGAGCCGACTTTGGCATAGGCAAACTAGACAAATGCATAGGGCTTTTGATATGCCTAGGGGCACAAGCAGCTTCTGCTGATTAAAATTATATGCAGAATACCTATATTCTGTGTGTGACTGCGGCTGTATCTGCATACAAAATGATACGTTACAGTGTATTCCTGGAAATCACTGTAATGTAGCATTTCGTATGCAGATACAGACACAGTTGCACGCAGAATATAGGCATACCACATATACTTTTAATCAACAGAAGCTGCTTGTGCATTCTAGCCACATAGTAAAGCAAATAAGAAGATTTTTTGTAAAAAAAAGGGTAGATGCTAAAACCAAATGGGCTAAGGGACCTCTGACATCAGGGGATCACTATCCACTGCAACAAATTCTCCCTTTAGTAACCTGGTGGGGAGCGAGCTACCGTGCCCGAAGTGTGGTGAGCGAAGCGAGGCCGCATGGGTACATTTTGGGTACCTTGTTCGGTTCTTGCTCCACCCCCTAGTGACATCAGAGATCCTTAATAAAGGTTGGCGTAATGTGTAAGGCGCATTATGTTTATAAGCACATTAATAATGTGTTTCGTATGTGTAAGGGGCATTACTGTGTGGTATTATGTGTATATATGCATTACTAATGCATGGCATTATGTATATAAGGTGCTCTACTGTGTATACGTTACATATAGAAAGGGCGCTACTTTGTGGTCTAATGTGAACAACGAGCAACATGGGCCCTCATTCTGAGTTGATCGCTAGCTGCCGTTGTTCGCTGCGTAGCGATCAGTGAAAAAAGCAGCTAATCTGCTCATGCGTATGCACCGCAATGCACACGCGCGACGTACGGGTACAAAGAGCATCGTCGTTTTGCACAGGTTCTAGCGATGCTTTCAGTCACACAACCGAATGCAGGAAGATTGACATGAAGTGGGCGTTTCTGGGTGTCAACCGACCGTTTTCAGGGAGTGCTTAGAAAAACGCAGACGTGACTGGATAAATGCAGGCGTGTGTGACATCAAAAGCCATCCCTCCATCGTTAGAATCAACGCACACGAAGAGTAACTGCAGGGCTGGCCTTGCTTTGCACAAAAAGATTTTGCAGGAGCTCTGCTGCACAAGCGTTCGCACTTCTGCAAAGCGAAAATACACTCCCCAGTGGGCGGCGACAATGCGTTTGCACGGCTGCTAAAAGTAGCCAGTGAGCGATCAACTCGGAATGAGGGCCATGGTGTGGTGTAATGTGAATAAGGAGCAATTCAGTGTGATATAATGTCAAGAAGGGGCACTACCTACTGTGTCATTAAGGGACACTATCGCATGATAAAATGTGAATAAAGTTGCACTACTGTGTGGCATAAATTGTATTAGGGGTACAATTGTGTGGCCATGCCCCTTCCCAGCAAGGTCAAGACCCTTTTTGGGCTGTGCGCCAAATGTGCGCAATGTTCCAATTTAAAATATAGGGAGTTGGAGCACCAAAATGAGGACTGCTATGGGTGAGGGTTGATGGTGCTGGGAAAGGGGTGCAGAGTCAGAGGGAAAACTAGCAGTGGTGCTAGGGGGCACCAGCCAAAATCTTGCCTAGGGCATCATATTGGTTAGGGCCAGCTCTGCTAATAAACATACAAGGCCAGATACTAATGTACACACAGACACTAATACACAGGGGTGCAGCCAGAAATTTGTGGTCCCCATAGCTAAATTTTGAATGGACTCCTGTCCAAATGCTTCTAGAAAGACACCTCTACAGCAGTTGCTAATTTTGTGTCCTAAACTAGTGCGCAAGTTCATTTTATGTACCATAGTAGTGCTTGTAAGTGTTATGACCCATAGCAGTGCCCTAGTTCACGTTATGTCACATTATGGCTGCCAGTACACATTGGGGGTCATTCCGAGTTGTTCGCTCGTTATTTTTTTGTCGCAACGGAGCGATTAGTCGCTAATGCGCATGCGCAATGTCCGCAGTGCGACTGCGCCAAGTAAATTTGCTATGCAGTTAGGTATTTTACTCACGGCATTACAAGGTTTTTTCTTTGTTCTGGTGATCGTAATGTGATTGACAGGAAGTGGGTGTTTCTGGGCGGAAACAGGCCGTTTTATGGGTGTGTGCGAAAAAACGCTACCGTTTCTTAGGAAAACGCGGGAGTGGCTGGAGAAACGGAGGAGTGTATGGGCGAACGCTGGGTGTGTTTGTGACGTCAAACCAGGAACGAAACTGACTGAACTGATCGCAGATGCCGAGTAAGTGTGGAGCTACTCAGAAACTGCTAAGAAGTGTCTATTCGCAATTTTGCTAATCTTTCGTTCGCAATTTTGAGAAGCTAAGATTCACTCCCAGTAGGCAGCGGCTTAGCGTGTGCAAAGCTGCTAAAAGCAGCTTGCGAGCGAACAACTCGGAATGAGGGCCATTATGCAACACAATACCCTCAATTCACATGACATACAGTGCCCCAGTTCATATTGTGCCACATTATAATGCCCTCCAGTTCATTTTATACCACATTACAAAGAGCATGTTCAGGGACATAATTAGATATGTTATAGGCCCAAAGGCAAAAGAATGTAAGGGCCCTTATGTATCTAGCAATGGTGAAAAATGTGTATAATGTATGTATCATTGACAAGGAGGGTGGACCCCTCTCAACTCTGGGCCCCATAGCACCTGCACCTATTGTAGCTACACCCTTGTATATAACACATGTAACCGTGACAGGAAAGGTGGCTGCTATCAGCTTTGGGACCCATAGCACCTGCACCTATCGTAGCTACGCCATTGTATATAACACATGTAACTGTTACAAGGAAGGAGTACCCTCTCAGATCTGAGCCCCATAACAGCTGTACTCCCTGCACCTATGGTAGCTACACCCTGTATATAATGTAACTGCGACAGGGATAGTGGGGCCCTCTCAGCTCTGGGCCACATAGCAGCTGTACTCCATGCACCTATGGTAGCTACACCCTGTATATAATACATGTAACTGCGACAGGGATAGTGGGGCCCTCTCAGCTCTGGGCCACATAGCAGCTGCACTCCCTGCACCTATGGTAGCTATACCCTGTATAAAATACATGTAACTGCGACAGGGATAGTGGGCCCCTCTCAGCTCTGGGCCCCATAGCAGCTGCACTCCTTGCACCTATGGTAGCTACGCCCTTGCTAAATGCTAATACACACACACATGCACACACTCGTAGTGAGACACACACATATACTAATACAGACACATAGTCAGACACTAATAAACACACACATAGTCAGGTACTTACTTATACACACACATACATAATCACACATAAATATACACAGACAATATAGTGCCGCCTCTCTCACACCTTACAGGGTAGGTACACTCACTGTCTGCGGTACTGTAGCTCCTCCATCCCCTCCTTTCTCTCGCTATCCATGCTACTGGGCTGGCCACTAGCACTGATTGAGTGCTGTGTAGCCCCTCCCCCTTGCTTTAACTCTAATGCCCAACCCTCAGACTGTTTCAGTCTGACTCAGAAGCCAAACTGCACTGTAGTTTTACTCAATGGCCAGTGGGATCCCTAAGATTGGAGATTCGGATTGACATGCCCCCCTTAATCCATCTCTGACTAGCAGTCCTGGTTTTAAGAATTTCCATACTAAAGCACAGGTGACTTAATTAGTACCTCAGCTATTTTGATTTAACCGTCTGTGTTCAAGTATGGATATCCTTAAAACCAGGACTATTATATTCCTTTCACATTGCATTCCCAAGTCCAGCTCAGGCCTCTGAATATGGGTTTCAAGTCATGTCACAGCAGCTTGAAACATGTTCACACCGCTGGCTTGGCCTGGGATATTCCCGGGCCTTCTTTCTGTGGGTGCTTGAAGATTATAATCCAAGTGGCAACAAGTCAATTGTCGGAGTCACGTGAGAGGTTACCCTGTTTGCTCAGTGACTGCCTGCTATAATCACACAACCTGTGGAAGTTTCTACTTAATCCTGGTCCTCGTTTGCTCATCTCTCAGTTAACCCATTCCTCACCGTTGTCTTCTGCTGCAGCTCTTCACAGTGTTTCAAGTATAATCTTCACAACCTACAAGTACTTCTTTCAGTATTGTATTTACGTTTTTGCATCATTCAAAGACAATTCTTCACAGTTCTCCAGTTCAGCCTTTAAGCATCAGTAACAAGTCTTCACAGTTATTTAACTTTGTCTACAATATCCAGTTAACACTTCTTTACAGTTTGGCACCAATCTTTGCTTCATATTAGACATTTTTTCACTAATCTTCAGGCACATTTTATCTTATTCATATGAACATTTCTTCAATGCATCTTTAATACAGATCCTGCTTATCGGTATGCCATTCATTGCAGTACATCAGTTTATATATGGTGTCTAATGATTGTCATTTAACTCCTTACTGGAATTGTAACTTTCTAATTATATGAAACAGAACTTTCTTCGTCCTCCTTGTTTCCACCATACTCCGGCACCAACACCTTTGGTTGGTCCAAGGTTAATGAATTCACAAAATCAGTCGGTCCTTACAGTAAGCACTGGCCCCATGAATCCGTTGGGTGACCAAGGCACAGGAGGCGGTGGATAATCAGGAGTCCATACAGATGCAAATAGTTCAGTTTATGCAAACTATGGCGGATCGCTTGGATGCTCTTCATACAGCTATAATGACACCACAAGTTCCAGCTCCAGTGGTCTCTGCTTCTACAGCGGTTCCTCCGGTGACTGTGCCTATGTCTCGTCATCAGTTGCCTTCGCCAAGAAAGTTTGACGGTACCCCAAAGCTTTGCAGATGATTTCTGAATCAATGTGAGATTCAGTTTGAACTGTTGTCTGCTAGTTTTTCATCAGCCCGTTCTAAGATCACAAATATCATTGCCCTCCTGTCCGGTCAGGCCTTGGAGTGGGCGTCACCACTGTGGGAGAGGGGAGACCCTATTCTTTCTAATTATGACTTTGTATCTTCCTTCCGGAAAATCTTCGATGAACCGGGAAGAACCACCTCAGCGTCTTTGGAGATTCTCTGTCTATGTCAAGGCTCATGCCCCTTTAGTCAATATAGTAGTATAGTCAATATAGTATTCAATTTCGCACCTTGTCTTCAGAATTAAACTTGAACGAATAGGCCCAGGTCGCAGCTTTCTGTAATGGACTTTCAGATAGAATCAAGGATGATTTAGCCATTCGTGATGTGCCAACTAAGCTGGATGAATTAATTTCCATCTGCAATAAACTTGATATACGTTACAGAGAGCATTGCTTAGAGAAATCCAAGGTTGAGCGATTTAACGCGCGTTCTCGAACTAGACCTCGTCAAGATCCTTCTTTGTCTCAGTCTCCTGTGACGACAGAAGAGCCTATGCAGATCGGATGCTCTCGTCTTACAGAAGAGGAACGACTTTGTCGTTGACAGGGTAACCTCTGCATGTACTGCAGGTCTTCTGAACATTTCATTAAGTTCTGCATACTTCGGCCAGAAATCTCTCGCTCCTAGCTTATTCAAGAGAGGTTAAGCTAGGAGTTACCTTGGAATCACATTACGGGAAGGAGCCAACTTTGCTTATTTGTTTGGATGCCCAGGTTCAAAGTTTCAGCTCTCATAGATTCCGGTGCAGCCGAGAACTTCATCACTTCAGTCTTTATCATACTATCTAAAGTTCAAACCGTGCCCCTGGAAGAAGTAGTTTCTGTTACAGCAGTGGATGGAAGTCGTATTCCAGAAGGCATAATTATTCATCGAACCGTATGTCTCAAGATGAAAGTTGGTGTGCTCCATTCTGAATTTATTTCCTTCCTCGTGATTCCCAAAGCCTTTCATGATGTGATACTTGGATTACCTTGGCTGCAGAAACATAATCCACAATTCAGCTGGTGAACCATGGAAATTCTTTCGTGGGATGAATCTTGTACCAAGGATTGTTTAGCTTCAGTTAAAACTCTCCAGTCAGTCTTCCCGAGTTACCTTCAGTCTATCTTTTGACTTTAGTAAACAAGCGGCTAACTCGTTGCCCCCTCATCGTGAATGTGACTGCGCAATCGATTTGCTGCCAGGAAAAACACCTCCTAGGGTTCAAATTTATCCACTGTTCATTCTGGAGACTCAAGCTATGTCTGATTATATACAAGAGAATTTATCCAAAGGGTTTATTAGACCATCTTCTTCACCTGCAGGAGCCTGACGGTGGCTTGCGACCATGCATAAATTATCGCGGGTTTAATGAGATCACCGTGAAGAACAGGTACCCACTCTCGTTAATTCCAGAATTATTTGACCGTGTAAACGGAGCTACCATTTTTACAAAATTAGATCTTCGTGGAGTTTACAATTTAATTCATATCTGTGCAGGGGATGAATGGAAGACAGCCCGGTATGGGCATTCCGAATACCTTGTAATGCCTTTTGGTCTTTGTAATGCTCTTGCAGTTTTCCAAAGCTATGTAAACTAACTTTTTCGAGATCTTCTTTACAAGTGTTTAGTAGTGTACTTGGATGATATCTTAATAATCTCCAAGGATCTGAAGTCTCACCATCTCCAGTTAAAGAGGTACTGACCTGTCTGAGGAAAAATCGACTGTAGTGTAAGTTGGAGAAGTGTACTTTTGAAGTATCTTCTTTATCGTTCGTTGGTTATTTCATTTCTCGGACAGAGCTATATATGGATCCTGTTAAGGTACAAGCTATCTGAGACTGGTCCACTCCTACGACTCTCAAGGGAATTCAGCGATTCCTTGGCTTTGCCAATTTCTATAGGAAATTCATTAAAAATGACTCTACGTTGGTGGCTCCCATCACAGCCCTGACACGCAAAGAAGCAAATGCTACAAACTGGTCGTTTGAAGCAACGAAAGCCTTCTCCGATTTGAAGCAAGCTTTAGTGTCAGCTCCCATTCTCTGACAGACAGATTTGAATTGTCCCTTTCTAGTGGAGGTAGATGCATCTACGGAAGCAGTGGGAGCTGTGTTGTCGTAAGTCTTTGAAGATAAAAAGTCCATCCATGTGGATGTTTCTACTGGCTGAACGTAATCATGCTATTGGGGAGCAGGAATTACTTGCTATTAAATTAGCATTCGAGGAGTGGAGATACCTTCTAGAGGGAGCACAACATCCCATCACAGTATATACTGATCATAAGAATCTTCTTTATCTGCAGTCTGCTCAGTGTTTGAATTCCCGACAAGCTCGATGGGCTCTATTCTTCACCCAATTTCATTTTAAGCTCACCTATCGTCCAGGGTCTCAAAATAAAAAAGCAGATGCCCTTTCTTGGTCCTTTAGTTCCTCTGAGTTAGACAATGCTACCACGAATCAAGCCATCGTAAGTCCTACCTCTTTTTCAACATCTCAAACTTCTCCGGTCCTGGTCCCACCTCCTGGCAGAACCTTTGTCGCCTCAAATCTTCGTAAACAACTGCTTACTTGGGCTCGCTCTTTGTCTTTCATGGGACATCCTGAGGTCCAAAAGACTCTTACATTTATTCAACAGTCTTACTGGTGGCCATGTCTTAAAGTTAATGTCCAAGAGTTTATAGCAGCGTGCCCTAAATGCGCCCAACATAAGAATCCAAAGGGTCCTCCTTCAGGTTTGTTACAACCATTATCTATACCCAAACGACCTTGGACTCATATTTCAATGGATTTCGTAAGTGACTTACCTCCATCAAAATGGCAGAAAACCATTTGGGTGGTAGTGGATCGATTTTTGAAAATGGCACATTTTATTCCTTTACCAGGATTACCATCAGCTCCTTCACTAGCCAGATTATTCATTTCTGAGATCTTTAAGTTGCATGGCCTTCCTCAAGAGTTCATTTCTGATTGTGGAACACAGTTTGTAGCCAAGTTTTGGAGGTCACTTTGTTCTTCATTAAACATTAAGTCTTCCGCATATCATCCCCAGACAGATGGACAAACTGAAAGAGTAAATGAAGATCTTGTAACTTTTCTCTGGTTATACATATCTTCTTCACAGGATGATTGAATAGACTACCTTCCATTGGCAGAATTTGCTCATAATAATCTTTTTTATTCATCTTCAGTATCTACACCGTTTTACACTAACATTGGTTATCATCCTCGTGTACCAGAGTTCCATCCTTTGCCAGCTCAGGAGGTCCCAACGGCAGATCAAGTGCTTCAACGATTGTCTAAAATCTGGAGTTGTGTGCGCAAATCGTTGATTAAATCTGTTTGTTATAAATGTTTCACAGATAGAAAATGTGAGGCTGTACCTAACTACAAGGTCGGAGACCAAATTTGGATTTCTACTCGCAATCTTAAATTCAAAGTTTCTTCTAAGAAGTTTGCTCCCAATTTTATTGGCCCATTTCCCATAGAAAAGGTA
The DNA here is from genome assembly GCF_028390025.1 of Pseudophryne corroboree. Taxonomy (NCBI): domain Eukaryota; kingdom Metazoa; phylum Chordata; class Amphibia; order Anura; family Myobatrachidae; genus Pseudophryne; species Pseudophryne corroboree. The sequence goes on from NC_086444.1 coordinate 991,871,391, forward strand.
CTCAATCCTGTAGCATACAAAGTCAAGTTGCCAACTTCTTTTAAAATTCCTAACGCCTTTCATACATCTCTGCTGAAACCTTTGATCCTCAATAAGTTTTGTGCTGCCCTGCCCAAACCTCTTAAAATTCACTCTTTGCAAGATGAAGAATTTGAGGTTGAGGAGATTGTGGACTCACGTCATCGATATGGATGTCTTCATTTTCTTATTATTTGGAAAGGTTATGGTCTGGAGGAGAGGTTCATGCTCCAAGACTGGTTGAAAAATTCTACTCCAAGACTCCTGACAAAGTTCAAAGGTGTCCAGAGTCTACCTTTAAAGGGGGAGTACTGTCACGAACTGGTCACTTACCGCTGCGGGTTCTGGGGTCCGTCTGTTGCCGGCGTGGTTGCTCTTGGTGCTGTACGGCCATGTGGGGACGCGGCAGGGTCGGTGGCAGAGGTGATGCAGGTTCTGGGAGTCGGGAGTGCGGCGACCTAATGGCTGGAGGCGCCTCTGTGTGTCTGCAGTATAAGAGGTGGCCATGTTGCAGACCAAAAGCAGCACCTGTGAGTAAGTGTTAGCCAATCCCGTGCCTGTGCTACCTATAAGTAGGCTGGGATTATTTCACTCTTGGCCAATGCTTTGTTGTAGCTACTCTGTACCCTAGTTCTGTGCTCTCCCTGTGGATTTTTGTGTGATTCCAGTGGTCCTGATATTGCCTCCGCTCCCAGAGGTCTGCCTGCAGCCTTCATCGCAAGTGATCCCCTAGCTCCCTGCTGTGTTGTCAGTCAATCGCTTGGCAACAAGTGGATTCCCGGAGTCCTGTGAGAGGTTACCCTGTTCGTTCAGTGACTGCCTGCTATAATCACACAGCCTGTCGAAGTTTCTACTTAATCCTGGTCCTCATTTACTCATCTCTCAGTTAACCCATTTCTCATCATTGTCTTCTGCTGAAGCTCTTCACAGTGTTTCAAGTATAATCTTCTCAACCTGCAAGTACTTCTTTCAGTATTGTATCTACGTTTTTGCATCAAAGACAATTCGTCACAGTTCTCCAGTTCAGCCTTTAAACATCAGTAACAAGTCTTCACAGTTATTTATCTTTGTCTACAATATCCAGTTAACACTTCTTTACAGTTTGGCAACAATCTTTGCTTCATATTAGACATTTTTTCACTAATCTTCAGGCACGTTTTATCTTATTCATATGAACATTTCTTCAATGCATCTTTAATACAAATCCTGCTTGTCGTTATGCCATCCATTGCAGTACATCAGTTTATATATGGTGTCTAATGATTGTCATTTAACTCCTTACTGGAATTGTAGTTTTCTAATAAATATATGAAACAGAACTTTCTTCGTCCTCCCTGTTTCCACCATACTTCAGCAGCAACACCTTCGGTTGGTCCAAGGTTAATGGATTCACAAATCAGTCGGTCCTGACAGATTGATGATGATGGTGTTGCTGGTGGAGATTGCATGTGCTGGTTCAAACTGCAGGTAGCCGATATTGGACTGTTTTTTTTTTAAACAACAGATTATTATAATTTAGTTAATTAAGTTGAATAAACTCACTGCAAATGACAGGGAGGAGGTGCCTATATGGTTACCTCTACTAACTTTGGTCTCACCAATGGTACATCCTCTTTAACATCAGATATTATTATATTTTATTTATAAGATGCCACAAGTGGTTTGCAGCGCCGTACATACAGTATGCATTAGAACAATACAGAGTACACAGAACTTAACATTATAGTAACTGAAAAACTAAAACAGATCACAGGTAAAAAATTAGCACCACAATTCTCTGTACAATGGGGGTAATTCCAAGTTTGATCGCACCAGGAATTTTGTTAGCAGTTGGGAAAAACCATGTGCACTGCAGGGGAGGCAGATAAAACATGTGCAGAAAGAGTTAGATTTGGGTGGGTTATTTTATTTCTGTGCAGGGTAAATACTGGCTGCTTTATTTTTACACTGCAAATTAGATTGCAGATTGAACACACCACACCCAAATCTAACTCTCTCTGCACATGTTAAATCTGCCTCCCCTGCAGTGCACATGGTTTTGCCCAACTGCTAACAAAATTCCTGCTGCGATCAACTTGGAATTACCCCCCAATATACACATTAGATGTAAGGAAGCAAAGGAGTAATTGATGCACTACTATGGGAAGGCAGCTTATCGAAGAGATGATTGGTCATGAGCGAGAGGAGATGCGGGTATGATGGTCACTGAGTAAGAGAGATCTGTAATTGAAGTGTGAGAGTGGATGGCTGTGAGAACAGGAGGGAAGAGGGTCCTGCTCCAAGGAGCTTACAATCTAGGGGGAGAGGGGAGACAGGTGACATGAGGCGCAAGCAAGTGGAAGGTGGCCTGATGGCAAGAAGTAAGCAAGGCAGAGATGGCCAAGGCATGAGGCAGTGGGTTAGGAGAGTGGTCTTGAGACTAGGTTATGAGCGGTAAGGGTAAGCTTTGATAAACAGGTGGGTTTTCAGTGCCCATTTGAAGCTTTGTAAGGTTGGATCGAGCCATCTAATAGAGTGAGGAAGCTCATTCCAGTGAAGGGGGAAGCACAGGTAAAAACTTGGATTTGCACATGGTATGCAGTGACCAGGTTAGAGGAGATGTGATGGTCATTGGCTGACCAGTGAGGGCGGGAGAGAAAATTTAAGGAGATGAGGTTGGAGATGTAAGGAGCAGTGGAGTTAGAGAGGGCCTTGTATGTGAGAGTGAGGAGTTTGAAGACGATTCTGTAGGGAAATGGGAGCCAGTGCAGATTTAGTTGAAGGGAAGTGGCAGAAGTGGAGTGATGGAGAAGATAAGTCTAGCTGCGGAGTTGCAAACAGATTGGAGGAAAATCAGATGGAAGTGTGAGAGGTTAGTGAGAATGTTGCAGTAGTCAAGCCGTGAGATGACCAGTGAGTGGATAACAGGTTTAGTCTCACTCTGGGAGAGGAACAGCATGATGTGAATGATGCTACGTAACTGGAACCAACAAGTTTAAACCAGAGATTGGACGTGGGGGGGCAAAGGATAGGTAGGAGTCAAGAGTGATGTTCAAGCAGTGAAGTTGGGGAACGGGGGAGATGATGGTGTTGTCAATAGTGATATTGAGGGAACTGTGATGGGGGTATATGTACCTCATCCTATTGCTCTTCAACAGTAGCATCCTAAATTTATATTATGTCACCATCTTTAATTGTACTGCTCACCCCCACATTTGCAGAGGGTGCAGAAATGGTGGAAGAAGACTTCTCCATGAGTGCAATGTTAGAAATGTCAGACTAGCACACACAGATAATGTGGACCCCTCTATACTCTCCTCAGGGATTTGTGAACACAGTTTGTTCTTCAGCCTCAGTGTTCTTGTTTTTGGGCAGTGGTGTTTTTTAAAGGTGATACCGCTACCTCTTTTCTTTAACATTGCAAAATATTTAAATTTTAGGTGTCCTTTTTTTAAACTTTGTGTCCCCTGAACCACCTTTAGTAAATGTTGAAGTACTACCATGACTGGCAGCAGCCACAGCACTAATACTGGGTTGCTGCTCCTGCTCTTCTATTGAATGATCCATATCGACTCACAGCGCTATTAGTAATGGTGGCACCTACAGTGCCTTAACAACACCACACCCTTGTTTTTTAACACTGCAGTAAGTAACGGAGGCACCTGTACTGAACATTTTTAATTACAGTGCCTAAACAACACACACTTTTTTCTCAACACTGCAGTAAGTACCGGTGGCATCTGTACTTAAAGTAATTTTTTAAGTACAATGCCTAAACAGCCACAGAAACTTTTTTTTTAACGCCGCAGTAAGTAATGGTGGCACCTATACTGAATGTTATTTTTTAAGTTCAGTGCCTGAACAACAACATACTGTACATGCTTTATTTTAATACTGCAGTAAGTAATGGTGGTACCTGTAACAAACATTATTTTGTAAGTACAGTGCCTGAACAACAACACCCATGTTTTTTTAACACTGCAGTAACGGTGGCACCTGTACAGATCTTTTTTTTTTATGTACAACACATAACACGCACTTTTTTTTAACACTGCAGTATGGGTGGTTCCTGAACTGAACATTTTTAAAGTACAGTGCCTGAACAACAACACATATTTTCTTTCCTACACTGCAGTAATGGTGGCACTTGTACTGAACGTTACTTCTTTTAAGTACAATGCCTGAACAACAACATACTTGTTTTATTTTAACACTGCAGTAAGTAATGGTGGTACCTGTATCGAACATTATTTTGTAAATACAGTGCCTGAACAACAACACACATGTTATTTTAACACTGCAGTAATGATGGCTCCTGTACAGAATGACATTTTTAAGTACTGTGCCTGAACAGCAACACATTTTTATTTTTTTAACACTTCAGTAATGGTGACACCTGTACAGAACTTTATTTTTTAAGTACAACACACACTTTTTTTTTACACTGCAGTAACGGTGGTTCCTGAACTAAACATTTTTAAAGTACAGTGCCTGAACAACAACACACAATTTCTTTTTCAACACTGAAGTAATGGTGGCACTAGTACTGAATGTTATTTTTTAAGTACGGTGCCTGGACAAAAACAACACGTTAAAAAATGTTAACACTGCAGTAAGAATTGATGGCACCTGTACTGAACGTTATTTTTTTAGTACAGTGCCTGAACAACAACACACACGTTTTATTCTAACACTGGAGTATGTAACAGTGGCACTTGTATTGAACATTATTTTTTAAGTAAAGTGCCTGAACAACAACATACACATTTTATTTTAAGACTGCATTAAGTAATGTTCACACCTGTACTGAATGTTATTTTTTAAGTACAGTGCATGAACAACACACACATTTTTATTTTTAACACTGCAGTAAGTAACGGTAGCACCTGGATTGAATGTAATTTTTTAAGTACAGTGCAAGAACATTTTCTGAATAAACACATTTATTTTAGAATTATTTTCTTAACACTGACACAGCCCCAGTGCTGCAGGCCATAGCCCTTCACTGATGACACTGACACAATAGCACACAGCGCTTACACTGCAGCCCACAGTCCTTCACTGATGACAATGAGTCTGGCACAGTCACAGTCAGTGCTGCAGTTCACAGCCCTAGTTCACCGATGATGATGACACTGATGCAGTAGCCCACATCCCTTACATTGCAGCCAACAGCCACTGATGATGACGACAGACACAGACAGGAAAAAGCACACACATAGGCAACAGCAAAAAAAATGCACACATAGGCATCCACAGGAAAAAAACACACAAAGGCAGATAGGAAAACAAACACACACATACACACTCTCAGGAAACACACACACACACACACACACACACACACACACACACACACACACGCTTGATATGAAAAAAGATCCACATATAACCCCAAAGGAAAATAATCAAACACATAGGCCTTTCCTTTAGGAAATGAAAAGATAGGAAAAAGTACGCACACATAAGCCCCCACAAGAATAAACACATGCTTGATATGAAAAAAAAGATCCACATATAACCCCAAAGGAAAATAATCAAACACGTAGGCCTTTCCTTTAGGAGATGAAAAGATAGGAAAAAGTATGCACACATAAGCTCCCACAAGAATAAAAAAAACACACAGGACCCACAGGAAAAAAACACACATGGAGGGATTCATGTGGGCAACAAGCTTTGCTCCACACAAAAAAGTTGTGCACATTGCACCCAATTTTGGATTCCCATGGGTATGCACTCTCCTGATACCCATGGTATCCAATTAAAAAAAAATGTAGGCAGGATTTTCAGCTCTGTAGACCCGCATTGTGTGAATAAAAATGTTTTGGAGACTTGGGGGCTGTAGAAACCCAAACACACAGGCACCCACAGGGAAAAAATGCACACATAAGCTCTCACAGGAAAAAACACATATAGGCACGGATAGGAAAAACACACACAAATGCCCCCACAGGAAAAAACACACATATAGACCCCCACAGGAAAAAACACACATACATAGGCACCAATATGAAAATACATACACAAATAGGAACCCACAGCAAAAAAAAAAAAAAAAAACACATAGGCCCCCACAGGAACAAAACACACACATAGGCACAGATAGAAGGAAAATACACACATAAGCTTAACCCAAGTTTACAGTAGTGGGCAATGGGTAGTGAGAGAGGGTGACAAGCAGTGGGCAACAGGGAGAGGGTAAAAAGGAGGGAGGCAGAAAGTGACAAAGAGAGGGTGACAAAGAGAAGGTGATAGATGACAGGGAGAAGCAGTGAGTGGCACAGAGAGGCAGAGGGTGGTGAGGGTAACAAGCAGATAGTGACAGGATGAAGCAATGGGTGACAGGGAGAGGGTGGCAAGGCGAGGCAGAGGATGACAAGCAGAGGGTGAGAGGGAGCAGTGACAGGGAGATGAAGAGTGGGTGAAAAAGAGGCTCCAGGTAATGTGGGCAGGGTGACAAGCAGAGGGTGTCACAGAAAGGGTACTGTAGAGATAGAGGATGACGGGAGAAGCAGAGGGGGATGGAGAGTGGGTGACAGGGAGAGAGGGTGATGGAGAGTTCGTGAAGGTGAGAGGCAGTGGGTGACAGTGAGATGGTGATAGGGAAAGATAGAGGATGATGGGGAATTGCAGTGGGGGACAGTGAGAGGATAATAGAGAGAGGCAGTGGGTGACCGGCAGAGGGTGAAGGGTAGAAGCTGAGGGTATGTGAGGTCTCTATAGTGGGAAATAAATTGGGTTGAAAGGGTGCACTGGGACAGAAAGGGAATGTATCAGTGGAGGAGACAACCAGAACAAAAGAAAGGGTTGAGGAAAGAATGCTAGTTGGGATAGAAGTAGAGATCAGGAGTATGCTGTGAGTGTATAACTAACCTTTCAGATTTCACCCACTCCATGATCCTTGTACATGCAGAGAAGCTGACATAGTAGCTGTAAAGCCCAGGACCAACAAGTGATGGAGCAGACCCGTAATGAAATGCCCGACTGTAGCATCATCTGGGGAAAGATAGTCTCCTCTCCTCTGCATTTTGTGCCAGGGCTGGTCACTAGATCATGATGTCAGGCTCCATCAACAGCAGCCTGCCAGGCAGCGTGAGTTTGGGTGGAGATGAGAGGAGAGGGAGTGGCCCCTCCTCCCCATCTGGCTGTCTGTGGCACTGGCGGCGGGCAGTGCAGCAGCATATAATGAGTCAGTGTGACTCATTGAAATGCTGGCCACTGAGGGCATCGGAACCTCTGGGACAGTGCAAATCAAAGTGCCTGTATGCTATCCTGCCGCATACCTGCACACTTCAACCATTGTGTGTATGTATATATATATATATAACTTATATATATATGTATATATCTATGTACAAAAAGGGATCTCTACAGAGCGCTCCTATTTGATGGATAATCCAATTCTGTTTCTGGATATGAACCAAGGTTGACTTTAAAAAATATAGATAATTAAAAGACCATATGCTTGTACAATTTTTGTTCATACAATAAAAATGTATATGTTTGTTTTTGTTTCACCCATCGCGTTTCGTCTTATAGCGACTTCTTCAGGGGAGCGCTCTGCAGAGATCCCTTTTTGTATTTATTTCTATAAACCCATATCGGCAGGGAGTCCTTTTCTTTGCAGAAGCTTCTCTAAGTGAGCTATAGTTAATAAAGAAATTGGCTCCAGGGTTAATTTACCTTCTAATAATAGCGCATTAAGGAAACATATCAATATTTGTTATACCTTGCTGTATTAACCTTTGTGCTGCTTTTGAAATGCCTATCTTTAGAATACTTCCAAATGAACACAAAATAGTAAGAACATCTTTAAGGAAGATGTGGTAGAAATGGATATGAACAAAGAGGAGGATTACTTTTATGACCTTATTCGAGGTATGGAGAAATTATCAGCACATGAATTAAAAAGTTGGTATGATATTGTTACATTAGAGAAGTACTTGGAGGTAGGTAGAGTTCCTAGAGGATTGAGACTTTTTAAAAATCCCACATTTGGGAATATGGATATAGAGTTTATGACAAACTGGAATAAAAATTTGGAAGAGGGATCACTAAAATTAGTTGATCTACTAATTACAGAAAGGAAGAAAGAATTAAAAAAGTTACGTTTACATAAATTTGAAAATAATGAAACATTTAAAAAAGAAGTAGAATTGGCACAAGAAAGATTGGATAAATTAGAAAATGATTTAATTATAAGAAAGCAAAAAAGTTGTTTAGAGATAAAAAAAAGATTATGAGACCAATAAGATACAGAACTGGGCTGAGAATAAAGAACTACAGAACCCCCAGTTCAATAGGTCAAGATATAGGTACCAAAGAAATTATAATAGAGATAGATTAAGAAGTGAGCACATCTATCAGAGGAATCAGAATAGAGATAGATCAAGGAGTGAAAACTATTGCAATAATGGAATATTGCATGAAGTCAATAGAAACAGGAAAGGGCCAGCAAGATTTGCCCCACAAGATAATTCCAAAGAACAACAGAACCCTCTCCCGACTAGGAATAGGTATGAATTACTTCATTCTCCACCGTCTTCTACTAGGAGACATTTTTTTAGGTGGGAAGAGGGATATGCAGTTCCCACATACCCAGAGAAAGGAAGAACTTCACCACAGAATAGATTCCCCACAGGGCATAAAGAGAAGACTTTACAATGGAGAAGAGGAAAGAGGGGCAGTGGGAGGCTCTCCAAAGAAAAAGGAAAAATCAGTTCAACCCATCAGAGGGAAACAGACAGGAACCATCAACTTATCAAACAAGCAGTTACCTGAACCACAAAGTAAGGTATTAGAAAAGGGATTAAAATTTGCCCCGGATTCACATATTAATAGGTTTGATTTATTCATAGATTTGAATAAATTTGTTCAGAATTTGACCCAGCAAAGGCAGTTTATAAAGAACCCTGTACAGAAAGTGGCATATGAGCCAATAAAAAAAAACCTTTGGCATCAATTCCCTCTAAATATTACCAAGTCGAATCCAAAAGAAGTCATATAGATACATTTTACGATTGTGTTAAAGAGGAAATTAGAAAAATAAAGTTAAATCAAAGGGAGTGAAACTGTAATCTTAAACCTATAGAGAAACAAGCAATAAAACAATTAAAAATAGATAATACAATTGTAATAAAACAGGCCGATAAAGGGGGGGGGCAGTTGTAATACAGAACCGTGAACAATATCTCACAGAGGCGTATAAAATTTTAAATGACCATCACACTTATAAAGACTTAAGTATGTATCCCACAGTTGAATATCAAAAGGGGTTATTTCAGTTATTAAATACAGCAAAAACTGATGGTTTGATTTGTGAGAAGGAATTTGATTATCTTTACATTAAATATCCATGGTTAGCCACATATTATCATATACCTAAAGTACATAAGGATATAAACTGCACCCCTGGGAAGACCAATTATATCAGGGATTGATTCTCTGACAGCAAATTTGTCTCATTACATAGGTCTGAAATTACAAAAGTATGTAAAGAACCTTAGATCCTATTTAAAAGACTCAACAACTATCCTCAATATCCTAAATAAGACCATTTGGGACACGGAATCCAGATGGTTAACAATTGATGTCCAGTCATTATATTCTTCTATCCCACACCATATGGGGTTGGAAGCAATTGAGAGGAAGCTGTTAGAAGATAGTGAAGTATCAATAAAGGAACAAACTTTTATTGTGGACAGCATCAATTTTATATTAAAACATAATTGAGGGGGAATTTTTTCTCCAATGTCAGGGTACAGCTATGGGTACAAAATTTGCCCCCGGCTTATGCAAATATACTCATGGGAGATTGGGAACAAAAATGTATTTGTGGTACAGATTACAAAAGAAATCATATTACATTGTACAAAAGGTACATAGATGATTTAATCCTAATATGGATGGAAGATCTGAGCATTATTAAAAAGTTCATAGACTATATTAAAAACAACGTCTATAGAACGGAAGAAAAAAAGATTGATTATTTAGATCTCGTCCTAGAAGGTTTAACCTCTGGAAAAATAGAGACATCTACATTTTTTAAGGAAACTGACATGAATAGAAATATTCCGGCAGATAGCTCTCATCTCCCTAATTGGAAATATAATGTTCTCTATGGACAGTTTCTTCAAATTAGAAGAAATTGTAGTGATGATATCCACTATTGGGAACAATCAGATCAACTTGTTGGGAGATTCATTGAAAGAGGTTATTGTAAAGACAAAATAGAAGAAGCTAGGATTAAAGCGTTTGAAAGGAATAGAACAGATCTTCTTAAATAAAAAACTAAAACTGAATTTGATACCATTAAAAGTAGACCATTTACTTCCCCAATTCAATAAAGAAAATAAACAGATTAAAAAAATCATTGAAAATAATTGGGGTATATTACAAAGAGACACGATATTGGGCCCTCATCTCCCTCAAAAACCAATGATCATGTTTTGAAAAGCTACTAATCTTAAGAATGTATTAGCTCCAAGTAATTTAAGATCTATAGAAGCGACAAATAGCAAACCAGGCAATTTTTTGAAACAATCAGGAAGTTACCCTTGTACCAAATTTATTTGCTGTAAATTTATAGAAAAATCACGTTATTTATGACAATTTAAATAAAAAATCTTAAAGTTTGAAAGGATTTCATACGTGCAACTCTATATTTGTCATTTATAGAATTACTTGTGGATGCGGAAAAGCTTATATAGGAAAAACTAAGCGTACAATGAAATATTAAAAACAAAATTAATACAGTTTACCAGGGCATTTTTCCAAATATCACAACTCCGACGCGAAAGATTTAAAGTTTACTATATTGGAACACATTAAGGAGAATGATATGGGAGGAAATAGAGAATTGCAACTGTCCAAACGAGAGTCATATTGGATCTTTACTCTCAATACTCTGACCCCGTATGGGATTAATGAGGGCATTGATATTGTCTCTTTTTTGTAAGGGGTGGGTCTTCTAGCTATTGTTGTAACAACATACTGGTTGTATCTATAGATATATCTATAGGTATGAGGTAGCTATACAAGTTTGCTGTCGGAAGAAGTATGAATTATATCTAAGATATAATGTGTGTTAACTTTTTGTGTTTAATATATAAGAGGTGTTAGTTGAAAGACTCCCATCTGAGAAAAAATTGAAAGAGTGTATTTAGGAATAATATTAATCATCTAACAGGTAATCAGCCTATATATAGAATTATTTTATTAAATAAGGTTCATAAAGAATGAGGTTAATATAGTGTATATTGCTATGTGCAACCACAATAAAATAAAAATCAATCACTTTTTATTTAATTAACATTTAATTGATATATGTAATCATGATTATAAGAAAAAGTATAGTATAGTCAAGTATAGGTCACGTCGCTAAGAGCAGTTAAAAAGCTTGCTACTGTGGGAGGATCCCATAGTGATCATGACAATAAAAGTATGGTTTATGGAATTTGTACGTTGTTATGAGCAATGAAGAATGAATCACAATATAGTAACAAGTCACTAATAAATAATTAATATTAGTCACTTATCACTGATAATTAAAGTTAATTAAAGTTTTTTCACTAATCAAGGGGTTACCATCGATGTTAAATAAAGATCCCTGTTGAAATATAGGGGTTAACATTCAAATTCTAATATGCTAATGTTCTAAAGATTTTTATTAATATAAACTTAGTAGACATTGATAAAAAATAAATCTGTATTGAAGTAATGGATAGCTTATGTAAACAGAGACGCAGCATTGAGGTAAGCCGCATCACTATGACAACGGCTCTCCCAATCAGGTTAATGTTTAAATTCTAATATGTCGATCTTTACCAATATAAATAACCTAGTAGACATTGAAAATAATAAATAAATCTGGATTGAGGCAATGAATAGCTTATGTAAATAGAGACGCGGTTTTGAGGTAAGCCGCGTTACTATGACAACGGCTCTCTCAATCGTGGCCAATCATGGACTGTGAAATAGTCCACGTGACCATTCTCATGAAACAGTCACGTGATGTGCGCAATAGCAGCGCGCAGTTTTAGGACGAGGCCTGGAACGCATTCAGGAAGTGGACTCTCCACTGCTGCGGCACCATGAGATCTTCCCATGATGTGCGCGATGACGTTGCATGGGTCAGGAGGAGGCTTGAGGCACATCCAGGAAGTGGGATCTCCGCTCCTGGAACGCAGTTTGGACTATTAAGTCCAATAGGGGTTTTTTAACTTCTCCCAACGACCACCAATGTACTACAAATGTTGGATTGATTATAAACAAAGCCACACCTAGTTCTTTAGACAAAGAAAATCTAATATATTAGGACTATTTAATAATTCATATTAAGGATTAAACAGGAAGTGAGGTAACTCACTGAGAGGTATAAATAGAGTATTAGGGCAGCTATCATTCATTTCACTTCTGGATTTCACAGCACACAGAGGTGTGGAAGTGCTGCTGGTAATCTGAACCCCTTCTAATTAACCCATAGACTCTTTATATATAAAATAAAAAGTTTTTATTATATTAATGTATTGTCCTTTCAACTAGGAAAGGACCAAAATAATTTGACAATAGCTAGACTATAATCTGATCCGTTGGGTTTGGAGACCAGACTAAAATAGGCGCAATGCAGCCAAGATGTTAAAAGGCTTAGATAAATGTCACCACATTTAAAACAAGAAATGCCATATACAAGATTTAAGCCCTTCTTTACACACTCGGCGCAACACACAGAAATACGTCCCTTATTTTCTTTCTTTTGGATGTCAAACTTCCTCCTCGTACTTCTTCTAGTGAAAAAGGTCTCTGCTCCGTATGTTCCGAAAAAATATGAAAAACAAAAACAACCACCAATGTGCAGTTTCTTCTTATTTACAAATAGTCTCTGTATACAATGTCTCTATAGTAAGATACAAGCTTCTGCGTACCAAGATTCTTATGAACAAATATCGTTATATGGCTTAAAGGTATCTTTTATCCTCTTTTTTCTTTTAAACTCGTGTTAACTTGAGCACATGATGTGACAACTTGAAAAAAATATTTGAGTGAGGGATAGTCCAATTGGGAACGTACCCAAAAACTCACACATTAAGTGCAGACCGTAAACACATCTAGGTATCTTTGGGGTATAATGCACTGCGTACCCGAACTCACAATGTATGACGTGGGATGACTCCTATAAAGGTATCTTTCGAAGACAGTGATTCGGTGTTCCTTTCTCCACTCAGAAATCTCATGTGTTCAGTGTAAATATATAAAAAAAGAAAAAATGCAATTTTCGTGCAGTATGTTTTGATAAATTAATGTGAAAAAATGATAAGTGCTCAGGAAGTAAGTCCTTCACCACTTTCCTTTATATGAAGGATTCACCGTGAGGTGTGAAGAAGAAAGAGACAAATTTGACAAAAAGTAGAGGGAGTCGACTGGGATGCGTACCCCAACACTCACACAGGGAATGCTGATTATAAACACATCTGGGTATCTTTAAGTCAATTCATATGGCGTACCCGAACTCACACTATGAACTGTGTGGTGATTCTCATAAAGGTATCTTTAGAGGCCCAGTTATTTTCATCCAATGCATCTTCAACCATTAATATAGTCGCTCAGGAAAGGAAAAGAAATAAAACAGGAAAGAAAAAATGTGTAGTAGGTTCTAAAAGAAGATGAACTTGATACTATCGCTCAAGCTGAAGCGTACCCCACTCACACTAAACGGAAGTGATATATACACATCAAGGTATCTTTAGGTGTTTCTTATGTTGAAAAAATGCATTCAAACCGGAAATAGGTGCCCAAATGGTCAGTAGAATGCCCCCTTCTCCAATTTATATCCTCCAAAAACAGCATGTATCCACCATTTGTTCCATAAAAACCAACGATTTATTTGAACAGCACAATTAAAAAGTCCACAGTCAGAAAAAAACAACTGTCCCAATGAAAAACAAACAAATAAAAAAGGGTTTTCCAGATAAAATAGATGTTGGCTACTCACACTCCTGAGGCAGTATCTGATACTGCCTCAGGAGTGTGAGTAGCCAACATCTATTTTATCTGGAAAACCCTTTTTATTTTATTTGTTTGTTTTTCATTGGGACAGTTGTTGTTTTTCTGACTGTGGACTTTTTAATTGTGCTGTTCAAATAAATCATTGGTTTTTATGGAACAAATGGTGGATACATGCTGTTTTTGGAGGATATAAATTATAGAAAAGGGGGCATTCTACTGACCATTTGGAAAAGATACCTTGATAGGAGCAGCATTTCACTACAGAGTGTGAGTTGGGGTACGAGATATATGTGGAAACTACACATGTTAAAGATACTATGATATGTTTGATACTTTCACTGTTCCTGTGAGTGTTGGTACGCATTCCCCTATGACCAGCTTCTCTTTTGGGCACCTATTTCCGGTTTGAATGCATTTTTTCAACATAAGAAACACCTAAAGATACCTTGATGTGTATATATCACTTCCATTTAGTGTGAGTGGGGTACGCTTCAGCTTGAGCGATAGTATCAAGTTCATCTTCTTTTAGAACCTACTACACATTTTTTCTTTCCTGTTTTATTTCTTTTCCTTTCCTGAGCGACTATATTAATGGTTGAAGATCCATTGGATGAAAATAACTGGGCCTCTAAAGATACCTTTATGAGAATCACCACACAGTTCATAGTGTGAGTTCGGGTACGCCATATGAATTGACTTAAAGATACCCAGATGTGTTTATAATCAGCATTCCCTGTGTGAGTGTTGGGGTACGCATCCCAGTCGACTCCCTCTACTTTTTGTCAAATTTGTCTCTTTCTTCTTCACACCTCACGGTAAATCCTTCATATAAAGGAAAGTGGCGAAGGACTTACTTCCTGAGCACTTATCATTTTTTCACATTAATTTATCAAAACATACTGCACGAAAAATAAGAATTTACTTACCGATAATTCTATTTCTCGGAGTCCGTAGTGGATGCTGGGGTTCCTGAAAGGACCATGGGGAACAGCGGCTCCGCAGGAGACAGGGCACAAAAAGTAAAGCTTTCCGATCAGGTGGTGTGCACTGGCTCCTCCCCCCATGACCCTCCTCCAGACTCCAGTTAGGTACTGTGCCCGGACGAGCGTACACAATAAGGGAGGAATTTTGAATCCCGGGTAAGACTCATACCAGCCACACCAATCACACTGTACAACCTGTGATCTGAACCCAGTTAACAGTATGATAACAGCGGAGCCTCTGAAAAGATGGCTCACAACAACAATAACCCGATTTAGTTAGCAATAACTATGTACAAGTATTGCAGATAATCCGCACTTGGGATGGGCGCCCAGCATCCACTACGGACTCCGAGAAATAGAATTATCGGTAAGTAAATTCTTATTTTCTCTATCGTCCTTGTGGATGCTGGGGTTCCTGAAAGGACCATGGGGATTATACCAAAGCTCCCAAACGGGCGGGAGAGTGCGGATGACTCTGCAGCACCGAATGAGAGAACTCCAGGTCCTCTTTTGCCAGGGTATCAAATTTGTAGAATTTTACAAACGTGTTCTCCCCCGACCACGTAGCTGCTCGGCAAAGTTGTAATGCCGAGACCCCTCGGGCAGCCGCCCAAGATGAGCCCACCTTCCTTGTGGAATGGGCCTTAACAGATTTAGACTGTGGCAGGCCTGCCACAGAATGTGCAAGTTGAATTGTGCTACCAATCCCACGAGCAATCGACTGCTTAGAAGCAGAAGCACCCAGCATTGTTGGGTGCATACAGGATAAACAGCAAGTCAGATTTCCTGACTCCAGCCAACCTGGAAACTATATTTTCAGGGCCCTGATAACATCCAGCAACTTGGAGTCCTCCAAGTCCCTAGTAGCCGCAGGTACCACAATAAGCTGGTTCAGGTGAAACGCTGACACCACCTTAAGGAGAAACTGGGGACGAGTCCGCAGCTTTGCTCTGTCCGAATGGACAATCAGATATGGCTTTGTGAGATAAAGCCGCCAATTCTGACACTCGCCTGGCCGAGGCCAGGACCAACAGCATGGTCATTTTCCATGTGAGATATATCAAATCCACAGATTTGAGTTGTTTAAACCAATGTGATTTTTTTTAGGAATCCCAAAACTACGTTGAGATCGCCCAGTGCCACTGGAGACATCAAAGGGGCTGTATATGCAGTACTCCCTTAACAACTTCTGGACTTCAGGAACTGAAGCCAATTTCTTTCTGGAAGAAAATCAACAGGCCGAAATTTGAACCTTAATGGACCCAATTTGAGACCCATAGACACTCCTGTTTGCAGGAAATGTAGAAATTAACCTAGTTGAAATTCTTCCGTGGAGCCTTCCTGGACTCACACCCTGGCACATATTTTCACCTAAGTGGTGATAATGTTGTGCGGTCACCTCCTTCCTGGCTCTGACCAGGGTAGGGATGACCTCTTCCGGAATGCCTCTTTCCCTTAGGATCCGGCGTTCACCCGCCTTGGCGTCAACGCAGCTGCGGTAAGTCCCGGAACAGACACGGTTCTTGCCGAATCAAGACCCTTCTTAGTATCTCTTGAAGTTCCGGGAACCAAGTCCTTCTTGGCCAAACCGGAGCCACGAGTATAGTTCTTACTCCTCTCCTTCCTATCATTTTCAATACATTGGGTATGAAAAGCAGAGGATGGAACACATACACCGACTGGTACACCGACGGTGTTACCAGAGCGTCCCAGCTATTGCCTGAGTGTCTCTTGACCTGGCGCTTCAGGTGGGACGCCATCATAACCACCTTTGGTCTTTCCCAACGGTTTACAATCATGTGGAAACTTCCAGATTAAGTTTCCACTTTTCCGGGTGGAATTCATTTATGCTGAGGAAATCTTCCCAGTTGCCCACTCCCGGAATGAACACTGCTGACAGTGTTATCACATGATTTTCCGCCCAGCGAAGAATCCTTGCTGTCATTGCCCTCCTGCTTCTTGTGTCGCCCCGTCTGATAACGTGGGCGACCGCCATGATGATGTCCTACTGGATCAGCACCGGTTGACTTTGAAGCAGGAGTCTTCCTAGGCTCAGAGCATTGTAAATTGCCCTTAGCTCCAGTATATTCATGTGGAGAGAAGTCTCCAGACTTGACCACACTTCCTTGGAAATTTTTTCCCTGTGTGACTACTCCCCAGCCTCTCAGGCTGGTATCCGTGGTCCCCAGAACACAGTCCTGAATGCTGAGTGTGCTGCCCTCTAAAAGATGAGCACTCTGCAGCCCCCACAGAAGAGACACCCTTGTCCTTGGAGACAGGATTATCCGCTGATGCATCTGAAAATGCGATCCGGACCATTCGTCCAGCAAATCCCCTGAGATCTGCCGAATGGAATCGCTTCGTAAGAAGCCACCATTTTTCCCAGGACTCCTGTGCATTGATGCACTGATACTTGGCCTGGTTTTAGGAGGTTTCTGACTAGGTCGAATAACTCCTTGGCTTTTTCCTCCCGGAGGAACACCTTTTTCTGGACTATGCCCAGAATCATTCCTAGGAACAGCAGACGTATCGTCGGAAAACAGCTGCGATTCTTGGAATATTTAGAATCCAGTCGTGCTGTCGTAGAACTACTTTAGATAGTGCTCTTCCGACCTCCAACTGTTCTCTGGAACTTGCCCTTTTCAGGATATCGTCCAAGTAAGGGATAATTTAGATGCCTTTTTTCTTTGAAGAAACATCTTTTCGGCCATTACCTTGGTAAAAGGCCCGGGGTGCCGTGGATAATTCAAACGGCATCGTCTGAAACTGATATTGACAGTTCTGTACCACGAACCAGAGGTACCCTTGTTGAGAAGGGCAAATTTGGACATGGAGGTAATCCTTGATGTCCAGGGACACCATATAGTCCCCTTCTTTCCGGTTCGCTATCACTGCTCTGAGTGACTCCATCTCGATTTGAACCTTTTATGTAAGTGTTCAAAGATTTCAGTTTAGACTATGTCTCACCAAGCCGTCTGGCTTCAGTACCACAATATAGTGTGGAAAAATAATACCCTTTTCCTTGTTGTAGGAGGGGTACTTTGATTATCACCTGCTGGATATACCGCTTGTGAATTGTTTCCAATGCTGCCTCCCTGTCGGAGGGAGCCGTTGGTAAAGCAGACTTCAGAAAACTGCGAGGAGAAGATGTCTCGACTCTCCAATCTGTACCCCTGGGATAATACTTGTACTATCTAGGGGTCAACCTGCGAGTGATCCCACTGCGCGCTGAGACTCTTGAGACTACCCCCCCACCTTGAGTCCGCTTGCACGGCCCCAGCGTCATGCTGAGGACTTGGCAGACGCGGTGGAGGGCTTCTTTTCCTGGGAAGGGGCTGCCTGCTGCAGTCTACTTCCCTTACCTCTATGTCTGGGCAGATATGACTGGCCTTTTGCCTGCATGCCCTCATGGGAAAGGAAGGATTGAGGCTGAAAAGACGGTGTCTTTTTCAGCTGAGATGTAACTTGGGGTAAAAAGGTTGGATTTCCCAGCTGTTGCCGTGGTCCCCAGGTCCGATGGACCGACCCCAACTAACTCCTTCCCTTTATACGGCAATACTTCCCTGTGCCGTATGGGATCTGTATCACCTGACCACTGTCGTGTCCATGACATCTTCTGGGTGATATGGACAACGTACTTATCTTGATGCCAGAGAGCAAATATCCCTCTGTGCATCTCACGTACATATATATAGAATGCATCCTATTAAATGCTCTATATGAATAAAATATTTTCAGTCAGGGAATCCGACCAAGCCAACCCAGCACTGCATCTCCAGGCTGATGGCGATCGCTGGTCGCAGTATAACCACCGTATGTGTGTATATACTTTTTAGGATATCTTTCCAGCTTCCTATCAGCTGGCTCCTTGAGGGCGGCCGTATCTGGAGACGGTAACGCCACTTGATAAGCGTGTGAGCGCCTTATCACCCTAAGGGGTGTTTCCCAACGCGCCCTAATTTCTGGCGGGAAAGGGTATAACGCCAATATTTGCTATCGGGGTAACCCCACGCATCATCACACACTTCATTTTATTTTATCTGATTCAGGAAAAACTACAGGTAGTTTTTTCACTCCCACATAATACCCTTTTTTGTGGTACTTGTAGTATCAGAAATATGCAACACCTCCTTCATTGCCCTTAACGTGTGGCCCTAATGAGAAATACGTTTGTTTATTCACCGTCGACACTGGATTCAGTGTCCGTGTCTGTGTCGACCGACTGAGGTAAATGGGCGTTTTTAACGCCCCTGACGGTGTTTCTGAGACGCCTGGACCGGTACTAATAGTTTGTCGGCCGTCTCACGTCGTCAACCGACCTTGCAGCGTGTTGACATTCTCACGTAATTCCCTAAATAAGCCATCCATTCCGGTGTCGACTCCCTAGAGAGTGACATCACCATTACAGGCAATTTCTCCGCCTCCTCACCAACATCGTCCTCATACATGTCGACACACACGTACCGACACACAGCACACACACCGGAATGCTCTGACAGAGGACAGGACCCACACTAGCCCTTTGGGGAGACAGAGGGAGAGTTTGCCAGCACACATCAAAACGCTATAATTATATAGGGACAACCTTATATAAGTGTTTTCCCTTATAGCATCTTTATATATATCTCAATATCGCCAAAATCAGTGCCCCCCCTCTCTGTTTTAACCCTGTTTCTGTAGTGCAGTGCAGGGGAGAGCCTGGGAGCCTTCTCTCCAGGCTTTCTGTGAGAGAAAATGGCGCTGTGTGCTGAGGAGATAGGCCCCGCCCCTTTTTCGGCGGGCTCGTCTCCCGCTATTTAGTGAATCTTGGCAGGGGTTAAATATCTCCATATAGCCTCTGGGGGCTATATGTGAGGTATTTTTCGCCAAAAAAGGTTTTCATTTGCCTCCCAGGGCGCCCCCCTCCCAGCGCCCTGCACCCTCAGTGACTGCCGTGTGAAGTGTGCTGAGAGGAAAATGGCGCACAGCTGCAGTGCTGTGCGCTACCTTTAGAAGACTGCAGGAGTCTTCAGCCGCCGATTCTGGACCTCTTCTTACTTCAGCATCTGCAAGGGGGCCGGCGGCGCGGCTCCGGTGACCATCCAGGCTGTACCTGTGATCGTCCCTCTGGAGCTGATGTCCAGTAGCCAAGAAGCCAATCCATCCTGCACGCAGGTGAGTTCACTCCTTCTCCCCTAAGTCCCTCGTTGCAGTGATCCTGTTGCCAGCAGGACTCACTGTAAAATAAAAAACCTAAGCTAAACTTTCTCTAAGCAGCTCTTTAGGAGAGCCACCTAGATTGCACCCTTCTCGGCCGGGCACAAAAATCTAACTGGAGTCTGGAGGAGGGTCATGGGGGGAGGAGCCAGTGCACACCACCTGATCGGAAAGCTTTACTTTTTGTGCCCTGTCTCCTGCGGAGCCGCTGTTCCCCATGGTCCTTTCAGGAACCCCAGCATCCACAAGGACGATAGAGAAATTGCATTTTTACTTTTTTTATATATTTACACTGAACACATGAGATTTCTGAGTGGAGAAAGGAACACTGAATCACTGTCTTCGAAAGATACCTTTATAGGAGTCATCCCACGTCATACATTGTGAGTTCGGGTACGTAGTGCATTATACCCCAAAGATACCTAGATGTGTTTACGGTCTGCACTTAATGTGTGAGTTTTTGGGTACGTTCCCAATTGGACTATCCCTCACTCAAATATTTTTTTCAAGTTGTCACATCATGTGGTCAAGTTAACACGAGTTTAAAAGAAAAAAGAGGATAAAAGATAACTTTAAGCCATATAACGATATTTGTTCATAAGAATCTTGGTACGCAGAAGCTTGTATCTTACTATAGAGACATTGTATACAGAGACTATTTGTAAATAAGAAGAAACTGCACATTGGTGGTTGTTTTTGTTTTTCATATTTTTTCGGAACATACGGAGCAGAGACCTTTTTCACTAGAAGAAGTACGAGGAGGAAGTTTGACATCCAAAAGAAAGAAAATAAGGGACGTATTTCTGTGTGTTGCGCCAAGTGTGTAAAGAAGGGCTTAAATCTTGTATATGGTATAATCTGATCTGATTTTCTTCAGTATTTTATTTATCTGTAGTCTCAATCTTTCTGAAGAACAACTTTATAATTGATTAATAATTAAATAATTCATCCTCTAGGAACCTTATAAACACAGAATCCATCTGAAGCTGCCATTAGGCCGTGGAAATTAGCTAATACTTTAAATATGTTTTCTAGTAAGTATCTATGGGCATTATGGATCAATTATGTGACATAATAATGGTTTAAAAAAAGTTGAATTGGTCATTTTTATCCAAATCGGAAAAATAATCTGCCTTGCGTATGGTTTCATATATTAAGTAATCTTTTAAGAAGGAAAATTACTCTAAATGACATCATAACAAGATTAAGGGATTATTGCCTAGAAATTAGTAAGTATTCAATATAATCTTAGTATGCTGACTAATTAAATAATTATGGAGTCCTTCAACAGACAGCCATTATTTGAATAAGAACTAAGGTTGTGATATAATAGTATATTTTGTGATATAACAATATAAGCCATATTGGATACAATGATTCATTTAAATGAAAAGAATTATGTTGTGGATTATATTGTTTATGATGAAATACATTATCCTAATTTTTCTAATAATGATAACTCTGTATTCCTGACGAAGCCTGACGCAGGCGAAACGCGTCGATTCCAGAGATCATCGATCCCGAGCACGCTGAGTAGCGCTACAAGCAGCGTGTATGGGACTTCCGCCGGCGGACTCCATTCCTCCCCCTCTCATCAGCGCTGAGGACCGGATAGCCAGTGAGCAGTTTTCGCTCTAAAGAACAGTCCTGGGACATTTGTATAAGGTAAATTCCTTATCAAAAAAGGATTCTTTTTACCCAGCATAAAAACAGTGATTAAAGGGACGTGCCTTATGAATTGGGAGAAGTACAGATTGCCATTAGCACGGTCTACACCATCGGTAGTGCGTTCCCCAATAAGGACTCTCCATAAAATAATAACTGCAGTCATTGACTGAAAAATATAGAGGGAGTAAGACGCAGATCAGCGCATCCAGTCTATTCAGGACTATTTCAATTTCCACCTATGCCCTGGAGACTACTAAAGTGCAGTGGGGCATAGTGAAATACCACTCTACACATTCTGCTTTATATGTTATATGTTTGTATTTGTGGTGGTTTTTGTTTACCGGTAATAGGCAGTCACCCCTTTATAATCTATTTATTGTCTTTTAGATAATTAAACAATTCTGTTTTACCATCCAAACTAAATAAAAGATTGAATGAATTTGGATTTTTAGTCTTTGGTTTCTTTAAATATCCAATAAAGGGTTGAGGAAAGTGACAAAATTGTTGTTAGCTTTTCCCCTTATATACTGTATTGTGTGCTAGGGAAGTTTTTGTTTTTTTTGTGTCTGTATTTTAGTGGAGCTTGGTAGTAGCCCCACTCCCTGCAGCAGCACTTACAGTCCTAACCTATTCTCGATCTATAGCGCAGTGCCACTCCTGTTTGTTTTGGAACAATAATGTCATTGCTTTTAAATTGTACACTCTGTTATGAATACTGTGTATTAAAATACATGTATGTTTTCTCCTTCTCCAACCCAAAAGAACGAAATGCGTTGGCTGGAAAAAAAAAAAAAATTTAGACATTTTTATTGTATGAACAAAAATTGTACAAGCATATGGTCTTTCAATGATCTAGATTTTTTATAAAATAATGATTATAGAAACATATATTTGAATATGTCAGTTATATTTTAATAAAAAGATGTGTTTTTAACATTTGGGTGTATGTGTATTAAGGTACTATTAAAGTCAACCTTGGTTCATATCCAGACACAAAACTGGATTATCCATCAAATAGGAGCACTCTGCAGAGATCCCTTTTTGTATCTATCTCTATAGACCCATATCGGCAGGGGGTCCTTTTCTTTGCAGAAGCTGCCCTAAGTGAGCTATATTTAATAAAATAAATTGGGTCCGGGTTAATTTACCTTCTTCTAATAATAGCACATTAAGGAAACATATATATATAATATATATATACATACACACACATACACAGTATAACTTTTACCTGGTCTTTCGGCAGATAAAGAAAAGTTTGTTGCTGCTTACACTGATTATAATAAAAAACATTAATAGACTAAGATTCTATACAGCTTCTGGGCAACAGCCATTAACCCCTATCTGCATAGGTTTGATTACCAACCTTGTAAAGGCTTTACTACAATTTGGTTATTCCTTGTCTTTTATCCATTATGTCAAATGGTCATCCAACTGTCTCCTTCCTGGTTGGCACATTAATCAAATACATTTTTAGATTTTATACCCTACCCCTAAAAGTGTTTTGGACTGTGGAGTACAATTTGTGCCAAAAATGTGAAATTATTTTTGCACAGTCTCAAATTAAGTCTAATGAAAGAAAAGTCAGCATATTATCCACAATAAATGGAAATAAACAATCTGATCATGCATTAGTTTCCAAGAATATATGATTCTGAACATAACAGCAACTTGGTGGATCTAGAACTGATCATTATTCTGGTACTCATAATAAATTCTGTGGTCTTTCATTTTTCTTCTTGTCCGGATTTATATATTCATCTGTCAAACTGTGTGATCTGGAGTTCAAGCCATCCTCACAATGCTTCTTCCCATTAAAATGGGGCTGCTTATAAGCACTATAGGAAAGACAGGCTATTTACAGTTCAAATTACATTACATGTATATTGCATACATGGTTTCCATATTTTGTTGTTTGAGGACACTCAAAGTTGAGTGGGGACCCCATTATTAGGTGAACTAACCCATCCTGCTCATTTGAATCCCTAGGACATTGGTTCTCAAACTGTGTGCCTAGGCACACTCGGGACACTTGCAGGGGTGCCTTGGATTGGACCAATTCAGATTATTTATGGTCATAGGCAAAACCAGTGCTGGTGGCTGCCAATCATAAACTATGGTGACTAACAGAAATAAATCTTGTCCCTCACCACACAGCTGAACCTAAGGATGACATATAAACAAATGTTACTTAATTTAATATCTCATATATTTCTCAATCAGAAACTTTTGGTCTGGGGTGCCGTGATTTTTTTTTGGATACTCTAGGTGCCATGATTCAAAAAAGTTTGGGAACCACTGCTCTAGGAGTATAATATGCCATTGATTTGGCATGCTGGAGCTTGTTCTTCCTCATCTAGCCTCCGTACGTAATGAGTCGCAGCACACAAGGCGCATGAGAGTGCTACATTACAGTGTTTTCCAGAAAAACGTGCTCACGACTAGGTGCGACTAGAAGGGCTCGTGACTGTAGCAACGATGAGGGGGGACACATCTGTATAAGCACCAGATGCAGTCAGATCCAGCTGGAACATGTATTATCACAATCTTTCATGAAAAAAGAACCCATTGTAGTGAGTAGAGTCCCTCCCCAGGACCCTCCCCTCTACCAGTGATAGGTGTTGGTATAATAAATCCTAAATAAATTTGTTCTTTACAGGTACAGTACTGGTCCCAGCAAGCCTGCCATTGAATGATGACACTTTGAGAATTAAAGTGCAAGCATGGCCAGATATCCAAGATCTGCTGGCACCTGTATTGTATCTGTAAAAAGATAAAAAATAAATAAAAGATAGTACATATACAACACATTGCAAAGCCTTTTATTGAAAGAAAGCATGACACCCCTCTTTTATCACTTTATTACTTATACATGATAAGTGGCAGGACAGACGTTCAAGATGAGCAGTGATATGGCCAGCCAAGCATATCTACCACAGGCAGTTCACCAAGTATAAACCTGTTTCCGTGACATGACGTTATCACTGTACATCGTGGCGAGTTGGCAATTAATTTCAGGTGCTGATTTGCCCAATAAATGCATACATCTGATCACACTATGCACATCAATGTGTAATCATGTTTCTGCCAGCTCCTCTATCTTACAACTGATGTTGGGACAGCATGACTGATATGAGTAGTCTAATGGGCGTGAGGGAAAGCAGAGGTCTACCTGCTCTGGCCTAGCAGGAAATTGGAATGACACAGAGAACTACACACGTGAGAGGTCTTGTTACCTTACTTATACCCCTTTCAGACTGCCTGAGGTGGGTCTCACCCGGGTGCTCCCGGTCTCAAATGATCTCCAAGCGCCGCCCGTACACACACAGTGAATGGGAAACGGGTCGCATTGACCCAGCTCCCATTCACACCGCACAGCGAGCCGGATTGAACATGTGTTCAACCCTGCTCGCTACCAGAGTTGGAATACTGGGTCGCTCAACCCGGTATTTCAACCCTGGCACCTTTAAAACCGCACATGGACATGGGTTATGCGCGTTTATGTGCCAATAACCCGTGTTTATAGCTGGCGGTCTGAAAGGGGTATTACTGAACCACCCTCATATATCCACATCTGTATGCAGTTTTATGCACTCCCTCTAATCTCTCGAGTTGAAATTTGTGTTGTTTGTACAATGGAATATGGTGGTGTTATATAAGTTAACGTTTACAGGTGGCTCAAAGAGTTATACTTTGTATTTTCATTTATTTTTTCTTCATCCTTCACAAACATCTAACCCATTAACTTTGACTTCACTATTCTACCTTATATAGCCAATTGGCTTGTTATCTTAGAACAAATCCTTGAAAATAGCCTTTAAAGCAGCTTCTGCTATTCAGCATCATGACATCAACTTACCCTATGGACACTGGGCCGGAGCAGTTATTTTCCAAATTTGTAATATTAATACATTTTAAAGCTTTCTTTTCTTTAGCAGATATAAATTGTGATGTCTGAACCCTAAACAGGCACATTACACACTTTTTTTTACCATTAAAGACCAGGATCTAGAAACACCAAACTGATCCTTTGATGAGAGCATTTAATGGGCATACGCTGAAGATGCTGAAATTACACCTATTGTCACTCGATCAAAGATTTGGGTAAGTCTTACCCAGTATCTTTTGTCTTAAATTCTACAAGAGGCTCCTAAATACACACCTGCTCTTCTTTTTGTCCCTAAAGAACTTTGTGAGGCAGTCTTCTTTGTCATTCTTGAAAGCAAAGTTATCTCACCTTGACATTTTAAGTCTATTATTGTGCTGTGCCTTATGCTGGCATTCATTTAAAAGGAATGCTAGGGAATTTGTTTTTGGATGTGAGGGTTGTGCCAGGAGTAAAAACACGTTACGTGTAGAGAAAGGGATGTCACGCACCAAAAAAAATCTGATTTAGGTGACTAATTAAGTGTGCACCATAAACAGCAAGAATCTGTTAATAGGGTTCCTTAGTGGTTCCAGTGCTTCTTAATCGTCAGTTTGAAATACCCAGAAGATATTAATGCATACATATAAGGACGATAGAAAAATAACAATAGCGTACACCGTGATAGAAGGGTAGGAGATAATAATGTGAATCTATATACCCATACTGTCTAGGGTGGTGTTAGCAGAGCGACACAAATTGCACCAGTGTCCTACAGTGTTTATAGACACAACTAGTAGGTACGGTACATGTTGATGTGATGCCTTTTCTTCTGTTGCACAGAGATTGTGTACTGGGATATTTTTCTCCTCGCAAGTCCGCCGATTTCTTGATGTATTGTCAGGTACGGTTTTAGTTGTTTAAATACTTCATATGTAAGGGAGATAAGGCTCCAAACATGGTGCAGATCAAATTGTAGAAGAATTTTTGTCCCAATGGACTTGAGTCGGCGTATAACCTTTCATCAGTTGATGGTGCTTTGGCTATTTATTTGTAAAACCCAATGTCCGTCGGTTGTAATTTGTAAAATGCACATAATTGCTCTGAATAAATATTGTACTGGATATAGGTGCTATATAATATATTTCATATCCAATAACAGAGTATACATAAAAAATATAAAATAAAATCACAATGTAAAAGCACAATCTAAAATGCAGTAACTAGCTCAAGAGCAAAAGGGATAATACCAAGGAAAACAGTTACACGTTTCTCAGATGTCCTGTATGCTTCTGAGTCGACACCGGCCTGAAGAAGGTAGTCTGTTCAAAGTTTAAGAATAGTGAGGAGAAACTGGAGAATGGGGAGTGTCTAAATTATGTATATTATAAAAAGATAATAAATGCTGATGAACAGACTCGAGTAAATATTTTCATTACATTTTATAGGGATGGGATCTATGGTGTTCAACAGAGTCCACTGCAAGGCGGAATGGACTTGGCTGTCTTGCTGGCCAAGTTGTCTGATCCTATAGAAGATTACTGAGTAGGATAAACATAGCAGCTTGTCACACATCAGGGTCTTAGCCTCACATACCCCTTTGCCAATCACATATTGCGGTCACCTGCAGCATTCCTGATATCCTGTTTGTTTTCATTTCCTGCAGCCATGTTGGATGCAGTCGGGTGACTGATCCTTCCAGTCCGATTCGGACTACTGTGCTGACATAACCTCTGCATCCATTAGCAGTCAGCAGATCATTGCCAGAACTCTCTTCCTAGTAGGGGTAGCTGGGTCTGCAAGTGTCAGTTCTTCTGTTAAACCAGCCAGCAATCCTGCAATTCTAAATGCTAGACCATGTACATGGTAATCTGCTGTGGTGTGTCAGAAGGGATTCTAATAGCATCACTGCATGTTTATCAGGGATCAGTACTAAATGCCGCCGGACGGAATCCCGGCGGTCGAAATACAGACGCCGGAATCCCGACCACACAATCCCGTCAGAGGTGGTGAGCGGAACGCAGCCCCTTGCGGGCTCGCTTCGCTCGCCACGCTGCGGGCACGGTGCCTCGCTACGCTCGGCACACTATTATATGCTCCCTCTATGGGTGTCGTGGACACCCACGGAGGGAGAATATGTCGGGATTGTGGTGGTCGGTATTTCGACCGCCGGGATTCCGGCCGGCGGCATCTTGACCGCATCCCGTTTATCTGGAACTCCTCTATTTTAGGGAGTAAGTCCCCCTCTCCTCCTTTTTCTGTGTATTATGTGTTAGGTATCTCTGGCCTGTATCACCAATAGATATGTGGGCCTTATATAGACTCCCTTCATCTGTGTGTTTTTTAATACACAGAGGGGGTCATTCCGAGTTGTTCGCTCGTTATTTTTTTTCTCGCAACGGAGCGATTAGTCGCTAATGCGCATGCGCAATGTCCGCAGTGCGACTGCGCCAAGTAAATTTGCTATGCAGTTAGGTATTTTACTCACGGCATTACAAGGTTTTTTCTTCGTTCTGGTGATCGTAATGTGATTGACAGGAAGTGGGTGTTTCTGGGCGGAAACAGGCCGTTTTATGGGTGTGTGCGAAAAAACGCTACCGTTTCTGGGAAAAACGCGGGAGTGGCTAGAGAAACGGAGGAGTGTCTGGGAGAACGCTGGGTGTGTTTGTGACGTCAAACCAGGAACGACAAGCACTGAACTGATCGCAGATGCCGAGTAAGTGTGGAGCTACTCAGAAACTGCTAAGAAGTGTCTATTCGCAATTTTGCTAATCTTTCGTTTGCAATTTTGATAAGCTAAGATTCACTCCCAGTAGGCGGCGGCTTAGCGTGTGCAAAGCTGCTAAAAGCAGCTTGAGAGCGAACAACTCGGAATGAGGGCCAGAATGCATAATTCAGCTTGAGTTGTAGTTTTGCGAAAAATCGCAAAACTACAACTCTTTTCTTTAACAAGCAGGGAAACGCTCAGCACAGGGTAAGGCCGCCCCGCATGCTGGGTCCTGACCCTCCCACCCGCTAACATGCGAGCACATTGCTATACAGCAATGTGCTTGCATGATTAAAGTAGTCCCCTGCCTACTGCACAGGCAGTCAAAGGCCCCCATCTTTTGGTGTGTGTGGTATGTAAGGTCGACAGGAAGTAGGTCGACAGTGTTTTGGTTGACCACTATTGGTCGACAGTAAGTAGGTTGACAGGGATGCTAGGTCGACATGTTCTAGGTCGACAGGTCAAAAGGTCAACATGAGTTTTTGATGTTTTTTTGGTGTCGTTTTCTCCGTACAGTGACCAGGAACCCAATTAATGCACCGTGTTCCCTCACATGGCTCGCTTTGGGCAAGGTTACTGTTCCCAATTGTAGTCCACATGGATCGTAAAGTATGAAAATGTTAAAAAAAATAAAACATTTTTGAAAAACTCATGTCGACCTTTTGACCTGTCGACCTAGAACATGTCAATCTAAAGACCCTGTCGACCTAAAGACCCTGTTGACCTACTTAAAGTCGACCAAAACATTGTCGACCTACTTACTGTCGACCTAAAGACTGGATCCCCTTTTGGGTCGCAGTGTCCCAAAAACGTGATAAAGTGGAGAGAGATAAAGTACCAGCCAATCAGCTCCTAACTGATATATTACAGGCTGCGTTTGAAACATGAAAGTTAAGGGAGGTACTCACGGAGCGATCGCTGCTTAAAATCTAA
Source organism: Pseudophryne corroboree (assembly GCF_028390025.1). Classification (NCBI taxonomy): domain Eukaryota; kingdom Metazoa; phylum Chordata; class Amphibia; order Anura; family Myobatrachidae; genus Pseudophryne; species Pseudophryne corroboree. The sequence continues at coordinate 991,900,804 of NC_086444.1, forward strand.
GCAATCTGACTAGATTGCGTAGATTTTAAGCAGTGATCTCTCCGTGTGTACCCCTCACATCGATAGCGATGCGCAGCCCCGCTGGGTGAAATGAGCGCCCCCCCGCACGCTCAATACACATCGCGCTGTGCTGAGCAAGGGGAGAGATGTGTGCTGAGCGGTTCGCTTAGTACACATCTCTCCCCACATCTGCCAGTGAGTAATGGCCTTTAGAAGCTGATTGACTGGTAGTTTCTCTCTATCTACTTTATCAGTCTCCAAGGATTAGTACATCTGCCCCATTATCTTTATTATTTGCTCTTTGATGATAAGGAATCATGTGAATGTCCTTCACCTGCAGACAGTGATGTTCGGAGACATAGAAAAAGGAAGCATAGTTCAAGAGGATGGAATATAATAAGAGATGCTTGAGATCACGTTTCTAATTCTAATAGGCCATACACTCCTAAAGATTTTACTGAACGATATGAACGTTCACATCGTTCAGTGTGTAGGTACCAACAATGAACGATGCGCGGCCCTGCGCTCGTTCATCGTTGGTGCCGGGTTGCTTATACATGCATGCCAATATGGACAATCTCGTCCATATTAGCATGAACTGCTATGGAGCCGGGTGACGGGGGGAGTGAAGAAACTTAACTCCCCCCCCCCCCCCGTATCGGCCGTCTGGCACTTTGGCGGCACACCTCCGGGTGTGTAGGGCCCTTTAGTCAGGACTTCTAAAGGTCCGTACACATGGTACGATGTGCATAGCACCCGACACTGACTATGTGATGTGGCTGGAGCCCAGCACCACCGATACTGTCAATGTTGGGCTGCCTGCACAGTCTATTTTTTCTTGCAATGCTGACTCATGGGACCGTGCATCGGCATCGCAAGCTGTATACACACGGTGCAATATGCACTATATTTTCCTGCGAAATATCGCAAGGAAAATCGCACCGTGTGTATGCACCTTTAGTCTGGATTTAAATAGAATATAGGGTCTATGTACTAAGCCTTTGAGAGAGATAAAGTGGACGGAGATAAAGTAACAGCCAATCATCTCCTAACTGTCATTTTTCAAACACAGCCTGTAACATGGCAGTTAGGAGCTGATTGGCTGGTACTTTATCTCTGTCCACTTTATCTCTCTCCAAGGCTCAGTAGACAGATCCCATAGTGTTTATAACAGGATTTTAATACCTACCGGTAAATCCTTTTCTCCTAGTCCGTAGAGGATGCTGGGGTCCACTTCATGACCATGGAGTATAGACGGTTCCGCAGGAGCCATGGGCACCTTAAGACTTTTCAATGGGCGTGAACTGGCTCCTCCCTCTATGCCCCTCCTCCAGACGTCAGTTATAGGAACTGTGCCCAGGGAGACGGACATTTCGAGGAAAAGATTTACTTTTAATACAAGTGGTGAGATACATACCAACTCACACCTCAACCATGCCGCACAACATGGCATTCAACATAACACACGTCAACAGGCATGAACCAATTACAGCAACATGCTGAAACTAATATAACACAACATGTGTACTCTAATGAACTAAACTGCAGGTAAAGTACGCACTGGGATGGGCGCCCAGCATCCTCTACGGACTAGGAGAAAAGGATTTACCGGTAGGTATTAAAATCCTGTTTTCTCATACGTCCTAGAGGATGCTGGGGTCCACTTCATGACCATGGGGTTTATACCAAAGCTCCAGTACGGGCGGGAGAGTGCGGATGACCCTGCAGCAACGATTGACCGAACTTGAGGTCTTCATCGGCCAAGGTGTCAAACTTGTAGAATTTTTGCAAATGTGTTTGACCCCGACCAAGTAGCTGCTCGGAAAAGTTGTAATGCCGAGACCCCCCGGGCAGCCGCCCAGGATGAGCCCACCTTCCTAGTGGAATGGGCCTTCACCGACATCGGTAACGGCAAACCAGCCGTAGTATGAGCTTGCTGAATCGTACCACTGATCCAACGCGCAATAGTCTGCTTGGAAGCAGGACACCCAATCTTGTTGGGAGCATACAGGACAAAGACTCTGTTTTCTGAATTCGAGCTGTTCTAACGACATAAATCTTCAAAGCTCTAACCACATCTACAGACTTTGATTCAGTGAACGTGTCAGTAACTACTGGCACCACAATAGGTTGGTTTATGTGGAAAGATGAAACCACCCTTGGAAGAAAATGTTGACGAGTTCTCAACTCTGCCCTATCTTCATGGAAGATCAGGTAAGGGCTCTTGTGAGACAAGGCCCCCAATTCAGACACCCGCCGTGTGGATACCAATGCCAAAAGCATCACCACTTTCCAAGTGAGAAACTTCAACTCTATCTCTCATAGAGGCTCAAACCAATCTGATTGAAGGAACTGCAACACCATGTTAAGGTCCCATGGTGCCACTGGAGGCACAAAAGGAGGCTGGATGTGTAGAACCTCTTTCACGAAGGTCTGAACCTCTGGAAGAGAGGCCAATTGTTTTTGGAAGAACACTGACAAGGCCGAAATCTGGACCTTGATTGACCCCAATCGGAGGCCCGCCTCCACACCAGCCTGAAGAAAATGGAGAAAACGTCCCAAGTGAAACTCTTCCGTATGAGCCTTCTTGGATTCACACCAAGACACATATTTTCCCCAAATATGGTGGTAATGTTTCGACGCTACTCCTTTCCTGGCCTGAATAAATGTGGGAATGACTTCTTTCGGAATACCCTTTCGGGCTAGGATCCGGCGCTCAACAGCCATGCCGTCAAACGTAGCCGCGGTAAGTCTTGATACACGCACGGCCCCTGCTGCAGCAGGTCCTCGCGAAGAGGAAGAGGATCCTCTATGAGCAACTCCTGAAGATCTGGGTACCAAGCCCTCCTTGGCCAGTCTGAGGCAATGAAGATTGCTCGAACCCTTGTTCTTCTTATGATCCTGAGAACTTTTGGGACCAGCGGAAGTGGAGGGAAGACATACACTGACCGGAATACCCACTGGGTCATTAGCGCATCCACCGCTATTGCTTGAGGGTCTCTCAACCTGGAACAATATCTCTGAAGCTTCTTGTTGAGACGAGATGCCATCATGTCTACTTGAGGAACTCCCCAAAGACTTGTCACCTCTGCGAAGACTTCTTGGTGGAGGCCCCACTCTCCTGGATGGAGATCGTGTCTGCTGAGGAAGTCTGCTTCCCAGATGTCTACTCCCGGAATGAAAATTGCTGACAGAGCCTGTAGATGCTTTTCTGCCCAGAGGAGGATCTTCGTCACCTCTGCCATTGCCGCTCTGCTTTTCATTCCGCCCTGCCTGTTTATGTACACGACTGCTGTTACATTATCCGACTGGATCTGCACGGGATGATCTTGAAGATGTACCGCTTGTTGAAGGACATTGTAAATGGCTCTCAATTCCAGCACGTTTATGTGAAGGCAGGCTTCCTGACTTGACCATTTTCCAGGGAAGCTTTCCCTCTGAGTGACAGCTCCCCAGCCTCGGAGACTGGCATCCTTGGTTACCAGGACCCAATCCTGAATCCCGAACCTGCGTCCCTCTAGTAGGTGCGAACTGTGTAGCCACCACAGGAGTGAAATCCTGGCTTTTGACGACAGGACTATCTTCCGGTGCATGTGTAGGTGGGAACCCGACCACTTGTCCAACAGGTCCCACTGGAATACTCTGGCATGGAACCTGCCAAACTGTATGGCCTCGTAGGCCGCCACCATTTTCCCCAACAACCGAATGCACTGATGGATCGACACACTTGATGGTTTCAATATCTGTTTTACCATTTTCTGAATTTCCGGAGCCTTTTCCCCGGAAGAAAAACTCTCTGAACTTCTGTGTCCAGAATCATCCCGAGAAAAGACAATCTTGTCGTCGGATCCAACTGTGAGTATAGACAGGGAGAGTGTGATGTTCTGTAGCAACTGCTCCCTGGATCTCGCCTTTATCAGGAGATCGTCCAGATAAGGAATTATATTGACTCCTTTTTGACGAAGGAAAACCATCCTCTCCGCCATCACCTAGGTGAATACCCTCGGCACCATGGAGAGACCGAAAGGCAACATCTGGAATTGGTAATGGCAATCCTGAACCGCGAATCTCAGATAAGCCTGGTGAGGAGGATAAATGGGAACATGCAGGTAAGCATCCTTTATGTCTACTGACACCATGTAATCCCCCTCCTCCAGGCTGGAAATCACTGCCCTGAGTGATTCCATCTTGAACTTGAACTGTTTCAAGTAGAGATTCAGATTTTTTAGGTTTAGGATTGGTCTGACCGAGCCGTCCGGCTTCGGAACTACAAAGAGGCTTGAATAAAACCCCTCCCCTTGTTGTGGCAAAGGTACCAGGACTATGACCTGGTCCTGACATAATTTTTGAATTGCCGGCGTTTCTGCTTCTCTTTCTGGAAGAGAAGCTGGCAATGTCGATTTGAAAAATCGGCATGGGGGAACGTCTTGAAACTCCAGTTTCTACCCCTGGGACACTATTTGTAAAACCCAGGGATCTAGGCCAGATTGAATCCAACCCTGACTGAACAGTTTTAGACGTGCCCCCACCCGAGCGGCCTCCCGCAAGGGAGCCCCAGCGTCATGCTGTAGATTTGACAGAAGTAGGGGTAGACCTCTGCTCCTGGGAACCTGGAGCCGATGTGGACTTCTTTCCCTTTCCCCTACCTGCAAAGAAGGGGGAACCTCTCACTTTTTTGTACTTATTGGGCCGAAAGGACTGCATGTGCGGGTGATATGTCTTTATTGCCAGTGCAGGTGCAGAGGACAAAAATGTCAACTTACCTGCGGTAGCCGCCGAGACTAACGCATCCAGTCCATCGCCAAATAAGGCCTCACCTTTATATGGGAGAGCCTCCATATTTCTTTTGGAATCTGCATCTGCGTTCCACTGGCGAATCCACAACGCCCGCCGAGCCGATACTGCCATTGTAGCGGATTGTGAACTGAAGAGTCCAATATCTTTCATCGCTTCTAGCATGTATGCGGCAGCGTCTTTGATATACCCTAACTTAAGGAGTATCTCATCTTTATCAATCGTGTCAATTTCCGATGACACGCTTTCTGACCATTTTTCAATAGTGCGACTAACCCACGCGCAAGCAATTGTGGGCCTGAGCAGCGTACCATTGGCAACATAAGTGGATTTCAATGTAGTCTCCATTTTGCGGTCTGCCAGCTCCTTTAGTGAAGCCGTGCCAGGTGCAGGGAGAATTACCTTCTTTGTCAACCTGGACAGAGCACTGTCTAACACAGGGGGTGACTCCCATTTTTTCCTGTCCTCCACCGGGAAAGAATAAGCTATCTGAATTCTCTTGGGAATACGAAATTTATTTTCGGGATTCACCCACATCCCTTCAAAGAGAGTATTAAGCTTGTGGGAAGGAGGGAAAGTGACTTTAGATTTCTTTTCTTTACATAAATAAGCCTTCTCCCGTGGTACAATCATATAGTGTATATTTTTTGCCAATTTATGATCTATTTCTCTGGAGTCACTATCATCGACACAAGAATCAGTGTCCGTGTCGGTATCAGTATTCACAGTATTCGCAAATGGTCTCTTATGTGACCCAGAGGGGTCGCCTGTGGATGAAAGAACAGAGCCCAGAAAAAAATCACATCCTCCACAGATTTTCTCCAGCACTCAGCATGAGATTCAGACTTATCTAATCTCCTATTGATATGATGCATACTATCACGTATTTCTTTCACCCATGCAGGCTCTTGGTGTGCCAGCAGCGCCACCACATTACAACTCTGTGTCCCTAAAATGCCTTCCTCCGGGGAGGAACTCCCTGCCTCAGACATGTCTTACACATGTGTACAACACACACTCACAGACACACTGGGACTTATAGGGGACAGACCCACAGTAAAATCTGTCAGAGGGACACAGTTTAGGAGCAGCCAGTTCACAACCCAGCGCCAAAGAAAAAATCCCCGTGCCGCGTACCTTGTACACAGAGATTTTAAACCTACCGGTAAATCTTTTTCTCCTAGTCCGTAGAGGATGCTGGGGACTCCGTAAGGACCATGTGGTATAGACGGGCTCCGCAGGAAACATGGGCACTATAAAGAACTTTAGATGGGTGTGCACTGGCTCCTCCCTCTATGCCCCTCCTCCAGACCTCAGTTAGAGAAACTGTGCCCAGAGGAGACGGACAGTACAAGGAAAGGATTTTTGTTAATCTAAGGGCAAGATTTATACCAGCCCACACCATTCACACCGTATAACCTGGAATATGCGCAACCAGTTAACAGTATGAAACAAAACAGCATCAGCCCGAGACTGATCAAAACTGTAACATAACCCTTATGTAAGCAATAACTATATACAAGTCTTGCAGAAATATGTCCGCATTGGGACGGGCGTCCAGCATCCTCTACGGACTAGGAGAAAAATATTTACCGGTAGATTTAAAATCTTATTTTCTCTTACGTCCTAGAGGATGCTGGGGACTCCGTAAGGACCATGGGGATTATACCAAAGCTCTCGACCGGGCGGGAGAGTGCGGATGACTCTGCAGCACCGATTGAGCAAACATGAGGTTCTCATCAGCCAGGGTATCAAACTTGTAGAATTTTGCAAAAGTGTTTGAACCCGACCAAGTCGCCGCTCGGCAAAGCTGCAATGCCGAGACGCCTCGGGCAGCCGCCCAAGAAGAGCCCACCTTCCTAGTGGAATGGGCCTTTACCGAATTTGGTAATGGCAATCCAGCCGTAGAATGAGCCTGCTGAATCGTGTTACATATCCAGCGAGCAATAGTCTGTTTAGAAGCAGGAGCGCCAACCCTGTTGGCTGCATACAGGACAAACAGTGCCTCTGTTTTCCTAACCCGAGCCGTCCTGGCTACGTAAATTTTTAAGGCCCTGACTACATCCAGGGACTTGGAATCCTCCAAGTCACTCGTAGCCACCGGCACCACAATAGGGTGGATCATATGAAACGATGACACCACCTTAGGCAAAAATTGAGGACGAGTCCTCAACTCTGCTCTATCCACATGGAAAATCAGAAAGGGGCTTTTGTGAGGCAAAGCCGCCAATTCAGACACCCGCCTTGCAGATGCCAAGGCCAACAACATGACCACCTTCCAAGTGAGAAATTTTAATTCCACTGTTTGAAGGGGCTCAAACCAGTGAGATTTTAGGAACTGTAACACCACGTTAAGGTCCCATGGTGCCACTGGAGGAACAAAAGGAGGCTGTATGTGCAGCACTCCCTTTACAAAAGTCTGGACTTCTGGGAGAGAAGCCAATTCCTTCTGAAAGAAAATGGATAGGGCCGAAATCTGTACCTTAATGGAGCCTAATTTAAGGCCCATATCCACTCCTGTCTGCAGAAAGTGGAGAAAACGGCCCAGATGGAAATCTTCCGTAGGAGCATTCTTAGATTCACACCAAGATACATACTTTCTCCAGATACGGTGATAATGTTTCGCCGTCACCTCCTTCCTAGCCTTTATCAGAGTAGGGATGACTTCTTCCGGAATGCCTTTCCCAGCTAGGATTCGGTGTTCAACCGCCATGCCGTCAAACGTAACCGCGGTAAGTCTTGGAACACGCAGGGCCCCTGTTGCAACAGGTCCTCTCTGAGAGGAAGAGGCCACAGATCTTCTGTGAGCATTTCCTGAAGATCTGAATACCAGGCCCTTCGAGGACAATCTGGAACAATGAGTATTGTCTGCACTCTTTTTCGTCTTATGATTCTCAATATCTTTGAGATGAGTGGAAGAGGAGGAAACACATAGACCGACTGAAACACCCAAGGTGTCACCAGGGCGTCCACTGCTACTGCCTGAGGGTCCCTTGACCTGGCACAATACCTTCGAAGCTTCTTGTTGAGGCGTGACGCCATCATGTCTAGTTGAGGAAGTCCCCAACAACTTGTTATCTCTGCAAAAACTTCTTGATGAAGTCCCCACTCTCCTGGATGGAGAGCGTGTCTGCTGAGGAAGTCTGCTTCTCAGTTGTCCACTCCCGGAATGAAGACTGCTGCCAAAGCGCTTATGTGATTTTCCGCCCAGCGCAGAATCCTGGTGGCTTCTGCCATTGCCACTCTGCTCCTTATTCCGCCTTGGTGGTTTACATGAGCCAGGGCTGTGACGTTGTCTGATTGAATCAGAACCGGTAGTCCGCGAAGAAGATTCTCCGCTTGACGTAGGCCATTGTATATGGCCCTCAATTCCAGTACGTAGATGTGTAGACAAGCCTCCTGGCTTGACCATATCCCCTGAAAGTTTCTTCCTTGTGTGACTGCTCCCCAGCCTCGGAGGCTCGCGTCCGTGGTCACCAGAACCCAGTCTTGAATGCAGAACCTGCGACCCTCTAGAAGGTGAGCACTCTGCAGCCACCACAGGAGAGACACCCTGGCCCTGGGGGACAGGCTTATTTTCTGATGAATTTGAAGATGGGACCCGGACCACTTGTCCAGAAGGTCCCACTGAAACGTCCTTGCATGAAACCTGGCGAAGGGGATGGCCTCGTAGGTCGCCACCATTTTCCCCAGTACTCGAGTGCATTGATGGACCGACACTCTTTAACAAGTCTCTGACCATGTTCTGGAGTTCCTGGGCTTTTGCCATTGGGAGAAAAACCCTCTTTTGTTCCATGTCCAGAATCATGCCTAAGAAAGATAGCCGAGTCGTTGGAACCAACTGTGACTTTGGTAGATTTAGAATCCAGCCATGTTGCTGCAGCACTCTCAGGGAGAGCGACACGCTTTTCAGCAACTGATCTCTCGATCTCGCTTTTATCAGGAGATCGTCCAAGTATGGGATAATTGTGACTCCCTGCCTGCGCAGGAGCACCATCATTTCCGCCATTACCTTGGTGAAAATCCTCGGGGCCGTGGAAAGCCCAAACGGCAACGTCTGAAACTGGTAATGACAGTCCTGTACAGCGAATCTCAGGTATGCCTGATGAGGGGGATATATGGGGACATGAAGGTATGCATCCTTTATGTCTAGTGACACCATAAAATCCCCCCTTCCAAGCTGGAGATAACCGCCCTGAGCGATTCCATCTTGAATTTGAACTTTTTTAAGTACAGGTTTAGGGATTTTAAATTTAGAATGGGTCTGACCGAGCCATCCGGTTTCGGGACCACAAATAGGTTGAATAGTACCCCTTCCCCTGTTGAACTAGGGGAACCTCGACAACCACTTGTTGTTGACACAATTTTTGAATTGCAGCTAAAACTATCTCCCTTTCTGGGGGAGAAGCTGGTAAAGCCGATTTGAAAAATCGGCGAAGAGGCACGTCTTCGAATTCCAGCTTGTAACCCTGGGATACAATTTCCATTGCCCAAGGATCCACGTCTGACTGAACCCAGACGTGGCTGAAGAGTCCACCGGCGCGGACTCCCTCAGTGGAGCCCCAGCGTCAAGCGGTGGATTTAGTAGAAGCTGGGGAGGACTTCTGCTCCTGGGAACTAGCCGTAGCCGTCAGTTTTTCCCCTCTACCCTTACCTCTGGTGAGGAAGGAAGAGCCCCGACCCCTTCTGGGCTTATGCGACCGAAAGGACTGCATCTGATATTGCGGCGTTTTCTTTTGCTGTGGAGAAACATAAGTTAAAAAGGTAGATTTACCCCCGGTAGCTGTGGAAACCAGGTCTGCGAGACCTTCCCCAAATAAATCCTCACCTTTGTAAGGTAAAACTTCCATATGCTTCTTTGAGTCTGCATCACCCGTCCATTGGCGGGTCCACAGGGCTCGCCTAGCTGAAATCGCCATGGCATTGGCTCTCGAACCTAGCAGACCAATGTCTCTCTGAGCGTCTCTCATATATAAGACTGCGTCTTTAATGTGACCTAAGGTCAATAAAATGGTATCCCTATCTAGGGTATTAATGTCAGCTGACAAGGTATCTGCCCATGCTGCTACAGCGCTACAAACCCAAGCCGACTCTATTGCTGGTCTGAGCAAGGCACCCGTATGTGTATAAATTGATTTTAAGGTAGTTTCCTGTCTGCAATCAGCAGGATCCTTGAGGGTTGCCGTGTCTGGAGACGGTAGCGCCACCTTTTTGGACAAGCGCTTTAACGCCTTGTCCACCCTGGGTGAGGATTACCACCGTAACCTGTCCTGCGCAGGGAAAGGATACGCCATAAGAATTCTTTTGGGAATCTGCAGTTTTTTGTCTGGAGTTTCCCAAGCCTTTTCAAATAACTCGTTCAGCTCATGAGATTGGGAAAAGGTTACCTCAGGTTTCTTATCCTTAAACATGTGTACCCTCTTGTCAGGGACAGAGGGGTCATCCGTGATATGCAAAACATCTTTTATTGCAATAATCATATAATGAATACTTTTGGCCACCCTTGGGTGTAACCTCGCATCATCGTAGTTGACACTGGAGTCAGAATCCGTGTCGGTATCAGTGTTTGCCATTTGGGATAGGGGACGTTTTTGAGACCCTGAAGGGCCCTGTGACACCGTCAAAGCCATTGATTGACTACCTGTATTATCCCTGGACTCTGCTTTGTCTAATCTCTTATGTAATAAAGCCACATTTGCATTTAAAACATTCCACATGTCCAACCAATCAGGTGTCGGCGTTGCTGACGGAGACACCACAATCATCTGCTCCACCTCCTCCTTAGATGAGCCTTCCGCTTCAGACATGCCGACCCACGCGTACCGACACCCCCACACACTCAGGGATATATCTATATGGAGACAGTTCCCCAATAAGGCCCCTTGGAGAGACAGAGAGAGAGTATGCCAGCACACACCCAGCGCCAACTGACACTGGAAACAAACTTCCCAGATAAACAGCGCTTTTATATAATCATATATCTATACACTCACTGCGCCAATTAAAAGTGCCCCCCCCCCTCTTTTTTGCCCTCTGTCACCGTGTTCAGCAGGGGAGAGTCCGGGGAGCCAGCTTCTCTGCAGTGTGCCGTGGAGAAAATGGCGCTGGTTAGTGCTGGAGGATCAAGCTCCGCCCCCTCAGCGGCGGGCTTCGGTCCCGCTCAATTTTCCCAATACCGGCGGGGATTATTATATATACTGCCTCTGCAGCCTATATATCTATATAGCCAGTCCCTAGAGGTTTAATATTGCTGCCCAGGGCGCCCCTCCCCTGCGCCCATCAGTGCCCGCTGTGTGTGGGAGCAATGACGCACAGCGTTACCGCTGCGCGTTACCGCTGCGCGTTACCGCTGCGCGTTACCTCAGAGAAGATCTGAAGTCTTCTGCCGCCTGTGAAGTCTTCTTTCTTCTAATACTCACCCAGCTTCTATCTTCCGGCTCTGTGTGGACGGCGGCGCTGATCCGGGACGAATGGCGAGGGTGAGACCTGCGTTCCGACCCTCTGGAGCTAACGGTGTCCAGTAGCCTAAGAAGCAGAGCCTATCATTTAAGTAGGTCTGCTTCTCTCCCCTCAGTCCCACGATGCAGGGAGCCTGTTGCCAGCAGTGCTCCCTGAAAATAAAAAACCTAACAAAATTATTTTTCAAAAAAACTCAGAGCTCCCCTGTAATGCACCCAGTCTCCTCTGGGCACAGGATCCAACTGAGGTCTGGAGGAGGGGCATAGAGGGAGGAGCCAGTGCACACCTATCTAAAGTTCTTTATAGTGCCCATGTCTCCTGCGGAGCCCGTATATACCCCATGGTCCTTACGGAGTCCCCAGCATCCTCTAGGACATAAGAGAAATTATGAATAATATGCTTTAGCACCTAGGCCCCCCCTTTTTTCACCCTGATACTTATTCAGAAGTGTAGGAGGACTAGCTTCTTCTCTGCAGTCTGTGAATGAGAAAATGGCGCTGAGCAGTGTGCTGGCTGACTGAGGAGGAAGCTCCGCCCCCGCAATGGCGCGTTTCTCCTCATAGATTTTTCACATATTTATAAGGGATGGGGTAGGGATGTGCCTTGGCATCTTATGCCCCCTATTTTCCAGTTTACGAGGTTATTTGCTGACCAGGGTTGGTTCCTACTTCTGCCCCCTCAGTCCCACGAAGCAGGGAGTCTGTTGCCAGCAGTTCTCCCTGAAAATAAAAAACCTAACATAAGTCTTTTCAGAGAAACTCAGTAGAGCTCCTCTGGAGAGCATCCAGTCTGCCTGGGCACAATTCTAAAACTGAGGTCTGGAGGAGGGGCATAGAGGGAGGAGCCAGTTCACGCCCATTGAAAAGTCTTAAAGTGCCAATGCTCCTGCGGAACCGTCTATACCCCATGGTCATGAAGTGGACCCCAGCATCCTCTAGGACGTATGAGAAATTCCATTTATCTTTATTGTCAAGGAGTAAGGCATCTGAATCATTGAAGCATTTCAGACCACACAATTGCCTGGAATCCTACACCTGAAAAGTTATGTCCAGAATGACTAGCATACATGTAAATGTTTGTTATGACACAGATAATGACCTTATAAGTTTTGCTGGTTGTACTGTAATACTTGTAAATATAATTATTTTAGGATAACCAAATTACAATTTTAACTAAATAGTTTGGCATTATGTCCACACAAGGCTTTAATTAAAATACATAATATCAAATTGCTATAATGAAAATATATATATAGAATGTATTATTTGAATTATTAAGGAGACATCATGTACGCCTGTTTTATTAATGACAATCTTTCAGGAATAACATGTGTTTTAAAATGAACCAACTCTTTAGCGGAAAGATCCAAATACACAGGGTATAGGCACTTTGGTCTTCAGAAGCTTTCTACTTGCAGTTCTCTTTTAATAAACTTTTGTTTATGCCTACGGCTGTCATTAAATTACCAGTCAGACATTAATACACACAAGGGATTTTGTTTATAAGCCACGTCTATAGCTATGTGATTTGCATAAAACTTGCTGTAATTTATATTGAGTACAGAGTACAGCACATTGGAGTTATTTTAATTATTACCTTAATTTACATGTCACAAACCACAAAGAAACCCCAAAAAACTGAGATAGGATATCCTACAGACAGGAAATGTGATTTTATGGAAGATTTGGGATACTCAATGGTCAACTTAGCTTCAGAGGAGCATTGATTCTAAACTTGTATTTTTTTTTTATACAGGAAACATTATCAAACCATAGAAAAAGATTTATTGCATTTAATATTAAAACAAAATCCTGTATTTGATGTATTGGAGCATTAGGACTACAAGCAATGTGCTGTAATTGATGAGCATTATTTTCTCCATAAATACTGAATGGTATTGTTTTCAAAGTATCAGCCTGGGGAGGGGTTAGGTGTGCTATCCCGGCGTTCAGCATGGTAACATTCGGAATCCTGGCAGCAGCATCCCTGCGATTTGGTAAATATTGTAACCCTAATCCTAAACCTAGCAATTACATCCTGCAGTTTATCCCTAACCATCCACTCCTTTAGTCTGAACCCCAATACTTACCCTCAGGATCTGTCGGGATTTTGAGAATCTGGATTCTGTTGCCGGGATTCTGACCATTGTCATGCTGAGTGCTGGGATATTGACTACATCCTCTGGGGAGGCATGCTATGATCTTTCTGAATCTTTATTGTGCAGTGCATCCAGAAAGTATTCACAGCGCTTCACGTTTTCCACATTTTGTTATGTTACAGTCTTATTCCAAAATGGAATAAATTAATTTTTTCCCTCAAAATTCTACACACAATACCCCATAATGACAACGTGAAAAGGTTTTTTGGAGATTTTTGCAAATTTATGAAAAATAAAAAACACATGTATATAAGTATTCACAGCCTTTGCTCAATACTTTGTTGATGCACCTTTGGCAGCAATTACAGCCTGAAGTATTTTTGAATATGATGCCAAAAGCTTGGCACACCTATCTTTGGGCAGTTTTGCCCATTCCTCTTTGCAACACCTCTCAAGCTCCATCAGGTTGGATGGGAAGCATCGGTGCCCAGCCATTTTCAGATCTCTCCAGAGATGTTCAATTGGATTCAAGTCTGGGCTCTGGCTGGGCCACTCAAGGACATTCACAGAGTTTTCCTGAAGCCACTCCTTTGATATCTTAGCTGTATGCTTAGGGTTGTTGTCCTGCTGAAAGATGAACCGTCGTCCCAGTCTGAGGTCAAGAGCGCTCTGCAGCAGGTTTTCATCCAGGATGTCTCTGTACATTGCTGCATTCATCTTTCCCTCTATACTGACTAGTCTCCCATTTCCTGCTGCTGAAAAACATCCCCAGAGCATGATGCTGCCACCACCATGCTTCACTGAAGGGATGGTATTGGCCTGGTAATGAGCGGTGCCTGGTTTCCTCCAAATATGACGCCTGGCATTCACGCCAAAGAGTTCAGTCTTTGTCTCATCAGACCAGAGTATTTTGTTTCTCATGGTCTGAGAGTCCTTCAAGTGCATTTTGGCAAACTCCGGGCAGGTTGCCATGTGCTTTTTACTAAGGAGTGGCTTCCGTCTGGCCACTCTACCATACAGGCCTGATTGGTGGATTGCTGCAGAGATGGTTGTCCTTCTGGAAGGTTCTCCTCTCTCCACAGAGGAATGCTGTAGCTCTGACAAAAGTGACCATCGGGTTTTCGGTCACCTCCCTGACTAGGGCCCTTCTCCCCAGATTGCTCAGTTTAGACGGCCGGCCAGCTCTAGGAAGAGTCCTGGTGGTTCTGAACTTCTTCCGTTTACAGATGATGGAGGCCACTGTGCTCATTGGGACCTTCAAAGCAGCAGATATTTTTCTGTACCCTTCCCCAGATTTGTTCCTCGAGACAATCCTGTCTCGGAGGTCTAAAGACAATTCCTTTGACTTCATGCTTGGTTTGTGCTCAGACATGCACTGTCAAGTGTGGGTCCTTATATAGACAGGTGTGTGCCTTTCCAAAGCATGTCCAATCAACTGAATTTACCACAGGTGGACTCCACTTAAGCTGTAGGAACATCTCAAGGATGATCAGTGGAAACAGGATACACCTGAGCTCTATTTTGATCTTCATGGCAAAGGCTGTGAATACTTATGTACATGTGATTTCTTAGTTTTTTATTTTTAATAAATTTGCAAAAATCTCCAAAAAACCTTATTCACATTGTCATTATGGGGTATTGTGTGTAGAATTTTGAGGGAACTAATGAATTTATTCCATTTTGGAATAAGGCTATCATATAACAAAATGTGGAAAAAGTGAAGTGCTGTGAATACTTTCTGGATGCACTGTATCTGTCCCTACTTTAAACAAGTTGTACTGGTCATACTTGCCGTTGATTCCTTTAATTTTACTGATCTAATATAGGTTGTTCTATTCCTGCCCACTTCAAACCTGAAGACATCCCAATATGATATGTGTACCATAAAACACCACTGTAGGCTAATTTTACTATGTAGCTCTTTTAAAAGCCGCTGTATCTTCAGCTGTTTTGGACGCTGAATTTAAACGGGCAGTTATATTCAATACAAAGCCAAGCACGCTTTCTATTGATTATAACTGCTACTTTGAATCCAGCATACGAAACGTCTCAAGACGATGAAAAGAGCTGTACAGTATAGTAAATTTATCCCTATGGGTTTATTAAGGAGAGGTGAGCCGAGGAAGTGTGGCCTACCAGCCATCTTAACAAGATGTGTTTTGCACAGCTGGATCTACGATCTTATTTTTTAGACTGTGGGCATCTCATAGAATATTTCTATAACCTACTTGAGGCTATATGAGGAATACATCATACAGTCTGCACCTGCTGGGACCGTGGTGATTATCAAGAAGCTGTCCAGCTTGGGACTGTCAGTCTGTCACCTCCATGTCACGCCTTCTGCTGAGGATCTGCCTGAATGAAATTTAGGACATTTGTCAAAGCTTTTAAAGAGGACAAGTGGGGAAGTTGCACATAGCAATCAATCAAAATCTACATATCATTTTATAGAATGTACAAAATAAATGATAGCTAGAAGCCAATCAGAGCAACCTGTCTTCTTTAGATGGTTTGATAAATCTCCCCTTTAGTGTCTGGAAGATTTTCCTCAGTTATTTTATTATTTACACTGACTCTGGCCCTGACTCAAAGATGTGTTATTGTATTTGCAGCTACAATCCTGTATGCAGTGGATATGTGAATCTATGCTAATGCTGTAACTGCTTGGAAATGCATTGAAACATCCATAGGCTGCATCACAAATAACAGCATCTGCGCAGAAACAAGCAGTGGTGCTTGCAGATCCTCCGAACAGCAACCATCTGACTAACCATATGGTCACGCAGACTGGCTGCGGAACTGAGACACTACTACCATGTTTTCTGCATATGAGATTACAGATATAGGCAGAGCCACGTCCCGAAAATGGTTGGACATGTCCCAGACTGTCAATCACCTTGTGAATAAATCCTAATTGCAAGCGACTCTACAGGTACCTAGATGCGTGCACAGTGTGACTGCGATGCATGCACAGCCGGACGATAAACATTCAGCTGCGCAAGTATCAGCACTACACACATTTCTGTATAAGGCCGTCTGCTCTCAGTTGCCATTTCTTACTGCAGATTAAGCTCCCATTGCTTATTATACAGAGTCTCTTCCAGCCTCATTCCTGTTTACCTTGATTTCCCAACTACTGGGTCCTGTTCATTGGCGTTTATAATGGGTGCAATGTGTGCAGTACACACGGGCCCCTGGGTCCAGGGGGGGCCACACCGCACTCATGCTGTTGCAGCGAAAAGCGCAGCTAAAATGGCCGCCACGCATGCGCAATAGCTAAATTGGTCTGCGGAACATGGCTGGGCCATGTTTCCAGAGACCTGCGCATGCACAGTAGACTCCGGCATATTTAGTTATATTGAAGTTGGATGAAATATGTGTATATTATGATCATTTAAGCATTAGTATGTGGGAGATACACTCTATCCACATTACAGGATATCCTGTGTCAGCCATCTTGGAGTTACTAATTGGACTGATTGTTGGCTGTATATAAACCCTATTTGGTACTAGACCAGTCATTACCCCTGAGGAAGTCTGGAGGTGAGGACATTGGCTCCACCAGGACGAAATGTGTTGGGTATCCGTGGCTGGATGACATTATTCAGATAAGCAAAAACCCTCCATAACTTATTGGGATGAGGCCGCAGGTGAGGTTGCCTTGCGGGAAATCCGGCCCTTGTGCCGGCGCTGCGCCCCCCCCCCAGGAACCAGTGCTATATACTGCAGTCTGATCAGCCTATTGTTTGATCAGGCCCTGTATCCAAGAGTAAGCGCTCATACATTATGGAACCGGCTAACATCTTTGAGAGACATGGTAAACAGCTAAAGTCAACCCTTTCCTACATCTCTACCACATTCAAGTCACTTCCTGAGTCTGGAGTCACCTGCTGATGATGAGGTCTCTCCAGCAAAGCAGTGCCTCATCGATTCCCCGTTTCTGGGCATTAAGACAGCTTTCCGCACAGAACTATGCCAAGCTATTACAGGTTTCTGTAAGGACATCACTGAGACTAGCACCTGCACTGATGCTACATGAGAATGTCATCATCGACTGAGAAATGCAAAGACCTTAATAATAGATCCCGGCGAGCAACATTAGTCTCAATGGATTCCCCAGTCCATATATCCTCAGGCTCTTTCCCGTTTCCTCACAGGCATCTTTAAATTCACCCTGCCATTGTTATGGATAGACCTCACCGGTACCTTAGACCCAAGTTAGCTCTCAGTTAACCTACACAGGATGCTATCCTGTGGATGCACTTCTGTAACACCAATGAGATGTGCTACAGCATATTAGGCAGACTGTCATAATGTTTTGGCTTATTGTATATAATAAAAGAGCATGGGACAAGTACTGTAAGAGTGCAGGGAAGAACGGTTGGAAAAAATACCTGAAAATAAGAATTTACTTACCGATAATTCTATTTCTCGTAGTCCGTAGTGGATGCTGGGGACTCCGTAAGGACCATGGGGAATAGCGGCTCCGCAGGAGACTGGGCACATCTAAAGAAAGCTTTAGGATTATCTGGTGTGCACTGGCTCCTCCCCCTATGACCCTCCTCCAAGCCTCAGTTAGGATACTGTGCCCGGACGAGCGTACACAATAAGGAAGGATCTTGAATCCCGGGTAAGACTCATACCAGCCACACCAATCACACCGTACAACTTGTGATCTGAACCCAGTTAACAGCATGATAACAGAGGAGCCTCTAGGAAAGATGGCTCACTACAGCAATAACCCGATTTTTTGGTAACAATAACTATTGTGACAAGAACACTGGGATAGTGTTTGAGGGCAGGTATATTTGTCCCAGGTTCTTGTCTTACATGTTTTAGAAAATGTTAACTTCTAGGAAAAATGCTTTTTGTTTTGTCTGAACCTTTTCAGTTTGCTGTAAAAGCTGGGTAAAGGCTCTGAGAGAGAGATAAGGCGAGTTCTAGACATTGGGCCCAGTTCGGGTCTTTGGCCTCACAGAGGGCTAATCAGGGTTTCAGCTGTGTAAGAGTGATATAGTGCTTCTAACCTGATTAGTATGGGCAGACTGCCTGGGAAGGCTGCAGGATCTGTGTGTGAGAGACACACTTTCTGATGCAAGTAAGCTATACAGTATGTACTGAAGAACTCTGTGTTTTGTTTAGTGACAGTTAGGAACATCTTATGTTTAGTTAGTGCCGGACAGGCAAGGTATTTTTATTTTGGGGTTTGTTTTATTTTCTGTTTCAATAAAACTGGCCGGGGTCAGTTGTACCAGAAACTGGACTTGTGTTGTTCCTCAGCTGCTGCGTGCTGCCATATTCCCCAGGAAAAGGCACCTTGCACCCCTACAGTGTTACAACTTGGTGGAGAATGCGAGCAGGCCGTTCTGCGCATAAGTGAAAGCAGCAGCTTTGTGAGGCCTGCAGAAAACGGTGGTTTATGCAGATACAGCCCAGTGTGAAGTTACTGAGACTCACCCCTGAGGGTTTGATATATGTCCTGGGTGAAAGCAGCTGCAAAGCCGCCTGAAAAATCTGTTGACATGGAGGATCTGCTTAAAGCCTTGCTGCAAGCTACAGCGGCTCAGCAGGAGGCCAACCGACAGCAGCAGGTGGCAATGGAGGAAAATTGGAGACTACAGCAGGAGGCCAACAGACAGCAGCAGGTGGCAATGGAGGAAAATAAGAGACAACAGCAGGCAGTTGTTGATGAACTTTACAGGCAACAGCGTCAGGATAGAGAGGCCTTAGCAGAAGTGGTGCAGAGACTTGCAGCTCGGGTTGGAGATGTGGCCGTCAGTGCTCCAACCAGCTCTAGTTCTATACGAGCCAGTCACTTCCTGCAGAAAATGACAGAGGCTGATGATGTGGAGGCCTATCTGACCACGTTTGAAAGGACTGCCGAGCGTGAGAACTGGCCGAAAGCACAGTGGGCCAGTCTGCTGGCACCTTTCCTGTCAGGTGAGCCCCAAAAAGCTTACTTTGATTTAAGCCCTGCTGAGGCTCGGGACTATGATAAACTAAAGACTGAGATCCTGACCCGCCTGGGAGTCACGCTGTCAGTAAGAGCACAACGGGTGCACCGTTGGCTGTACGCCATGGAGAAGCCTCCGCGCTCCCAGATGCACGACCTTATTCAGCTAACAAAAAAATGGCTGCAGCCAGAGACATTAACTGGTCCCCAGATGGTGGAAAGAGTCGTCATGGACCGCTACTTGAGATCTTTGCCCATGGTCCTGCGCAAGTGGGTGAGCCATGGAAACCCGGGTACTGCTGACCAATTAGTGGACATGGTAGAGAGGTATTTGGCAGCAGAGGAACTACTGATGACCACCCAGCAACCCATAGATCCTCGACAGCGCCCTTCAGTAAAGACTGGTAAGACTGTTCCGTGGGAAAACGTTGCTGGGCGGTTAAGAGAACGCAAGGCTGGAGAGACTGTAAACACTGGCCCTGGAAACAGGCCAATGGGGCTAGAACGGTCTATGCTGCCCAAATGGGTTGATAATCGTGTGGTTAAATGTTTTAGGTGTGGTATGCCAGGTCATGTTATTGCCAATTGCCCAGTCACGCATGTCAAAGTCAGAAAAATGTCTCAATGCACGTTGCCATATTTGCACCGCACACTGGTCCGTGCTGCGCATGCGTACGCTCTCCCGTGGAAGCGCATACCCGCAATAGCGTGCACTCGCACGCGCAGTATGCGCATTTACGGTAGAGTTTATGTGATCGTAGCGTGCGACTCATTAGTTACAAATGTTCACAATTAATGTAGTTTATAGATCATGATCCCTTTGATAGTTTCTGTAAGTTTGGTTAAAGTATAATGTCCCAGAGCTGAGGAATCCCTCTTTGCATCGTACGAAGGGTTTAACAGGAATCATACTGCAGTGTTTGGTACCCATCGGAAGAGTATTTAATTAGCAATATTCCGGTGTTGGTTTGGAGCGTATTAATCGCTCGTGCGAATAGTTATGGACATAAGAAGTTTATGTCCATTTCTATGATTTACACATACTCAGGTATGCGGCGGGAAACCCAGTTCCCCACCCACCTGAGCTGTTGGAAATCAGCACAGCCCACCTGTATGAATCACCCTATGACCTTTTGTTATGATACAGGGCCGAATTCCTTCGGCCAATGGACAATGGGATTGTAGGACCAGGAGATTGCATTGTGTGTGGAGCATAAATAGGCAGGCCGACCACATCCAGCTCTCACTCTCTCATCAACGGTTATCTGCTGATAATCGGGAGCTGGATATCGAGGCGCTGGCGATCATACCCTTTGTGCGTAAGTTCTCTCCATAATCATTGTCTTTCTGCGAGCCAATCTCTCTCTCTCTCTCTCTCTATCTCCCTCTCTCCTCTTTTTCTCTTAAATACCTTATAGTATTATAGTATTGTATCGTATTGCATTTAGGTCAGTGTAGTATTGTCTTTTTGTATTTATTGTTTAGTTCTGTGGTTAGGAAGTCTCTGTTATATTGTAGTGTATCATATGTACTGTTATCCCCTTTTACAAGTATATTAGACATAATACAGTTAATAGGCCTTGGAAACCTAAACCAGTATCTGTGTATTTCCTATAGTGATAAGTGTTCATTTGAGCGTCGGTGACGCTCAAACAGCTTTGTAGATAGTCAGGTTACACAAGGTTGCATTTACACCCTGTACTCACATTAAGGTATTCTGTGTGTTTCATCGGTATAAGGTTTAATATCAAGGTATAGTGTTGTGAGCGTCTGCACCGCTGGTGACCTCCTCGTGGTCTCTAGCGTATGCTACGTTACAGCGAATCTTTCCCCTAGACATAACCAATAACGTGTCTTGTGATCACTGGGCCGTGAGCGAACGTGACGCTTGAGCGTCTCGCCTACGGCTGAGCGATCGTTACGCAAATAGCGTATCATTACGGTATTTCTTAAGTAAGCAGCGTACAGTGTTCTTAGCTTCATAAGGGTTGATTATACGACAAAGGAATTTAGCATTGTCAATTGCGGGCTCGTCCGGTCCTTTTCACATCTGCACTAGGTAGATCAGCAGACGTTATCCCCCAGCAAAAGGGTGGGAGGTTGTCTCGCAGTTGCTGACGGGATAAGCGTCTGCTTCGCTTAGGTAAAGAGTGCTGAAGGAATCCGGTAACCGGAAGTAAGAACAAAACGCTTGTGTCTTTTTAAAACTGTTTATTTTTCTTTTGTCTTGCGTACGCATACATACCTGCATTTCTTTTCACTTGTGTATTTCATTTTCGTATATCACTATTCCTGTTTGCCAATTTTTTTTATAGTTGATAGAAAGTGCTAAAAAGAGATTTGCTGTTATTTAAAAGTAGAGGTAATAGTTAAAGTATAGAACAAACACACGGTTTGTCTGAGATACAAGGCAGTCAGTGTGGATTGCGGTAGATGATCAGGGATCATCTACATTGATAAATAAATATATTGTGTTACGGTGGATCCTTTGCATTGCGTACACGTGTCGCTAACAAAGACTAGCGTACGCAATCCAAAAGGCAGACGCACGCAGCGTTCATTACGCAACGTAGCGTCTGGTTACGCCCACGTAGCCCAAGTCACGAAAAGCGATAATTAGCGCAAAAGCGATAAGTAACGCACAGCGGTAGATAACGCGAAGCGGTAAATAACGCAAATCTGTTTTTAGAAAATCTGAAATTTAGTTTAACAGATCCTGCTCCTAATTGGTAACACTTTTGGCCTGAAGACAATTTCTGCGCAGAAATAGATATAGAAACAAAGTGTACATGTGTTGAGTGAGTGTGTTTGTATACAAAAGTTTATATAACTTTAAGGTGGAACCAAAAGGAAAGTCGGGTACTCGTTAAGGAACATACGTGTAAGTGACATATACGGTGGCCAGGGAGGCATCTCTGGTTAAATAATATTTGAGCATTAGAGTATAGCGGACCATAAGGTAACAAGACCAGGAGGTCATAAGGAACAAGACCAGGAGGTCGTAAGGTAAAAGGTCCGCTATAAAAGTCCAGTGGCACAACGCCTGGGGTGTTGGTGCAGAACCCATATAGGCCATAAGCTCTTGCTGAAGGAATCGCGGCCGGAAACATCGATTCCATTGATCTTTCAGTACATGACAAGTAGTGCTCGTGTACCGAACGATTGGACCACACGTAATTGTGTGCAGTAGTTAGTAATCTGACCTAAATACCATTAGAGTAAAGTGGTCACAAACGCTATTTGTACACTCTGACGTGATTTGTGTAATTTTTTATTTTTGGAAGGGAAGTTCGCTGGTCACTCAGGAACTATCTAACAACCCCAACTTTACTGGAAAGAGTAAGTGTCCTGCGGGTAACCCTCATATGTTCCAGTAAACTGAAGGTTCCATAGGGGCCCTGTATCGAGTACGCTGGCATCATAACGGTGTTTACAGGTCGTATTGGTCGAGGTGGGCGAGTGAGTGGGGTACTCGGTAAACCGCCACCGCCGGCCTACTGTGGAGTAATTTGGTTGTCTGTAAAGGCTTGCTGAAAACCTTGATACAGAAAATCCAAGGAGGATTAAGCAACACCTACAGACTATGGGGGCCAGTTGCTCAGGTAGGGGGCGATCAACCCTGGTTCAGGTTGATTCTGTGAACCGACCAGTTGGGTCGGCACGATATGTAATGTGTGAAAAATATGGAATTCACACCGAATCTTTATGTGATGAATGGGAGAGAATGACTGTACAAGACAGGGACAAGTTCCCAAGAATAGGTAGCTTCAGTCCAGAGGTGTTACAAAATTTAAGGAGGAGGATATGTCTCGTAAAATCAGCAAAGAGACGAATTCAGCATCATGATTATTTACAGTTATGGCACCAGGAAGGTGAGATACAGAGAGGTTTGGCTCTGGCGGCGGGATCTGGGGCAGTCAGGAAGTTGATTGCCACAGCTCCTCCTCCACCATACATTGCAGGAGAGAAGTTGATTGCGGAGAGAAACGCACTGGGTTGTAAAACACAAACTCTTAGTAACACTGTAAATGTTAATGATGTTAACCAAATAACTCATGCAAGTATTAACCCGTGCAAGATGTACCCTGTTTTGAACCTTCCTCAGGAGTGTGATCAAGAAGACGATTCAGCAACAATTTCAGCTCTCTCTCTTGCAGCCACCATAGCAGAGACCACAGTAGGCACAGCGACACCCACGAGATTAGTGAAAGCCCCTAGCGGAGGGATAGGTGAGGTCGTGTCAACGGGTAAGTACGGCACCATGCACTACACTGAAACAATTGTACCACAACAAGCTGTAGAATCTACACAGGAAGAGGCTGTTAGAATTGCTCCTGTAAGGGTAATAGCAGTTCCCAATGGAAAAACAGATGTGTCTGGAGCCACTCCCATAAGGAACATTGCCATGTACACTCCATTTTCCAGAATGGAATTAAGAACAATAGTGTCCGAATTTCCTGACCCCAGGAAGGATTTAGTTGCTAGCCAAAAATATATCAGGGATTTAGGTAACACGGTAGAACCCAACAACAAGGATTGGCAGATACTGCTAAGAGCTTGTTTACCTTCCAATGTCGATGCAACTCAGTTTTTAGCTGATTGTGCATTGGATAAAGATGTACCGCTTACAGACGTGTACAATAAGGATAATGTAAAAAGGATAAATTTACAGCTAAAAGAGTATTTCCCAGCCGTTGTTAAATGGAATAAAATATTTTCCATTAAGCAAAAGGAGTCCGAAACGGCAATAGAATATTTTCACCGGGCACTATTAGAAATGGCAAAGTACACTGGTATAGAAGACATAAAGACCAACCCAAACCATCGAGAAGTAGCAGTATCTGTACTGATGGATGGTTTGAAAGAAACATTAAAAGCTAGGGTACAGACCACGCAGCCATGTTGGCGAGGTCTGTCAGTGTCCACCTTGAGAGAGGCTGCTATTGATCACGACAGAAATATCACTAGGCACAGGGAGTCGCAAAGTGATAAGTTGATGTCCGTAAGTATACAGGCGCTGACCACAAGGCAGCCTGCGTATGTACCACCGAATCCTGTGGGTAAGGCAAGTGTAATAACATGTTTTTCTTGTAACAAACCAGGACATTTTGCACGAGACTGTAGAGTAAGAAATGTACAAAGATCTTTTCAACCCCCTAGACAACAACACCACACACGACATTGGGAGCAGGGTCCACAGAGGCGGAGTTTTGAGCCACATACAGGGGAAACAAAAAGATATCCCCCAAACAGAGATTGGCATGCCTCTGGTAGTTCCCAGCTAACTCCCTCACAAGTAGTTGCTGCCAGCGGGATTCAGGGAGGTCAGCATACCCAATAGGGGTGTGGCCATACCTGTAATCTGCAACCAGTTAAATTGATTGCCAGTCTTGGAAGCGAACCAGAGATTGCAATCAATGTAGCCGGTAAAACTTTAAACTTTCTTGTAGACACAGGGGCGGCCAAGTCAGTGATCAATTCGACAGTGGGCATGAGAACCACTGGTAGGACAGTTCCAGCCATAGGAGTAACAGGAGTAGTCCAGCACTACCCTGTTAGCAAACCAGCCGAGATTACAATAGGGCCTTTGCATACCAAGCATTCCTTTTTGCTGGCTGCATCTGCACCAACTAATCTCCTGGGAAGAGACTTACTATGTAAAATGGGTTGCGTCATTTATTGTACTCCTGAAGGTGTATTCTTGGACATCCCTGAGAATCACGCTCAGGAAGTACGAGACATGTTAGACTCCCCATCAAAATTAATGTCACATTCCATTATGACAAATAGGAATCCATCCCAGGTAGAAGAGATGACATCTCAGATACCAGAGTCGCTTTGGACAAAAGATGGACAGGACACTGGATTAATGGCAAATGTAGCTCCAGTAGTAGTACAAGTAAAAGAAGGTAGGATAGCTCCAAAAATCCCACAGTATCCTCTGAAGCCAGAGGTGGAGTTAGGAGTTTTTCCCGTAATAGAGCGCTTGCTACAACAGGGCATTCTAGTAAGAACGTCCAGCACAGCAAATAGTCCCATCTTCCCTGTTAAAAAGAGTGGGGGGAGGGGTTACAGGCTAGTGCAGGATCTAAGGGGGATTAACAAAATAGTCGAGAGTCAGTTCCCCGTAGTGCCTAATCCAGCTGTCATCCTAATGCAAATTCCTCCCACTGCCAAATTTTTCACTGTTATTGACCTCTGCTCCGCTTTCTTTTCGGTACCTCTGCACCCTGACAGCCAATATTTGTTTGCATTCACATACAGAGGAGTCCAATATACGTGGACTCGGTTACCCCAAGGTTTCATAGATAGTCCAAGTATATTTTCTCAGGCTTTGCATGATTGTTTACAGTCTTTCCAACCGGAAAGTGGATCAGTGTTGATACAGTACGTGGATGATCTACTACTGTGTTCTGATTCATTGGAGGCATCCCTGAAGGATACGAAACAGCTCCTGTTTCATCTTTCAGACACAGGTCACAAGGTTTCCAAAGACAAGTTGCAATTATGCCAGACTAAGGTAAAATATTTGGGACACTGTCTAACACAAGGACTGAGACACCTGACCGCTGATAGAATCCAAGCCATTAGAGACATGACACTGCCACAAACCCAGCAACAGATAAGGACGTTTTTAGGAATGTGTGGGTATTGCCGTAATTGGATCCCAGGGTTTTCCATATTGGCGCTACCTTTGCAGGAAATGGTCTCTTCAAACAAACCTGATCGGATTTCGCATACAGACGAATCCGAAACAGCATTTGAGAGACTCAAACAGTGCCTAACGCAGGCACCAGCATTAGGTATGCCAGACTATGGGAAACCCTTTGAACTATACGGAACAGAAAGTGCTGGGTGCGCAGCAGGTGTACTAACACAAAAACACGGTGATGCCAGCAGGCCAATTGCATACTACAGCGCTCAGCTAGACACGGTAGCGCGATCCCTCCCCACATGCTTGCGTAGCGTTGCGGCGATAGCATTGCTAGTGACGAAAAGCGAAGATGTCGTGCTAGGCCACAACCTCACAATCCATACACCACATGCGGTATCGGCCTTATTGAATTCTGCCCAAACCAGACATGTCTCATCAGCAAGGTTTACGAGATGGGAATTGGCACTAATGGCCCCAGTAAATATCACCATAAGGAGATGCAGCGCATTAAACCCTGCAACATTTCTCCCAGGTGTGCCTGGACAGGCACAAAGGGTGGGAGGTGAGAGTGATGGGGAAGGAGGATTTAATGCAAAGGAAGATACACATGATTGTATGGAATATTTGACCCAAAATTTTACCGCAAGGCCTGACATCAGTGACAATCCACTAGAAGATGCAGAACTCACGTTCTACACGGACGGTAGTTGTCACAGACAGTCAGACTCGGGAGACTTGTGTACTGGATACGCAGTCGTAGATGACCAAGACACCATAGAAGCGGAACCGCTAGGCCCACCTCACTCAGCCCAGGTTGCTGAACTGGTCGCCCTAACCAGAGCATGTGAATTGGCTAAGGGTAAGTCTGCCAATATCTACACCGATTCTAGATACGCGTTCGGGGTAGTCCATGATTTCGGAGCGCTATGGCGTCTCAGAAATTTCATGACGGCAGCTGGTACACCGATAGCGCATGCAGCTCACATAAAAAGGCTTCTAACAGCGATACAGGAACCCGACAGAGTGGCTGTTATCAAATGTAAAGCACATACATATAGTCAAGACCCAGTATCCCTTGGTAACAGCCGAGCAGACGAAGCTGCAAAGCTTGCAGCTGCTACCCCCATACGGACAGACACCACACAACTGATGGTATTTAATACCATCAACACACAAAAGTTGTGTGAAATGCAGAATTTGTGTTCCACTCAGGAGAGAGCAGTCTGGAAGGCAAAGGGATATGGCCAGGAGTCCTCAGGGCTCTGGACGGATGGACATGGTAAACCAGTGGCCCCCAGGGCATACCTTCCGTGTCTGGCTGAAGCAGCTCACGGGCTGACTCATCTAGGCAAGGAGGGGATGTGCAAATTGGTAAGAGCATACTGGTGCGCCCCAGGATTCTCCTCTCATGCTAGTAAAAGAGCAATGTCATGCCTTACCTGTCTGAGAAAGAATATTGGAAAGGCAATACCTACAGAACCCTCCCATATCCCACCTGCCGGCGGCCCTTTCCAAGTAATACAAATTGACTTCATTCAATTACCCCCATGTAGAAATTTGAAATATGTACTTGTTTGTATAGATGTTTTCTCGAATTGGGTCGAAGCTTTTCCAACAGCTACAAATACCGCTATGTTTACAGCTAAGAAAATTGTGCAGGAATTTGTATGTAGATATGGTATCCCTAGAATCATTGAAAGTGATAGGGGTACCCATTTTACAGGTGATGTCTTTCAAGGAATGTGTAAGTTGATGGGAATTGATAGTAAGCTGCACACTCCGTACCGTCCACAGGCGAGCGCGAAGGTCGAAAGAGTGAACAGCACTATTAAAAATAAATTGAGTAAAGTAATGGCAGAGACAGGATTGACGTGGCCAGAAGCTTTACCCATTGTTTTGTATAGTATCAGAACCACTCCCAGGTCCCCTCTTAATCTGTCTCCTTTTGAAATTCTGTTTGGTCGACAACCGCATGTCATGATTAACCCTCAGGATGATTTGAAATGTAACAATGAAGTAACTGTAAAGTACTTAATTAATATGAGTAAGCAGTTGAAGAATCAAAATGATAATCTGAAGTTGGTGATTCCTGATTTACCAGATAGTAATTGTCATGACATTGAACCTGGGGATTATGTAATGATACGAAATTTTCTACGCTCAGGTTGTCTTATTGATAGATGGGAAGGACCATACCAGGTCTTATTGACTAGCACCACAGCATTGAAGGTTGCTGAGAGAGAGACTTGGGTCCATTCATCCCACTGCAAGAAGGTTGCTGATCCAGAGAAGTCCCGTGATAAGGAACAGACGGTAGAGGTTGTATCACTAGAGTGTCTGTTCCAGGAGGACTGAGGCGGCACCTGAGCCTTGAAGACCGAAAGCAGCTGTCGACTCCCCTCTCCCTTTATTGTTTTCTCCACTTCCCATCCCCTCTCCTTTAAAATTTCTTTTTCCCCCTTCTCATTCTTCTCTATTTCCTCCTCAAAGATGGACTTGCCCCAAGAGACTGTGGTCCGGATTTTGATGTTAACCATGATGTTGACCAGAGCAGTCTGTTCCGGCGAGAGTACCATAGAGGTCGAAAGAGGTTCTGGAATGGGTTCCGATTATGATGATGGAGGCGTAGTTTTCCAAGATCAACCAAGCCAACAAGCAAAGGCGAGTATCAGAAAACGATCCGATAGAAGAAATTGTGATGGATTGTTAGCTGAGGAAAATTGTATCTGTAGGCTCTGTGATAATCTGGTTGAAGATGGATGCATAAAGAAATGTCAATCTAGTTTTAATATCCATATAGACCGGCATCCATTGAGTGACTATCACTCCTTAGTGGGTAACGTGTTAAACCAAACAGATTGTTGGGTATGCTCTCAAGTACCTCAGGGTCACAGTAAATCAGGGCTAGTACCATTTCCTTTAACGTTAGGGGAGGTACTTGAGCTAAGTGGTGGGAGACCGGTGGACCGGAGGTTTAACATCTCCAGCCCTCCTAGTTTGAAGCTCCACCAATACCATGTGGATAGGTCCCTCATATGTTTTAACATCTCCAATCCCAGAAAACCGGGAAATTGGGAAGTGTCATGGAGCAACCTTACCATGACCTTTTCACACAGAGCAGATAGAATGCCTACAGATACAGAGCTCGTACGCCACATAGCCAGTAGAGGAAAATCTTTCCGGTATCGATATACCTTAGGAAATAGGATTACTAAAGTTGGAGAGGTATCACCAGGGTACTGTGCACATATCGTACAAACTGATACGTGCATTAGACAGATGGAAGAATTAGGGTCAGGAGATTTCACCTGGAAGGTTTGTAACATGGTCATGTCCTTCTCCGTCCCTTATGTTCTCCCCGATGATGCATATTTCATATGCGGGAGAAAGGCGTACAAGTGGCTTGCCCCAAACTCTGAAGGATTGTGTTATATTGGAAAAGTATTGCCTGAAGTAATGACTGTTACACATGACAAAATGAAGGACATACACCGTGGTGCCCAAACTCCTTATACTCACACTCACTACGAGCACCTTGTTAAAAGACAACTGTCAGAAAGGTTAGAGCATCCGGCCTCTGATCTTATCCATGAATCCACCGGGATTCAGGTTCTGGTAGCGTTAGATTTCACTCGCACCGCTCGAGGTGTGATGAATTATAGATACATTTCCGCACTCGCCAATTTGTTAGATAATATCACTGAAATGTATGATGACACGTTTAGATACACTGGAAGAGAACTTCAAGCTTACAAAACAGAACTAGTTCAGCATAGGATGGTTCTTAATTATCTTACAGCAGTAACAGGCGGATATTGTGTTACATTGGCAACACAGTACGGCATAAAGTGTTGCACGTATATCACAAATAGCACCGAGGATCCGGTAGAGGTCATAGACCAAAAGATGGACGATATTCTGCAATTAAAGTGGGAATTTCGTCGAAAACACAATCTCACCCTTGCTGCTGTAGGTAATGAGCTGACTGGTTGGGTGTCATGGTTGAACCCGCGAAATTGGTTCTCCGGTTTAGGAGACTGGGCTCAAGGAGTCATAATGGATGTTGGAAAGTTTCTCCTATGTATTTTGGGTGTCGTTATATCTATTGGATTGATATTTAGATGCGGGCAGGCTTTGATGAGGTGCAAGCAAAGTACGAAAGTGATGAGCTTAAGGAGTGAGGAAACTGTAATTAACCTGGATTTGATTTATGACCCAATGCTAGAAACCATGACGTAATGATGTAATGAGTATACGGTCCGTCTTTCACCCATTTCTATGTTTTCCTCCGAGGTACAAAGACCCATGTAGACGAAGGATTTGATGAGCCAAGGGGCCGACAACGGAAAGATGGAAAGAAGAAGAGCAGACGACCTGATATACAAGATTTTGATGGACAATGCCATGGGTACCCCAGTTTCCCTAGGAACTTTAAAATCACGATAGCCCAACATTTTTTTGTAAATCCATGGACGTTGTTTGCTTTACTCACGATTTATGAGCAAAAGCACAAAAAAGAAGACTCCGATCAACCGACACCAATCAAGACCTCAATCGACGAACGTACATTTCCCTGACATAGAATACCATTGCATTTTTCATAAGTGTTCTCTATCTTCATCTCTACAACCCTCAGGTAATGACACACATAGACGATAGGGAATTCAGGCACAGATATCAGCAACCACATACCTCCCCCATTCATGTATCATCAACTAAAATGTGCATCCCCATTTTGTTACAACTACAGCCGAAATGAGCTCGGTAAAGTTTGACAGCCCATCCACAGACCTGTACCACAGGATAAGAAGGAATTCAAATGTATACTTCGCAATACCTCGAAGCTTGATCTACCACACGTACGGCACGATGATACATGACCCTCCAAACATGGACTCATACACACATGCTCCTGCTTTCTCACTAGGTCATACCCTCTTCACACCTTCTCCTCTCTCCTCCCCTACCCAACCATGGAAATCAATTAACCCCTGACTTACATTTTTCTCCTTAAATGTTTTGTGGCAGTTATTATTGACTGCCAAAGGGTGGACTGTCAAAGTCAGAAAAATGTCTCAATGCACGTTGCCATATTTGCACCGCACACTGGTCCGTGCTGCGCATGCGTACGCTCTCCCGTGGAAGCGCATACCCGCAATAGCGTGCACTCGCACGCGCAGTATGCGCATTTACGGTAGAGTTTATGTGATCGTAGCGTGCGACTCATTAGTTACAAATGTTCACAATTAATGTAGTTTATAGATCATGATCCCTTTGATAGTTTCTGTAAGTTTGGTTAAAGTATAATGTCCCAGAGCTGAGGAATCCCTCTTTGCATCGTACGAAGGGTTTAACAGGAATCATACTGCAGTGTTTGGTACCCATCGGAAGAGTATTTAATTAGCAATATTCCGGTGTTGGTTTGGAGCGTATTAATCGCTCGTGCGAATAGTTATGGACATAAGAAGTTTATGTCCATTTCTATGATTTACACATACTCAGGTATGCGGCGGGAAACCCAGTTCCCCACCCACCTGAGCTGTTGGAAATCAGCACAGCCCACCTGTATGAATCACCCTATGACCTTTTGTTATGATACAGGGCCGAATTCCTTCGGCCAATGGACAATGGGATTGTAGGACCAGGAGATTGCATTGTGTGTGGAGCATAAATAGGCAGGCCGACCACATCCAGCTCTCACTCTCTCATCAACGGTTATCTGCTGATAATCGGGAGCTGGATATCGAGGCGCTGGCGATCATACCCTTTGTGCGTAAGTTCTCTCCATAATCATTGTCTTTCTGCGAGCCAATCTCTCTCTCTCTCTCTCTCTATCTCCCTCTCTCCTCTTTTTCTCTTAAATACCTTATAGTATTATAGTATTGTATCGTATTGCATTTAGGTCAGTGTAGTATTGTCTTTTTGTATTTATTGTTTAGTTCTGTGGTTAGGAAGTCTCTGTTATATTGTAGTGTATCATATGTACTGTTATCCCCTTTTACAAGTATATTAGACATAATACAGTTAATAGGCCTTGGAAACCTAAACCAGTATCTGTGTATTTCCTATAGTGATAAGTGTTCATTTGAGCGTCGGTGACGCTCAAACAGCTTTGTAGATAGTCAGGTTACACAAGGTTGCATTTACACCCTGTACTCACATTAAGGTATTCTGTGTGTTTCATCGGTATAAGGTTTAATATCAAGGTATAGTGTTGTGAGCGTCTGCACCGCTGGTGACCTCCTCGTGGTCTCTAGCGTATGCTACGTTACAGCGAATCTTTCCCCTAGACATAACCAATAACGTGTCTTGTGATCACTGGGCCGTGAGCGAACGTGACGCTTGAGCGTCTCGCCTACGGCTGAGCGATCGTTACGCAAATAGCGTATCATTACGGTATTTCTTAAGTAAGCAGCGTACAGTGTTCTTAGCTTCATAAGGGTTGATTATACGACAAAGGAATTTAGCATTGTCACGCAAGAACCCATGCAATGTGATGCTGCCTTTGAATGTCGCAGAATGTCTTTCTTTGCTAGGTTAGCCTGTACTGTGGTACCTTCACCTGAGCTGGAAAAACAAATGTGTGATGTGTTCTTAGAAGGTAACCGGGTAGAGGCCTTGCTAGATTCAGGAAGTTTAGTTACCCTCGTGAAAGCTGGGTTAGTGAACCCCTTAAAGGTCCAGCAAATACCTATTGGGGTAACTTGCATACATGGGGATACCCAACATTATGCCACTGCTGAGGTGAATATAGAAACTTGTTGTGGGTCAGCAATGGTTAAAGTGGGACTGGTCCCTACCTTGGTGCATGAGGCCATAATAGGGAGGGATTTTCCTCATTTTTGGAAACTGTGGGAATCACGGTTATCAACAGATGTGAGAAGTAAAAAGCCAGTTGATAATACCGGTGATTTTATGGATGTACGTGGGTCTTCGGAACTTTCTGGCCCTTTGCCTTTTGCTAGTTTGGCTGGGGAAGTGACAGATGGGGAGTCCAGTGAGGACCCTCTTGCCGGGAACAGAGACATAGTAGTTAGAACTGAAAGCGTGCCTGACCTGGAGGTAAAGAAGGATCTGTTTGCGTCTGAACAGTTAAAGGATCCTACCTTAATAAAGGCTAGAGAGAATGTTAAGATTGTTAATGGGGAACCTGTGGTACCAGGTGACAGGGTTACGTATCCCCACATGGCCATCTGTAATGAGCTCTTGTACCACATTGTCAAAAGGGGTGAGGATGTGGTGGAACAGCTGGTAGTTCCCCAGCCTTATCGGAGAACGGTACTAGATTTAGCTCATAGTCACGTTACCGCAGGACATTTAGGGGCAGAAAAAACCACTGAAAGAGTTTTACAAAGGTTCTTTTGGCCAGGGGTTTATAAAGAAGTGTCTGAATATTGTTCTTCCTGTCCTGAATGCCAGTATCATGCCCCTAGACCCCATTTCAGGAGCCCACTAGTTCCCATGCCTATTATAGAGGTCCCGTTTGACAGAATAGCCATGGATCTCGTGGGGCCCTTGTTAAAGTCTGCTCGGGGCCATCAGTATATCCTGGTAATTATGGACTATGCCACTCGATATCCTGAGGCTGTCCCTTTACGCACTATCACAACCAAGGCGATAGCTAGGGAGCTGGTGCAGGTATTTAGTAGAGTGGGAATACCAAAAGAAATTTTGACTGACCAAGGTACTCCATTTATGTCAAGGATCATGAAAGAATTGTGCAAGTTATTTAAGGTCACTCACCTCAGGACGTCCATCTACCATCCCCAAACTGACGGGTTGGTGGAAAGGTTTAATAAAACATTAAAAAGTATGTTAAAAAAGGTTGTTGAGAGAGATGGGAAAAACTGGGATTGTTTGTTGCCCTACTTGTTAATGGCCATCAGAGAAGTTCCTCAGTCCGCTACGGGGTTTTCTCCATTTGATTTGTTGTATGGTAGACACCCCAGAGGGCTGTTGGATGTTGCCAAAGAGACGTGGGAAGGACAGCCCACTCCTTATAGAAGCGTTATTGAGCATGTAACACAAATGCAGGATAGG
Organism: Pseudophryne corroboree; assembly: GCF_028390025.1. NCBI lineage: Eukaryota > Metazoa > Chordata > Amphibia > Anura > Myobatrachidae > Pseudophryne > Pseudophryne corroboree. The sequence goes on from NC_086444.1 coordinate 991,934,803, forward strand.
ATTGCAGCCGTGGTACCTGTTGTCAGAGAGCACATGGAACAGGCCCAAAGTGCTCAACAGAGGGTCTATAACCGGAGTGCCAAGATACGGGAATTTGCTCCTGGAGATAGAGTTCTTGTTTTGGTACCCACTGTGGAAAGCAAATTCCTAGCTAAATGGCAGGGTCCATTTGAGATTAGGGAAAAAGTGAATGAGGTTAATTACAAAGTATACCAGCCGGGAAAGAGAAAACCCGAACAGATCTACCATGTTAACTTAATCAAACCCTGGAAAGATAGGTTGTCTCTGTCAGCGGAGCCTTGCCCTTCGGTGTCTTCACCCCGGTTGCTTCCCGCAGTGAAGGTGTCAGAGACATTATCAGCTGATCAGAACAATCAGGTTAAAGAATTTCTCATCCAAAATAGGGAGGTATTTTCAGAGCTGCCTGGCCGAACGACCATAATAAAACATGACATTGTCACAGAACCAGGGGTCAGGGTTCATTTAAAGCCATATAGGATTCCTGAAGCTCAGCGAGAAGCTATTTCTAAGGAAGTTAAAACTATGTTAGAACTTGGAGTCATAGAGGAGTCTAACAGTGAGTGGTCCAGTCCCATAGTGCTCATCCCGAAGCCCGACGGTAGCATACGCTTCTGTAATGACTTTCGTAAGTTAAATGAGGTGTCCAAGTTTGACGCATACCCCATGCCCCGTGTGGATGAGCTTGTAGAAAGGCTGGGAACAGCCAGGTTTCTCACCACATTGGACCTGACCAAAGGTTACTGGCAAATACCTTTATCTGATAGCGCCAAAGAAAAAACAGCCTTTTCGGTTCCGGAGGGGCTGTACCAGTATAAGATGTTACCCTTTGGGTTGCATGGGGCTCCAGCAACCTTTCAACGGGCGATGGATAAAATTTTGAGGCCCCATAGAAAATATGCAGCTGCCTATTTGGATGATGTGGTAATTCACAGTACAGACTGGGGGTCACATTTGGTTAAAGTACAAGCAGTACTGGACTCAATCAGAGAGGCAGGGTTAACTGCTAACCCAAAGAAGTGCTGCCTCGCAATGGAGGAGGTCAAATACTTGGGCTTCACCATAGGCAGAGGTCTGATTAGGCCCCAATTGAATAAAGTTGATGCTATTCAAAACTGGCCTCGTCCAGTGAATAAAAAACAGGTAAGGGCATTTTTGGGAATTACTGGGTACTATAGACGGTTTATTCCTAATTTTGCGACCACAGCGGTGCCGTTGTCAGACCTTACCAAAGGGAAGCAGTCAAATGTGGTGAAATGGAACCCTGATGCAGAAAAGGCGTTCCAAGCGTTAAAAGTGGCTTTGTGTTCACAACCGGTGTTGATAACACCAGATTTTTCAAAAGAATTTGTGGTACAGACAGATGCCTCAGAGGTAGGGATAGGTGCTGTGCTGTCCCAAACCAGAGATGGGGACGAACACCCTATCATTTATTTGAGTAGGAAACTCAATGAGCATGAAAAAAGGTATGCCATTGTGGAAAAGGAGGCTTTGGCCATTAAGTGGGCACTAGATACCTTGAGATATTACCTCTTGGGTAGACAATTCAGACTAGTGACAGACCATGCCCCTTTAAAATGGATGTATGTAAATAGAGGCAAGAATGCTCGTGTAACTAGATGGTTTCTAGCGTTGCAGGACTTTAAGTTTACTGTCGAACATAGACCGGGAACACAATTAGCCAACGCAGATGCATTGTCTCGCATCTTCTGTTTGGGGGCTACAAGTGTTCCGGCCCCTAGGTCGAAACAGGGGAGGGGGATATGTGACAAGAACACTGGGATAGTGTTTGAGGGCAGGTATATTTGTCCCAGGTTCTTGTCTTACATGTTTTAGAAAATGTTAACTTCTAGGAAAAATGCTTTTTGTTTTGTCTGAACCTTTTCAGTTTGCTGTAAAAGCTGGGTAAAGGCTCTGAGAGAGAGATAAGGCGAGTTCTAGACATTGGGCCCAGTTCGGGTCTTTGGCCTCACAGAGGGCTAATCAGGGTTTCAGCTGTGTAAGAGTGATATAGTGCTTCTAACCTGATTAGTATGGGCAGACTGCCTGGGAAGGCTGCAGGATCTGTGTGTGAGAGACACACTTTCTGATGCAAGTAAGCTATACAGTATGTACTGAAGAACTCTGTGTTTTGTTTAGTGACAGTTAGGAACATCTTATGTTTAGTTAGTGCCGGACAGGCAAGGTATTTTTATTTTGGGGTTTGTTTTATTTTCTGTTTCAATAAAACTGGCCGGGGTCAGTTGTACCAGAAACTGGACTTGTGTTGTTCCTCAGCTGCTGCGTGCTGCCATATTCCCCAGGAAAAGGCACCTTGCACCCCTACAGTGTTACACTATGTACCAGTATTGCAGACAATCCGCACTTGGGATGGGCGCCCAGCATCCACTACGGACTACGAGAAATAGAATTATCGGTAAGTAAATTCTTATTTTCTCTAACGTCCTAAGTGGATGCTGGGGACTCCGTAAGGACCATAGGGATTATACCAAAGCTCCCAAACGGGCGCGAGAGTGCGGATGATTCTGCAGCACCAAATGAGAGAACTCCAGGTCCTCCTCAGCCAGGGTATCAAATTTGTAGAATTTTACAAACGTATTTGCTCCTGACCAAGTAGCTGCTCGGCAAAGTTGTAAAGCCGAGACCCCTCGGGCAGCCGCCCAAGATGAGCCCACCTTCCTTGTGGAATGGGCTTTTACAGATTTTGTCTGTGGCAGGCCTGCCACAGAATGTGCAAGCTGAATTGTACAACAAATCCAACGAGCAATAGTCTGCTTAGAAGCAGGAGCACCCAGCTTGTTGGGTGCATACAGAATAAACAACGAGTCAGATTTTCTGACTCCAGCCGTCCTGGAAACCTATATTTCCAGGGCCCTGACAACGTCTAGCAACTTGGAGTCCTCCAAGTCCCTAGTAGCCGCAGGCACCACAATAGGTTGATTCAGGTGAAACGCTGAAAACCACCTCAGGGAGAAACTGAGGACAAGTCCTCAATTCCGCCCTGTCCGAATGGAAAATCAGATGAGGGCTTTTACAGGATAAAGCCGCCAATTCTGACACGCACCTGGCCCAGGCCAGGGCCAACAGCATGACCACTTTCCATGTGAGATATTTTAACTCCACATATTTAAGTGGTTCAAACCAATGTGACTTTTGGAACCCAAAAACTACATTCAGATCCCAAGGTGCCACTGGAGGCACAAAAGGAGGCTGTATATACAGTACCCCTTTCACAAACGTCTGAACTTCAGGGACTGAAGCTAGTTCTTTTTGGAAGAAAATTGACAGGGCCGAAATTTGAACCTTAATGGACCCCAATTTCAGGCCCATAGACACTCCTGTTTGCAGGAAATGTAGGAATCGACCCAGTTGAATTTCCTCCGTCGGGCCTTACTGGCCTCGCACCACGCAACATATTTTCGCCAAATGCGGTGATAATGTTTTGCGGTTACATCCTTCCTGGCTTTGATCAGGATAGGGATGACTTCATCCGGAATGCCTTTTTTCCTTCAGGATCTGGCGTTCAACCGCCATGCCGTCAAACGCAGCCGCAGTAAGTCTTGGAACAGACAGGGTCCTTGCTGGAGCAGGTCCCTTCTTAGAGGTAGAGGCCACGGATCCTCCGTGAGCATCTCTTGAAGTTCCGGTTACCAAGTCCTTCTTGGCCAATCCGGAGCCACGAATATAGTGCTTACTCCTCTCCATCTTATCAATCTCAGTACCTTGGGTATGAGAGGCAGAGGAGGGAACACATACACTGACTGGTACACCCACGGTGTTACCAGAGCGTCTACAGCTATTGCCTGAGGGTCCCTTGACCTGGCGCAATACCTGTCGAGTTTTTCCCAACGGTTTATAATCATGTGGAAGACTTCTGGGTGAAGTCCCCACTCTCCCGGGTGGAGGTCGTGCTGAGGAAGTCTGCTTCCCAGTTGTCCACTCCCGGAATGAATACTGCTGACAGTGCTATCACATGATTTTCCGACCAGCGAAGAATCCTTGCAGCTTCTGCCATTGCCCTCCTGCTTCTTGTGCCACCCTGTCTGTTTACGTGGGTGACTGCCGTGATGTTGTCCGACTGGATCAACACCGGCTGACCTTGAAGCAGAGGTCTTGCTAAGCTTAGAGCATTGTAAATGGCCCTTAGCTTCAGGATATTTATGTGAAGTGATGTCTCCAGGCTTGACCATAAGCCCTGGATATTCCTTCCCTGTGTGACTGCTCCCCAGCCTCGCAGGCTGGCATCCGTGGCACCAGGACCCAGTCCTGAATGCCGAATCTGCGGCCCTCTAGAAGATGAGCACTCTGCAACCACCACAGGAGGGACACCCTTGTCCTTGGTGACAGGGTTATCCGCTGATGCATCTGAAGATGCGACCCGGACCATTTGTCCAGCAGGTCCCACTGGAAAGTTCTTGCGTGGAATCTGCCGAATGGGATTGCTTCGTAGGAAGCCACCATTTTACCCAGAACCCTTGTGCATTGATGCACTGAGACTTGGCTCGGTTTTAGGAGGTTCCTGACTAGCTCGGATAACTCCCTGGCTTTCTCCTCCGGGAGAAACACCTTTTTCTGGACTGTGTCCAGGATCATCTCTAGGAACAGAAGACAAGTCGTCGGAACCAGCTGCGATTTTGGAATATTGAGAATCCAATCGTGCTGCCGCAACACTACCTGAGATAGTGCTACACCGACCTCCAACTGTTCCCTGGATCTTACCCTTATCATGGAATCGTCCAAGTAAAGGATAACTAAAATTCCCTTCCTTCGAAGGAATATCATCATTTCGGCCATTACCTTGGTAAAGACCCGGGGTGCCGTGGACCATCCACACGGCAGCGTCTGAACTGATAGTGACAGTTCTGTACCATAAACCTGAGGTACCCTTGATGAGAAGGGTAAATTTTGACATGAAGGTAAGCATCCTTGATGTCCCGAGACATCATGTAGTCCCCTTCTTCCAGGTTCGCAATCACTGCTCTGAGTGACTCAATCTTGAATTTGAACCTCTGTATGTAAGTGTTCAAAGATTTTAGATTTAGAATCGGTCTCACCGAGCCGTCCGGCTTCGGTACCACAACAGTGTGGAATAATACCCCGTTCCCTGTTGCAGGAGGGGTACCTTGATTATCACCTGCTGGGAATACAGCTTGTGAATGGCTTCCAAAACTGTCTCCCTGTCAGAAGGAGACATCGGTAAAGCCGACTTTAGGAAACGGCGAGGGGGAGACGTCTCGAATTCTAATTTGTACCCCTGAGATATCACCTGAAGGATCCAGGGGTCTACTTGCGAGTGAGCCCACTGCGCGCTGAAATTCATTGAGACGGGCCCCCCACCGTGCCTGATTCTGCTTGTAAAGCCCCAGCGTCATACTGAGGGCTTGGCAGAGGCGGGAGAGGGTTTCTGTTCCTGGGAACTGGCTGATTTCTGCAGCCTTTTTCCTCTCCCTCTGTCACGGGGCAGAAATGAGGAACCTTTTGCCCGCTTGTCCACGAAAAGACTGCGCCTGATAATACGGCGTCTTCTCATGTTGAGAGGCGACCTGGGGTACAAACGTGGATTTCCCAGCTGTTGCCGTGGCCACCAGGTCTGAAAGACCGACCCCAAATAACTCCTCCCTTTAATAAGGCAATACTACCAAATGCCGTTTGGAATACGCCTCACCTGACCACTGACGTGTCCATAACCCTCTACTGGTAGAAATGGACAACGCACTTAGACTTGATGCCAGTCGGCAAATATTCCGCTGTGCATCACGCATATATAGAAATGCATCTTTTAAATGCTCTATAGGCAAAAATATACTGTCCCTATCTAGGGTATCAATATTTTCAGTCAGGGAATCCGACCACGCCAACCCAGCACTGCACATCCAGGCTGAGGCGATTGCTGGTCGCAGTATAACACCAGTATGTGTGTAAATACATTTTAGGATACCCTCCTGCTTTCTATCAGCAGGATCCTTAAGGGCGGCCATCTCAGGAGAGGGTAGAGCCCTTACAAGCGTGTGAGCGCTTTATCCACCCTAGGAGGTGTTTCCCAATGCACCCTAACCTCTGGCGGGAAAGGATATAATGCCAATAACATTTTAGAAATTATCAGTTGTTATCGGGGGAAAACCACGCATCATCACACACCTCATTTAATTTCTCAGATTCAGGAAAACTACAGGTAGTTTTTCCTCACCGAACATAATACCCCTTTTTTTGGTGGTACTCGTATTATCAGAAATGTGTAAAACATATTTCATTGCCTCAATCATGTAACGTGTGGCCCTACTGGAAGTCACATTTGTCCCTTCACCGTCGACACTGGAGTCAGTATCCGTGTCGGCGTCTATATCTGCCATCTGAGGTAACGTGCGCTTTAGAGCCCCTGACGGCCTATGAGACGTCTGGACAGGCACAAGCTGAGTAGCCGGCTGTCTCATGTCAACCACTGTCTTTTATACAGAGCTGACACTGTCACGTAATTCCTTCCAACAGTTCATCCACTCAGGTGTCGACCCCCTAGAGGGTGACATCACTATTACAGGCAATCTGCTCCGTCTCCACATCATTTTTCTCCTCATACATGTCGACACAAACGTACCGACATACAGCACACACACAGGGAATGCTCTGATAGAGGACAGGACCCCACTAGCCCTTTGGGGAGACAGAGGGAGAGTTTGCCAGCACACACCAGAGCGCTATATATATACAGGGATAACCTTATATAAGTGTTTTTCCCCTTATAGCTGCTGTATTGTTTATACTGCGCCTAATTAGTGCCCCCCCTCTCTTTTTTAACCCTTTCTGTAGTGTAGTGACTGCAGGGGAGAGACAGGGAGCTTCCCTCCAACGGAGCTGTGAGGGAAAATGGCGCCAGTGTGCTGAGGAGATAGGCTCCGCCCCCTTATCGGCGGCCTTATCTCCCGGTTTTTTATGTATTTTGGCAGGGGTTAAATGCATCCATATAGCCCAGGAGCTATATGTGATGCATTTTTTTTGCCATCCAAGGTGTTTTTTATTGCGTCTCAGGGCGCCCGCCCCAGCGCCCTGCACCCTCAGTGACCGGAGTGTGAAGTGTGCTGAGAGCAATGGCGCACAGCTGCAGTGCTGTGCGCTACCTTGTTGAAGACAGGACGTCTTCTGCCGCCGATTTTCCGGACCTCTTCTGCCTTCTGGCTCTGTAAGGGGGCCAGCGGCGCGGCTCTGGGACCCATCCAGGCTGGACCTGTGATCGTCCCTCTGGAGCTAATGTCCAGTAGCCTAAGAAGCCCAATCCACTCTGCACGCAGGTGAGTTCGCTTCTTCTCCCCTTAGTCCCTCGATGCAGTGAGCCTGTTGCCAGCAGGTCTCACTGAAAATAAAAAACCTAAACTAAAACTTTCACTAAGAAGCTCAGGAGAGCCCCTAGTGTGCACCCTTCTCGTTCGGGCACAAAGATCTAACTGAGGCTTGGAGGAGGGTCATAGGGGGAGGAGCCAGTGCACACCAGATAATCCTAAAGCTTTCTTTAGATGTGCCCAGTCTCCTGCGGAGCCGCTATTCTCCATGGTCCTTACGGAGTCCCCAGCATCCACTTAGGACGTTAGAGAAAGTAGAGTGCACAATGAAACATGCGAGAGGTCCTTATAATATAGTTGTAGGGTAACTGGAGTTTCGGATGACTTGTATTCTTGGCATTATTTGTACACATTTTGCATCATTATACATGTGTACTTTCTCTGCAAAGGTCATGTAGGCCCACTCTGTAATGGCCAGCTACCAAAGCAGCACATGCACAGAGCAAATGAGGCAAAAATGACATGAGCACACACAGCATTGCTGAAGTGGCACTTGTGCAGTGCATATTTCCTGAGGGGATTCTAGTGTGGTCAGAACACAAACTCCTCAGATATAATCACAAGTGCATGCTTAGGAGTCACTGGGGCAAATGTATTAAGCCTGGAGAAGTGATAAAGCAGTGATAAGTGGAAGGTGATAATGCACCAGCCAATCAACTGTTAACCGTCATTGTTTCAAAACTGTAATGATTGGCACCTTCCACTTATCGCTGCTTTATCACTTCTCCAGGCTTAATACATCTTCCCCACAGTTCCTTCACAGGAAGCAAGATGTGTTCCACTGAAATCCACAGATTGCATGAGGGCTTTATAGTAGTCATGATACAGTTACAGTCAAACGCACAGCTAGATTCCAGACAGTCTGAATTCCACTCTTAGGATCATGAATAACCATACAATAACTAAAAAAAATAAAAAAATAAAGAAAAATCAATAGATAAAATAAAAATCACTCTTTGTTTAACCAAAGCATTGTAAAACATGTAAACTTAACCGGTCTGTGAGAGTCAAAGTATGAAGGGGTTAATGTAAATTTTTCATCATGAATTACACCGGTCAACACAAATTTTGTGTCTGGGTACTGCATAACTGATTTTTATTTCTTCCACATTACTAATTAAAGAAAAAAATAATTTTACCCGAAAAAGTTTGCTTTTGTAGCTATCAAAATGAAATTACGGATTTTAAGAAAATTTCCCTATTTTCATAACTTTATTGTATGTAAAAATAAAACAAACTTTTCTTATGAATTTGAATTACTTTCATTTACAATTTTTTTTAAACAAACAACTACTGTAACAGAATATATAAAAAAAAGTTTGCAAATTAATATTTTTCATATTTCTTCTGTGATTGTATGGACTTACTCGTGTTTGCAACGTTCACCTTTCTCTTCCGAATAGGCACCCATGTTATCTTTTCTGCATTTGTTTGTCTATGCTTAGCTGCCTTTTGGCATGTGACAGGTCAAAGGCTTAGATCCTCCATTTCTGTTACTACTCAGTTATATATTATATGGACAAACATTTCAGTCTGTATTAATAAAAGGTTTACAGTTCCAGAAATCTCGTCTGTGCATTAAGAGATGGACATGGTTTCTGAATAGTAACACTGCTTACATGTAATGAGGGTCAGAGGGGTCACTTGCTTTCTCCCTGCTCGTCTCCTCCCTCACTTACTTTAGGGCCGGATCTAGACCTTGTGGCACCCTGGGCAAAAAAAATAGGGGCGTGGCTTCATGAAGAAGGGGCATGGTCAGTCATGCCCCCTGTAGCTGTGCCCACAGTAGTATTGCCCCCAGTACTGTGCACCCGGTAGAGTTGTGCTCCCAGTACTGTGCCGCTGTAGAGTTGTGCCCCCTAGTTGCGCCACTTACAAAAAAAGAATACTCACAATCCCTGCTCCTGCTTCCCGACCGCTTCTGCCCTCCGTCTCCGCTCCTCGGATCTATGGGACGTCTCTCCCATAGCACCGCACAGACAATAGAGGTCAATTATGACCTCTAGCGTCTATATGCCGCACCCACAATGCAGTGCGGTGCGCAATGACTTTATCTACACAGCACCGGGCGACACCAGTACCGGATGTTGCCACGGCGGCGGCGCCCTCCGGAAGGCGGCGCCCCCTGGCCAAAAATCCTGCTCGCCCATAGCAAGATCCACTTCTGTTACTAAAACACGCTTCTCCTTATATTGTCATTCAAAAACGTTAATATTTATTGATCATTGTAAAAGGGACAAAAGCCAAGTTTTTAAAAAATAAACAAAGGTTTTGGTTATTTTTCGATATAGAGAATCAGAAAATAGTCATTAAAATAAAGACTCAAAATTTTTTTTTTTGCTGACCAATTTATTGGTTCAATTTCATTATTATTATTTACATTTATTTATGGGAACCACAAAGTTCTACAGCATTGAAGAGCAGTGAATGCGATTCAACACAAAATAATATTTCTTTAGTTGTCATAAATGTGAAAGTTTAGGATTTATGCTTTACAATAGGGAGATTAGATGCAGTAACATACTGTACAATGTCTCATTTATGAAGCACAAAATGGCTGAGAGACAGAGCAAAATCCTCCTTATTGGTACTGTATACATAGGTGTGAGGAAAACAGGGTATTAAGGTAATTTGCCAAGAGACGGAAATGACGGATACCTGCTGCCACAGAGATCGCATACACTGTATATAGTTTTTAGGGCACAATAACTATGAATTATAGGTCAATATGTACAATATCTAGTGTAAATAATACTGTTACACTGCTCCTGGCAATAGTTGTGTTTAAATTATGCCAGGTGGTTATCTTATGTAAATAGTTATGTATAAATGTGCTAGAAGTTATTATGAGAGACATGAAGGTCAAAGTGTTCTATCTGTCCCAAACATTATTTTAGTCAGTTATGATGATCCTGTTGTGTGGACATGTAACACATCTGTCAATAAAACCGAGTTGCACCTGCCTTCGTGGTTGGCTGTGTGATTAAAGAGGACTCATATCTTCCCATTTTAGTGACAGCAGTGAAACATCATGCTGGCTAGACAAAATCCCAAGATGGAGCCAATGAGCCAGGGAGAAAAGGCTTACACAGCAGCTGAAAAAAGCTCACCTGTGAGAGGTGCAACAAGTTCAGGGGATTGAAATCACAGAGCAGTCTTGGTTGTGAACTTGGTTCAGGGGGTCCTGGAGAATCCTCAGAGGATGAGAAGAAAATGAGGATGAAAAGGGAAGGCGCAGCAGAGTATTACCTGTCAAGAGGACCCAAGTCATTGTGGTTCCTTCAGGGAGCCCGGTACAATTACACAAGTTTGCAGATAACTTGTGTAAGACAGCACCCATTCATGAGCTGCAGTGCAACAGGCGGTGGTAAAGTGCTTGTGTACCCTCTAGCCCAAACAAACCTAGTAGCTGCTGCATACAGGCAAAGATACCATGATGTGCTGACTTTCATAGAAATTAATACTGATATAGGAACACACACACACACACACACACACACACACACACACACACACACACACACACACACATTTGAGTTGCTGTAGGTGCTTCCCGACTAGAGGAATTTGAGTGAGCTTGCTATTTAGCACCAAGATCTTCCAGGAATTGTACTGAAAATATATGTCACCACAAAGTCCTGTCAGTCAACATGATACCACAGCCACACTAATAAAATACCTTGTCATATTAGAGCAACAGCTCAGTAGGTGGATTTAGAGATTAAAGAATAGGTTTCACCCATAAATCTGAAGACGCCAGAGCAAGCAGCCTAGCCTAAGTTTCTGGCTAACCATCCTGGATGGAGAAGAACAATTCAGACTGTCTGGAGGACCATACAGAGTCCTCATAAAAATCCTAAGGCATTAATGTTGACATTCCATTCACCTCTGAAATTACCCCAAACTTCATCAACCTCCTGACCGAGACACTGGAGTTTAATGGGAGAAATGGAGACAGAGTAAACAGTGCAGCTCCAGAAGGTGAGTGCATGTATGTGTAGAAGAGTCCCCGACTCTCAGCCCCACAGTTCAGTGCCAGTCCTTGTGGTGTGTTCCCGCAGACACACCTGTTTTGTGTGTGGAGGGGTCAGCGGAGGGAATAAAGGGCTCTGTGTAATATGTGCAATTAGTGATGTGTGCAGAGGGGTCAGTGTAGGAATTGGGGGCTTTATGTAGTATGTGGGGATTAGTGAGGCGTATAGAGGGGTCAGTGCCCAGAAAGTATTTGTTCTGTGAGGTCAGTGTGAATCCGTTCCCTTTTTGCCTAGACTGGGTGGTTAGAACCTATTCCTTGTCTGCCATGGCTGGGTGGCTGGCACCCATGCCTTACATGCATCTCAACCGTGATGATTTTTCAATGGACAGTCCTGGCACCTCCTCCTTTCTGTGATGCGATGACCCCTGTTTGGGTGTGCCCAGTCACCTATTTCGGGTGCACACCTACGGTTCGCACAAAAGGCCTAATTCAAGATTAATTGCAAAACAACATTTTCCTCTAATGGGCAAAATCATGTGCACTGCAGGTGGAGCAGATACAACATGTGCAGAGAGAGTTAGGTTTGGGTTGGTTATATTGTTTTGTATTGTATATACTGGCTGCTTTATTTTACCACTGCAATTAAGATTTCAGTTTGAACACACCCCACCCAAATCTAACTCTCGCTGCCTCTGCACATGTTGTATGCATGTTCCCATGCAACACACAGACCCTCTCCATGTGCACTTTGGGTGGCCGTGACTTTCCTCTCCTCCCTGGGGCCCAGCTCTCAGCCACCTCTTCTTCCTCACTTGAAGAGCAACTGAATCTGCCACTGGTTGGCAGAGCGGAATCCCAGTCACGAGATGCAATCTTTCTTGCCTGCAGCTTGCCATTGGTCACCTTATTCCCAGGGATTTCAGCCATAGCTGTGTGAGGGACAGAGGAACCACAGAAAAAAAGCTGTATGGACCATTCCCTCTGGTTCCAGTTAGAGGAAGCTTAAGAAAAAAACATTTTTATAGGAGACATTTTTATGAAATGGTTCATTCTAAACTGGTCTGAGGTCGGACATTTGATGTATTTTGCTACATCTAAACTTAAAGGGGGTCCCATATTACCCTTTGTCTCAGTAAAAATTTAAAATAATACACTTGCAGGACGTAATTTAATTTAGCATAATGGACGTGATTTTCTGTCCTGGAAAAGCATATTGCATCTACATTGCAAGTTTTGCCTTGCACTCCATAGAGGAACATAGTAGGGCCACCATCAGGGATGAGAGCTCTTACTCTTTACCCGGGCCTGTTGGAGGGGTCCGTGTCTGCCTAGCCCCATACTCCACAACACTCACTCTGCACTGGCACTTTGGACAGGGAGAGACTCCATGAGTGATGTAAAGGGAGGGGGGGGGGCATTAGCTCCCCCAGATCTGCCCCTCTGACCAGCCTGCCCTGAGCCACCGGCGCCTCCCTGTGTGCACATAATATATTTTTAGCCTGATAGTGGGGAGGGGGCCAAGCCACACCTCCCCGAGTTGGCCACACCCACTCCGAGTTCCAGGGCCTGGCAGAGCTTACGGCAGCCCTGACCACCGTAACTGGCTGAAGTATATTAAACCAAGGCTGTTTATGCTGACATCCCCTTGACTTCAGACTTACATTCACAAACTGACCCACATTTAAAGGCAAACTTTCAATTTAGAATGAGGTTCCATGTGAACCTCACACCGGGGTCAAGTCAATCAAATTAGCCACAATTAACCCCTAAAGTGGGTGTCGCCAGAGGTAAAAACCTGAAAACATGCTGACAGAGGACCATGTAGATGCACGATAGATATGGTCTGCCGAAGCGCTGACCAGGAAGTTACCACGCCCTAGCAGAATGTGCCGACACCCAAGCGAATTCAACACACAATGCTCTGCTTAGCAGCCAGCCAACCGCATTTATTTGCATTGTAAACAACAAGCAGAGAATCTGTGCGGTGGACAGAAGAAGTCTTGTCCAAGAAAATCCGCCAAGCTCAGCTACAGCTAGCAGAGCCAGATTATTCCGAACTTGGGAAGTCACTGAAGAAGGAAAAACTGGAAAGACAATTTTCTGGTTTAAGGAAGGCTGAAACAAGTTTCAGCTGGAACATAGGAACCCTACGGAGAACTGCTTTACTGCCATAAAAGACGAGAAAATGTGGCTTGGGAGACAAAAACCACTAACTTGCAAACATGCCATCTGGGGTTTTCAGACCTTATGAGAATGTCGGTGTACAACGATCTGCATGACCAGTCTGAAGCCACTAGGATTACGATTATTTATTACTTCTGGATGCATACGAGTACCTCAGACAACAATAGTATTTAGTTCTGCCCGAAAGAGAACATCTACAGTGAACGTGCGAAAGAACAATTTGATTATGACTGCACATTTCAAGTGTGGATCCAGAGGGGCCCTAGGAAACTGAAACCGTGGAAGCCACCTGAGCACCATCTTGCACGGTCTCACACACATTGGCCCTCATTCCGAGTTGTTCGCTCGTTGCCGAGTTTCGATATATAGCGATTAGTCGCTTACTGCGCATGCACAAGGTTCGCAGAGCGCATGCGCTTAGTTATTTTACTCAATAGTTTGGTATTTTACTCACGGCATAACGAGGATTTTTCATCGTTCTGGTGATTGGAGTGTGATTGACAGGAAGTGGGTGTTTCTGGGCGGAAACTGGCCGTTTTATGGGAGTGTGCGGAAAAACGCTGGCGTTTCTGGGAAAAACGCGGGAGTGTCTGAAGAAACGTGGGAGTGTCTGGGCGAACGCTGGGTGTGTTTGTGACGTCAAACCAGGAACGAAACTGACTGAACTGATCGCAATGGCTGAGTAAGTCTGGAGCTACTCAGAAACTGCTAAGAATTTTCTATTCGCAAATCTGCTTATCTTTCGTTCGCAATTCTGCTATGCTAAGATACACTCCCAGAGGGCGGCGGCTTAGCGTGTGCAATGCTGCTAAAAGCAGCTAGCGAGCGAACAACTCGGAATGAGGGCCATAGTCAGCTGCACTACAAAACTATTCTGCCAATGTTAGTAGAGAAACCCAGTGCAAGTAAATATGAAGCTCCCCAACGATTAGGTTGGCTGAAATCAGCAAGCCACCCCTGTTGAGGCTACTAAAAGTCAGATAATGACCCCAAAATCATTAAAATAGACTTGAAACAACAAAGTTTTACCAAGCAGATTACAAAAGATGCTGAACCCTAAAAAGAAAGGGTCATGTGTAGAGCTAAAAGTGCAAACACAGTGACAACCATGGGACTTGGACACATAATCTGTTTGAAGCACAATTTGGGAGGAACGTGGAAGAATAGAGAGATCTGAAGTATGGAATGTAACAACTTTCTTGTACAAACGTTTGAAAGGACTCACAGCCAACGCTTGGAGGTTAATATCTCAATAATTTATGGTGCACATCAGCAATGAGGTCTTCCACACAATGAGTCGAAAAAGACTCTAGGTCTTCACTCTTCGGGGTGACGCTAGTCTCCGAAAGTCCACCTTTCCAAGAGCCATGAAGGAGAGAGACTCTTTCTCATGCAGTTTAGACGAAACACATAATATATATTGTAGTATGGGTGAAGTATGGTATGCCGGTGGCCGGGCTCTCGGCGGCCAGCATACCAGCTCCGGAATCCCAACCACTGGCATACCGACAGCTGGGCGAGTGCAAATGAGCCCCCTCTCCACGCTATCTATTTTCCCTGCAGGGGGGTCGTGGACCCCCAAGAGGGAGAAACGGTGTCAGTATGCTGGATGTTGGGATTCCGATGCCGGTATACTGTGCGCCGGGATCCCAACAGCCGGCAAATTGAAGACCACCCTTGTGGTATCGCAGACCCATAACTCAAACGCAGGATGTGTGAGCAGATTATGTTATCAAATGAAACACTGGTGATGATCCTCACCAGCCTTACTGCAAGAGAAACGTTTATAGCTCCTATAGGAAGGAGTGGAATTCTGCACTTTCATAGAAAATACAATTGTATTACAGGTACAGTAGAACTGGATGACTGAGGACTCCTATGGTTTTGCGACTCTTCAAAATGAGAACATTTATAGCAGGGCATGGTACACTGTGGAGGGCGCTACCTCTGCCACCATTTGACTGCCTGGATCCCGGAAGCAGTGCTTGGTACCCAACAAGCAGGAGAGTGGACACCAACACAGCAGAGTCGGCAATCAGACTCCATATGGATCGCAACACAGGCGCCTGTATGAACAGCATGACATTGCAAACCAGCCTTTCACAGCAGGACCATGAAGTGCAACTGTAACAGGCACAGCGAAAGGAATCCCGTGCTCAGGTGCAGCCCGCATCACGGATCTGCACCCCTGCTTACTACATTAGCAGCATTGAAGCTCGGACAAATTCTCCTACTGACAGGTATTCCACAAGGTGGATACCTGGCCCCTCAACTGCAGCACTACATTGGACAGGGATTTAGGGGGACATTTACTAAGCAGTGATAAGAGCGGAGAAGTGAGCCAGTGGAGAAGTTGCCCCATCAACCAATCAGCAGATCTGTATAATTTTATAGTATGCAAATTATAGATGTTACTTCAGTGCTGATTGGTTGCCATGGGCACTTCTCCACTGGCTCACTTCTCCACTCTTATCACTGCTTAGTAAATGTCCCCCTTAGTGCGGTAACACTACTTACCTATGCCTTGATAGACGCTCCTATCACAACTTTCCTACACCTCTATGAATTTGCTGCATCTCCCTGTTACCCCTGCCTCCCTGTTACCCTCTAGCTCCCTGTACCCTTGGCGGTAGAAATGGTCATCGACCATCACTGATTCAAAATCATTGATGGTATATGACCAATGTTAACTACTTTAACCATCGATGGGGGAGAATCAGATGGTTTCCAGCCATCGATGATAAGAATCTATTGAATATTTTTTTCTCTCTCTACAGGGTGTCGGGGACACGGAGCATAGCCCCGCCCCTAACACCCATGAAGCCACGCCCCCAGGCCCTGATTTGTCAACGACTTGCTCAGTACTAAAGTAGGGCTGACCATCGATGGTTTCCAACCATTGAGGTTTATCCATCAATGCATCGGTGGATAGCACACCAATGGCCATCCCTACTTCATACCTCCCAACTTTCTGTTGTTGTGCGCTCCCAAAAGGGGGCATGGCCTATGAAAAGGGGGTGTGGCTTTGCAGGAGGACCCACGATCGCGAGCCACGCCCCGTTTTCGTCACTGAGGGGGCATGCCCAGCGCTCTGTGAGCAGCTGGCATGCTCCCTCTCCCTCTGACTCCACTGAATGGACGCTGTGCGCATGCGCACAGCGTCCCTCCCAACTGACCCCCCCCACCGCGGGACACTGTGGCCCGCGGGTGGGACAGCGGGACAGTCCCCAAAAAACGGGACTGTCCCGCGAAAATCGGGACAGTTGGGAGGTATGCTACTTGGTGGTACTGTTGTGTGGCCACGCCCCTTGCTTGTGAGACCACACCCCTTTTTGCTGTCCTTTATAAAGTTTATACTATCTAGGGGCGCCATCATCTATATTTGCTTACCAAAAGAATTAAGCTCGGGCCGGCCCTGATTATTAAGCAGTTTGATGAAGTCAGTGGGTCACTGCCTGCAGTCCATTGCCCTTGGGGGTTAATGACAGAGCCGGTATAGGGAAGTGTGAGAGACAGAGCAGGAACTACACACACAGCTCAATTACCAGCACCCTCCACCCCCCTGTAACGTCAGTAGAAACCCTGTGTAAACTATCAGCACCCTGTACCCTTGGCGGTAGAAATGGTCATCGACCATCACTGATTCAAAATCATTGATGGTATATGACCAATGTTAACTACTTTAACCATTGATGGGGGAGAATCAGATGGTTTCCAGCCATCGATGATAAGAATCTATTGAATATTTTTTTCTCTCTCTACAGGGTGTCGGGGACACGGAGCATAGCCCCGCCCCTAACACCCATGAAGCCACGCCCCCAGGCCCTGATTTGTCGACGACTTGCTCAGTACTAAAGTAGGGCTGACCATCGATGGTTTCCAACCATTGAGGTTTATCCATCAATGCATCGGTGGATAGCACACCAATGGCCATCCCTACTTCATACCTCCCAACTTTCTGTTGTTGTGCGCTCCCAAAAGGGGGCATGGCCTATGAAAAGGGGGTGTGGCTTTGCAGGAGGACCCACGATCGCGAGCCACGCCCCGTTTTCGTCACTGAGGGGGCATGCCCAGCGCTCTGTTAGCAGCTGGCATGCTCCCTCTCCCTCTGACTCCACTGAATGGACGCTGTGCGCATGCGCACAGCGTCCCTCCCAACTGACCCCCCCCACCGCGGGACACTGTGGCCCGCGGGTGGGACAGCGGGACAGTCCCCAAAAAACGGGACTGTCCCGCGAAAATCGGGACAGTTGGGAGGTATGCTACTTGGTGGTACTGTTGTGTGGCCACGCCCCTTGCTTGTGAGACCACACCCCTTTTTGCTGTCCTTTATAAAGTTTATACTATCTAGGGGCGCCATCATCTATATTTGCTTACCAAAAGAATTAAGCTCGGGCCGGCCCTGATTATTAAGCAGTTTGATGAAGTCAGTGGGTCACTGCCTGCAGTCCATTGCCCTTGGGGGTTAATGACAGAGCCGGTATAGGGAAGTGTGAGAGACAGAGCAGGAACTACACACACAGCTCAATTACCAGCACCCTCCACCCCCCTGTAACGTCAGTAGAAACCCTGTGTAAACTATCAGCACCGGCAGCGTAGGATAGTGAGCTACACCTACTGTGTACACACAACGTGGACTGGAGGGCGTTCTGAGGAGACATATGTGCGTGTGTATATAGGGGCAGCTGGGAGAGGACGGACTACTGTGGAACGTTCCATTGCTCACCTCATCGTCTGTACGTTCCATCCTCAGAACTCTCACCTCACCACCGTTCTAGCCTCTTGCTGGATGACTCCGGCCATTGCCAGTACTGCGAAGAGCCTGGAGTAACTCGCATCTCTTGCGCCAGTATTCGAGGCTGCGTGGTAATGATGGCGGCGCTCTGGGAGACTTCCTCACCTCTCAGTGCTAGCACTGCCCTGCTGCTGCTGAAATGAATTGATCGCTTGTGCCAAACCTGTGTACGCTATTTACCTGGGAGATCGGACGTGTTGTATGTATGTAGCAGCCGGGGACGTGTCAGATTGGCCGGAACTCCCACGTTTTATTCCATAGGAGGGAGAGAGCAGCAGGATGGGCCTACTGGAGAGACTGAGGAAAGAGTGGTTCATTCTCGGTATCATACTGGTGATAACAGCCGCTAAATGGCAGCCATCCATAGGGGAGAAAGGGGGTAAGTCTGCTGCTGTCATATGCCTGCCTGCTGTGTTATAGCCTTATCTATGCCGGTGCCCTGGAGCGATCAGTGGTCCGGCCACACAGTGGAGCTGTGATGAGGACTACAGATCCGATCCTCCGCGCTATGCGGCATGCTGGAGGATGGGGGTATTACCAGGAGGTGAGATCACAGGCTGCTGCCCGGTATCAGTGAGTGCGATATAAGCTGCGGGAGGTAGAGGCACAGTGGGCATTCTGGATGTAACTGAGCCATCACTGAGGTACACGTATGTGGTGTGTATCAGTGACACGTTGCACACCAGGACATTGGCACTTCCGTGTCCTGCAGTGGGGTCTCCCAATAAGATGCTGCCTGACCTCGGGCACCAGTCACATAGGCACAACCTGGGTGCTGCTTACCCACATGCTGCAGCATACAGTACTGCCACCCCATCACACAGGGCTTTCCCACTCACTGTGCAGCCAGCTTGGCACTATATGCACATTCATTTTTCCTATGTATTACCAGTTATACAGGCTTCACACACGCTTCTTATTTTCTGACTGCACCCATTGATTTACAGATTAAGTAGGGTTTCCCAAAAGGCATTATAGATGAATGTAGTTTTTGCTTTATGAAATACATGTTTGAGAAGTCACTAATTGCATGGTGTTTTTTTATTTTATTTTAATGGATAAAACTTTCCTGTACTATTTATGATCTGTAATCAACATTTAATTTGATCACTTTTGCATCTGTAGTAATGATATATTACTAACCGCTTACTACTGGAAACATGCTAGTAAGTGTGTAATACCAGAACAGGGAAAATGCTGTAAGGAGCATAAGCCCATGGCATGCTCAGATGCTGGCATCGCCATGTCGGCAAATTGTTGATGACGACTTGTTGACAGCATAGCGTATGAGTAAACTGTAGCCTCGGACACCGATCATCTGTGGGGCAAATCCAATTACCCGAGAAGGGCGCAAATTGCCATTGCCACGGTGCTGAAATGCCGGTTGCACCTGAACTTGCACCCCTCACAAGCCCCTTTAAGTGTCCGGCTCACAGATTTATGCTTGCAGCCCTATGATGCTCTGGACAAAGTTCCACAAGTCAGTGGTGCAGTAAGTGCGGGATACAGCAACACTTACACCCTCAATGTCTTCTCCGGTAAATGGATTGACCCCTTTGGTGCAGACATGACATTGACAGGTGATCATTTATCTTTGGGAAACGTTCACAATATGTATTGTAAAATATTTAACACATGAGACTTTGCACTCTGGATAATTACAGACTTTACTAATATATTTTGTTGCACAAGTACAGACTACTCTGCTGCCGAGTTTCCCACTTATTTTGCTAATTCAGTTACCTGCTAAATTAATACGTTGGTGTTGAAAAGCATAACTTGTACTAATTAATTCAACCTAGGTAACTGCAATAGTAAATGAATAGGGACATTTGTAAGCATTTTGTAACAAGTGAAAGTAGTCTCTTTCCTATTAAAAATGGTACCAGTATCTAAAGTTACAAGATGATAAAAAGATTTGTTATAGCTACTAAAGCAGGGTACATAGTGGAGCTACGGGCATTCATTATGGCATTGGAACAAATGCCCTTGAACCCATATTGAGTGTACACACTGGAACGGCTTTAATGAAGGACTAAATGATCATGTTCTGTCCTTCATTAGCACAAGCAAGGTTAGTAGTGATATCGCCAAGTTTCATGTGCGGCACATCAGTCCTAGCGTCCATCGCTAGCGACTGTGGGAGCACGCAATTACCCGTAAATGCTGAGCGATGTATATGATTTGTTATTACGAAAGGGCAAATCGTCCTGACAACGCACCAGTGTGTTACGCTAGGTACACACTATACAATTATTGGGCCGATTTGCCAATAATTGGAAGAACAACCAAAGTTATTGTATAGTGTGTACGAACGATCATGTCAGCGTTTCGCCGATAATTCAGGAAAATCTTGTTCATGTGTATGGCCAATCGATTTTCCTGTCTTATCATCCCAAACCAAAAATATCTGCCACAATCTCCAGACACTGAGCAGTGTGTGTGCGTTCTCAATAATCTGCCCATATTTCCTATGTTTTCCTCTCACTACATCATCCTACTTGTGGGCAGACATATGCAAATGCAGTGTGATGTGGCAGAAAATTGGTAACTTAAAAAATAAAATATTTTAGTGTATAGCTCAGATATTGGGGGGTCATATCGAGTTGATGGCTCGCTAGCAACTTTAAGCAGCGCTGTGATCAGGTTAAATCTCGGAAAAACTGCGTATGCACCGCAATGTGCAGGCGCGTCGTACGGGTACAAAGAGGATCGGTGCTGGGCGATGGATTTAACGAAGAATCCATTCGCACAGCCGATCGCAATGTGATTGGCAGAAAGAGGGCGTTTGTGGGTGTTAACTGACCGTTTTCTGCAAGTGTTTGGAAAAACGCAGGCGTGTCCAAGCGTTTGCAGGGCGGGTGTTTGATGTCAATTTTGGGACCAAAAAGAATGAAGTGATCGCAGCGGCTGAGTAAGTCCAGATCTACTCAGAAACTACAATAAACTTTTTTTGTGCCGTCGGTTGCAAAAGCATTTGCACACTTGCAAAGCGAAAATACACTCGCCCATAGGCGGCGACTATCTGATTGCAGCACAGCAAAAAGTTGCTAGCGAGTGATCAACTCGGAATGAGGGCCTTGGTGCCTTCAATTTCCCGAAAAATTGTCCAATTGTCGGGCCGACCAAAAAAAATCTGACAGTGTGTATGTAGCTAGCTTAACTCGTGTATAACGCAAACTACTGGTCGTTCCATTGAGACTTTTCACTTCACATTTTTCGGTCGATTTAATTGCATGCCCGAGAGCACAGGTTTTTGTAATCTGGGTCATTTGGTGTACGTACATCTGCTGTCATTCCCACGCTGTTGCAATAGCACATTGCTAATAACTTGACCACTTTAAGTGCAGCGTTTAATCATTCTAACTAAATATAACTAATTTCTATGTGTAAATTGACATCTGGAGCTGATTGCATCTGCTGAATATGTTATGTGGACTGTGATTTGTGTGTAGTTTCTAGAAATTTGCAAAGCTGTGTTTGTCGTGGTTTTTGGAGCAAGCCATGCCATTTTAGGACTGTTATGGCTACTTACTGTAGCGGCTGTGTGTCTTCTTGCGATGTACAGCACAGAACAGTAAGCAGGGGCAAGTTTTTGCTGGGCATGCAATGAAATATCTGCCCACACATTTCCACAATGGAGATGTGTATGAACTTTAGAGGTTATGATAGGAATCTTAAATTTAACACTGGTCTTACAGACGTTAATAGAATTCGTTCCTAGCTAAAACATTTATCATCTACTTACTGTAGATTCCTGTGCAAGGAGGGAGAGTTTTTGCAATGTGGGCCATACATATACCAGGCAGTTCCCAGATTCTCTTATGTCAATCTTTTTGGCATCTGAATTGGTGAATTGAGGATTTCCAACACCGAAAGGGATGAGTCATACACAGTGGCAGGGCCAGTGATGTTACAGCAACTTTTATCCACTTTTTGACCTGATTCAGATCTCATTATAACTACACTGTCCTGTTTTTGTGGCATATTGAACATATTATAGGGAGCACCTACCAGATTGAAGTGATAATGTTTTATCGATAATAAAATGACAATATTACTGGATCTAAATCAGTGGTCAGGGAACAGGGGTAAATTACCCCAAATGGGGTAAAAATGAAATTCCTGGGGGTAATGGACGGTCGCACTGCCAAGACACAGCCCCATCCAGCACCGTCCGGGTCCCCTTGATGAAGTCAGACGGACGAAACACGTTGGGTGTGCTTCATTGACTCTTCACACTAAGATAAGCTCCAAGCTCTCATTTTATAGTTTTGTGTACTTTTTTTCTTTAGTTTATATCTTTTATTTTTATCTCTGTATATAATTCCCTCTCTTTTTTTTTTTTTTTTTTTTTTATGTGTCCCTTGAATTTTTTTTTATATTTGACTGTTGGTCTCTACCTCTGTTCTTAGAATAAAATTATTGTTCTATATACTTTAAAAAAAAAAATGGCTTTGCCTCATCTTATATAAAGTAATATTAAGGAATTTTTATCATCGCTCTCCATACTTTTAAGCCTTCTTTATAAATAATCAACATCTTAAACACCGTTGGTCGCTGTTACCCCTATTCCTACATCCTTTTTCATTAGCATTTTACCTATGCTTAATACATAGGGGCTAGCTGACACCCTAAAAGATTAAGGTAGTGTTTTATATAGGCCAATAGTGAATTTTTATACTATTGACTACATACGCATGAGGCGCCCTACTCCTACTGCTTGTGTGTGTGAGATATATATATATATATATATATATATATATACTTGGGGTAAAGGGGAAAAAGTTCCCTGACCCCTGATCTAATGGAATAAATTTGTTAGTGTACCAGGGACGTGCAGTGAGCTAAATGGCTCAGGAGGCACTGTGTCTAGCACCAGAGCCAAATTTACACGCAATATATGAGCCAAATGGTGCATGTGGGCATTATACACAGTTGCAGAGGTATAAACTCGTGGAAATTTGCTGAGTTTTGATCAGAGATGTGCGGAAAAAATGGCAGAATTGAAAAAACGGCCCGGGATTGGCCTCCCTACCCCCTCCCCATGAAAGGGCAAGGGAAAACTTGCAACGTCTGCCCTACCGTACTGGACCCGGTATTTCAACCCCGGCACCCTTTCACACCGCACATGAACACGGGTTATGCACGTTCATGTGCTAAAAACCCGTGTTCAGAGTTGCTGGTGTGAAAGGGGTATAATGGGTTCCCTTTGCAGACCTTGTCTTGGGTGCTATAATAGTACAGTGTTTCCCAAACTGGGTGCCTTAGGGCACTTGCAGGGGTGTCCTGGGTTGGCGGTCCAGGACCAATTCAAAGTTTTTATGGTCAATGTAATAGGCAAAACTAGTGCTTCTGGCTTCCAATCATAAAATATGCAGACAATCAGCCAATCCTGTCCCTCACCACATAACTTAACATAAGGAAGACCTATAAACACAACTTATTTAATTGATTTACTTTATTTTTTCAAAATTTCTCCATAACAAACTTTTGGCTTAGAGGTGTGGTGAAAAAAATTCTGATACTCTAGGGTACCGTGATTCAAAATAGTTTGAGAACCACTAATATAATACATGAAATTGATAAGTGGGAGGAATTATAGCTAAACATTATGCCGTTTGAATGTGATTCTTTTACCTTCATGTTTCAAAGCTGAAAAGTTACATTTTTTGGCAGAGAATGTAAAGGGCAGTAATTATCTTCTCTTTATGACGAGTGGGTAATTCCGTTGCACTTTACTTGAGTTCTTTCATATAACGTCAGTTTTATTTTTTTGCACCTTTTTTAAGCAAAAGCAAAGTGATTGTTCTGAAAGAATGGAAACATGCACACTCAATCCTCCCAGTATTGTGTATTGTTCAGCTTGTCTCTGGTGCAAAGTCAGTTTCACTAAAACATTTTCTCTTACGTCCTAGAGGATGCTGGGGACTCCATAAGGACCATGGGGTATAGACGGGCTCCGCTGGAGATAGGGCACCTAAAAAGAACTTTGACTATGGGTGTGCACTGGCTCCTCCCTCTATGCCCCTCCTCCAGACCTCAGTTAGATCTTGTGCCCAGAGGAGAATGGGTGCACTGCAGAGAGCTCTCCAGAGTTTTCTGTGGAAAAAGAATTTTGTTAGGTTTTTTATTTTCAGGGAGTCCTGTTGGCAACAGGCTCCCTGCATCGTGGGACCGAGGAGAGAGAAGCAGAGCTGGCTTGTCAAGTTGGGCACTGTTTCTAAGGCTACTGGACACCATTAGCTCCAGAGGGAGTCGGAACACAGGTCTCACCTGCGGTTCGTCCCGGAGCCGCGCCGCCGTCCTCCTCACAGATGCCGAGGGTAGAAGCGGATGGAGAAGACAGAAGACATCTTAGGCGGCAGATTACATCAGATCTTCATGAGGTATTGCTCCCAGTCACACACACACAGAGCAGCACTGAAGGGTGCAGGGCGCAGGGGCGGGCGCCCTGGGCAGCAATAAACCTCACATTTTGGCACAAATACAGTGGCATTAGACTGCGGAGGCAGTAAATCGCTGATCCCCCGCCATTTTATTGAAAAATCACTGGGACCGAAGCCCGCCGTCGGGTGGGCGGGGCTTGATCCTCAGCACTAACCAGCGCCATTTTATCCACAGAAGCTGCATGAGAAAGAAAACGCTGGCTCCCTGGTCCCTCCCCTGCTGAACACAGGCTGGAAAAAAGAGGAGGGGGGTACTTTGGCGACGCAGTGAGTGGGAATTGACATGTGGCATACGTTGCATGCAAGTGTGGCATCTTTACATAAAAGGCTTGATAAGGCTGGTTTAGGGGGGACATCAGGCGGTCAATCCTCAGATTGGACCGACTCACAGGGCCCGTCGGGGTCTCAAAAGCGTCCCTTAACACAAGACACTACTACCGACACGGATTCTGATTCCAGTGTCGACTATGACGAAGTAAAATTGCACCCTAGGGTGACTAAAACCATTCAGGGCATGATTGTGGCAATAAGGGATGTGTTGCATATTGTGGATGAACCCTCGGTCCCCGACACAAGGGTACACATGTTTAAGGAAAAGAAACAGATTATTAATTTTCCCACATCTCATGAATTAAATGAGTTCTTTGGAAAAGCTTGGGAGACTCCGGATAAGAGACCGCAGATCCCCAAAATAATTTTTATGGCATACCCTTTCCCTAAGCAGGACAGGGAGATTTGGGAATCACCCCCCACTGTGGACAAGACCCTGACGCGCTTGTCCAAGAAAGTGGCGCTACCGTCTCCTGACACAGCGGCCCTTAAGGACCCTGCAGATCGCAGGCAAGAAACTACATTAAAGGGTATTTATTCTCATACGGGTGCTGTGTTAAGACCGACGATTGCGTCGGCATGGTTGTGTAGCGCAATTGCAGCTTGGACAGATGAGCTGACAGATCAATTTGATACTATGGATAAGGATACTATATTCCTAACTCTAGCCCATATAAAAGACGCAGTCTTATTTATGAGGGATGCTCAAAGGGACATTGGATTGCTAGCTTCTAGGGCCAATGCCTTGTCTATATCAGCGAGAAGATCCTTATGGACTCGCCAATGGACGGGTGATGCGGATTCCAAAAAACATATGGAAGTACTACCCTATAAGGGTGATGTATTGTTTGGGGATGGGCTGACGGACCTGGTTTCCACAGCTACAGCAGGTAAATCAAATTTTTTACCATATATTCCCCAACAGCAAAAGAAAGCAACACCCTATCGGATGCAGTCCTTTCGGTCGCACAAGTCTAAAAGAGGTCGGGGATCCTCTTTCCTCGCCAGAGGTAAGGGCAGAGGCAAGAGAGCTACTGCTTCGGCAGGTGCCCAGGAACAAAAGTCCTCCCCGGCTGCTCCAAAAACCACAGCATGACGCTGGGACTCCCCTGAGGGAGTCCGCACCGGTGGGGGCACGTCTTTGACTTTTCAGTCAGGCCTGGGTCAGTTCGGACCTGAATCCCTGGGTGTTGGAAATAGTTTCCCAGGGTTACAAATTGGAATTCGAGGATGTGCCCCCGAGCCGATTTTTCAAATCGGCCCTACCAGCTTCCACATCGGAAAGGGATGTAGTGTTAGCTGCAATTCAAACGCTGTCTATACAGCAAGTGATAATCAAGGTTCCCCTGCACCAGCAGGGAAGAGGTTACTATTCAACCCTATTTGTGGTCCCGAAACCGGGCGGTATGGTCAGACTGATTTTAAATCTGAAATCCCTAAACCTGTACATAAAAAGATTCAAATTCAAAATGGAATCTCTCAGAGCAATAATAGCCAACATGGAGGAGGGGGAGTTTATGGTGTCTCTGGACATAAAGGATGCGTACCTTCATGTCCCCATATATGCCCCCCATCAGGAATACCTGAGATTCGCTGTACAGGATTGTCATTACCAATTTCAGACGTTGCAGTTTGGACTTTCCACGGCCCGAGGATTTTCACCAAGATAATGGCGGAAATGATGGTGGTCCTGCGCAAGCATGGAGTCACAATTATCCCATACTTGGACGATCTCCTGATAAAAGCGAGATCAAGGGAGAAATTGCTGAGCAGTGTGGTGCTCTCTCTGAGAGTGCTCCAGCAACACGGTTGGATTCTAAATCTACCGAAGTCACAGTTGATTCCGACAACTCGACTACCGTTCCTAGGTATGATACTGGATACGGAACAAATGAAGGTTTTTCTCCCAATAGAGAAAGCCCAAGACATCCAGAACATGGTCAGAGACCTGCTAAAACCGAAAAGGGTGTCAGTTCACCAATGCACTC
Source organism: Pseudophryne corroboree (assembly GCF_028390025.1). Lineage (NCBI taxonomy): Eukaryota > Metazoa > Chordata > Amphibia > Anura > Myobatrachidae > Pseudophryne > Pseudophryne corroboree. Next base: position 991,961,874 of record NC_086444.1, read on the forward strand.
GAGTTCTGGGGGAAATGGTGGCGGCCTACGAGGCCATTCCCTTCGGAAGGTTCCATGCAAGGACTTTTCAATGGGATCTTCTGGACAAGTGGTCCGGGTCCCATCTGCACTTACATCGGAAAATAACTCTGTCCCCAGGGACCAGAGTGTCCCTCCTGTGGTGGTTGCAAAGTGCTCACTTGCTGGAGGGTCGCCGGTTCGGGATTCAGGACTGGATCCTGGTTACCACGGACGCGAGCCTCCGAGGATGGGGAGCGGTCACACAGGGAAAGACTTTTCAGGGTCTTTGGTCAGACCAGGAGTCCTGTCTACACATCAATGTGTTGGAACTCAGGGCCATTTACAACGGCCTTCGACAAGCGGAGAGTTTTCTTCGAAACCTACCGGTTCTGATTCAATCAGACAATGTCACAGCAGAGGCTCATGTGAACCGCCAAGGTGGGACAAGAAGCAGAGTCGCGATGGCGGAAGCCACAAGGATACTTCGCTGGGCGGAAAATCATGTAAGCGCTCTGTCGGCTGTCTTCATTCCGGGAGTGGACAACTGGGAAGCAGACTTCCTCAGCAGACACGTTCTCCATCCAGGAGAGTGGGGACTTCATCAAGAAGTCTTTGCAGACGTAACACGTCTTTGGGGAACTCCTCAAATAGACACAATGGCGTCACGCCTCAACAAAAAACTTCGGAGGTATTGCGCAAGGTCTCGGGACCCTCAGGCAGTAGCAGTAGACGCACTGGTAACACCGTGGGTGTTCGAATCGGTCTACGTGTTTCCTCCTCTTCCTCTCATCACGAAAGTGTTGAGGATCATAAGACGAAGAAGAGTACAGACGATACTCGTTGTCCCAGACTGGCCTCGAAGGGCCTGGTACTCGGATCTACAAGAGATGCTCACAGGAGACCCCTGGCCTCTTCCTTTGAGGGAAGACCTGTTGCAGCAGGGGCCCTGTGTATTTCAAGACTTACCGCGGTTACGTTTGACGGCATGGCGGTTGAACGCCGAATCCTAGCAAAAAAGGGGATTCCGGAAGAGGTCATCCCTACTTTAATAAAGGCTAGGAAGGAGGTGACGATAAAATATTATCACCATATCTGGCGAAAGTATGTGTCTTAGTGTGAGACCAAGAATGCACCTACGGAAGATTTTCATCTGGGTCGTCTTCTCCACTTCCTACAGACAGGAGTGGATATGGGCCTGAAATTAGGCTCGGTTAAGGTACAGATTTCGTCCCTCTCGATTTTCTTTCAGAAGGAATTGGCTTCTCTTCCAGAAGTCCAGACGTTTGTAAAGGGAGTGCTGCACATCCAGCCCCCTTTTGTGCCTCCAGTGGCACCATGGCACCTGAACGTGGTGTTGCAGTTCCTAAAATCACACTGGTTTGAACCGCTTAACAAGGTTGAGTTGAAATTTCTTACCTGGAAGGTGGTCATGTTGTTGGCCTTAGCATCAGCAAGGCGAGTGTCAGAATTGGCGGCTCTCTCACACAAGAGCCCCTACTTGAGTTTTCATGTGGATCGAGCTGAATTGAGGACACGTCCGCAATTTTTGCCTAAAGTGGTTTAGTCGTTCCATATGAATCAACCTATTGTGGTGCCTGTGGCTACCGGTGACCTGGAGGATTCCAGATCCCTGGACGTAGTCAGGGCCTTAAAGATTTATGTAGCCAGGACGGCTAGAATTAGGAAAACAGAGGCTCTGTTTATCCTGTATGCGGCCAATAAGATTGGCGCTCCTGCTTCAAAGCAGACTATTGCTCGCTGGATCTGTAATACGATTCAGCAGGCTCACTCTACGGCTGGATTATTGGTACCAAATTCGGTTAAGGCCCATTCCACTGGGAAGGTGGGCTCTTCTTGGGCGGCTGCCCGAGGCGTCTCGGCTTTACAACTTTGCCGAGCGGCGACTTGGTCGGGGTCAAACACTTTTGCTAAATTCTACAAGTTTGATACCCTGGCTGATGAGGACCTAGCGTTTGCTCAGTCGGTGCTGCAGAGTCATCCGCACTCTCCCGCCCGATTGGATGCTTTGGTATAAACCCCATGGTCCTTACGGAGTCCCCAGCATCCTCTAGGACCTAAGAGAAAATACGATTTTAAACCTACCGGTAAATCTATTTCTCCTAGTCCGTAGAGGATGCTGGGCGCCCGTCCCAGTGCGGAAACTCTGCAAGACTTGTATATAGTTGTTGCTTACATAAGGGTTATGTTACAGTGGACATCGGTCTTGGACCGTTACTGTTGCTTTCTCTGACATCCTAAGTGGATGCTGGGGACTCCGTCAGGACCATGGGGATTAGCGGCTCCGCAGGAGACAGGGCACAAAAGTAAAAGCTTTAGGATCAGGTGGTGTGCACTGGCTCCTCCCCCTATGACCCTCCTCCAAGCCTCAGTTAGATTTTTGTGCCCGGCCGAGAAGGGTGCAATCTAGGTGGCTCTCCTAAAGAGCTGCTTAGAGTAAAAGTTTTGTTAGGTTTTTTATTTTCAGTGAGTCCTGCTGGCAACAGGCTCACTGCTACGAGGGACTTAGGGTAGAAGAAGTGAACTCACCTGCGTGCAGGATGGATTGGCTTCTTAGGCTACTGGACACCATTAGCTCCAGAGGGATCGAACACAGGCCCAGCCATGGAGTCCGGTCCCAGAGCCGCGCCGCCGACCCCCTTGCAGATGGGGGGGGGTCCAGAAACCGGCGGCAGAAGACTTTTCAGTCTTCATGAGGTAGCGCACAACACTGCAGCTGTGCGCCATTGTTGTCAGCACACTTCACACCAGCGGTCACTGAGGGTGCAGGGCGCTGGGGGGGGCGCCCTGGGCAGCAATGAAATACCTATACTGGCTAAAAGATACATCACATATTACCCCTGGGGCTATATGGATGTATTTAACCCCTGCCAGGTCTCAGAAAAACGGGAGAAGAAGCCCGCCGAAAAGGGGGCGGAGCCTATTCTCCTCAGCACACAGCGCCATTTTCCCTCACAGAAATGCTGGTGGGAAGGCTCCCAGGCTCTCCCCTGCACTGCACTACAGAAACAGGGTTAAAACAGAGAGGGGGGGCACTTATTTGGCGATACGATTATATATATTAAGATGCTATAAGGGAAAAACACTTATATAAAGGTTGTCCCTGTATAATTATAGCGTTTTGGTGTGTGCTGGCAAACTCTCCCTCTGTCTCCCCAAAGGGCTAGTGGGGTCCTGTCCTCTATCAGAGCATTCCCTGTGTGTGTGCTGTGTCGGTACGTGTGTGTCGACATGTATGAGGACGATGTTGGTGAGGAGGCGGAGCAATTGCCTGTAATGGTGATGTCACTCTCTAGGGAGTCGACACCGGAATGGATGGCTTATTTAGGGAATTACGTGATAATGTCAACACGCTGCAAGGTCGGTTGACGACATGAGACGGCCGGCAAACCAATTAGTACCTGTCCAGGCGTCTAAAACACCGTCAGGGGCTTTAAAACGCCCATTTACCTCAGTCGGTCGACACAGACACGGACACTGACTCCAGTGTCGACGGTGAAGAAACAAACGTATTTTCCATTTGGGCCACACGTTACATGTTAAGGGCAATGAAGGAGGTGTTACATATTTCTGATACTACAAGTACCACAAAAGAGGGTATTATGTGGGGTGTGAAAAAACTACCTGTAGTTTTTCCTGAATCAGATAAATTAAATGAAGTGTGTGATGATGCGTGGGTTTTCCCCGATAGAAAATTATTGGCGTTATGCCCTTTCCCGCCAGAAGTTAGGGCGCGTTGGGAAACACCCCTTAGGGTGGATAAGGCGCTCACACGCTTATCAAAACAAGTGGCGTTACCGTCTCCAGATACGGCCGCCCTCAAGGAGCCAGCTGATAGGAGGCTGGAAAATATCCAAAAAAGTATATACACACATACTGGTGTTATACTGCGACCAGCGATCGCCTCAGCCTGGGTGTGCAGCGCTGGGGTGGCTTGGTCGGATTCCCTGACTGAAAATATTGATACCCTTGACAGGGACAGTATTTTATTGACTATAGAGCATTTAAAGGATGCATTTCTATATATGCGAGATGCACAGAGGGATATTTGCACTCTGGCATCAAGAGTAAGTGCGATGTCCATATCTGCCAGAAGATGTTTATGGACACGACAGTGGTCAGGTGATGCAGATTCCAAACGGCACATGGAAGTATTGCCGTATAAAGGGGAGGAGTTATTTGGGGTCGGTCCATCGGACCTGGTGGCCACGGCAACAGCTGGAAAATCCACCTTTTTTACCCCAAGTCACATCTCAGCAGAAAAAGACACCGTCTTTTCAGCCTCAGTCCTTTCGTCCCCATAAGGGCAAGCAGGCAAAAGGCCAGTCATATCTGCCCAGGGATAGAGGAAAGGGAAGAAGACTGCAGCAGGCAGCCCATTCCCAGGAACAGAAGCCCTCCACCGCTTTTGCCAAGTCCTCAGCATGACGCTGGGGCTGTACAAGCGGACTCAGCTGCGGTGGGGGGTCGGCTCAAGAGTTTCAGCGCGCAGTGGGCTCACTCGCAAGTGGACCCCTGGATCCTACAAGTAGTATCCCAGGGGTACAGATTGGAAATTCGAGACGTCTCCCCCTCGCAGGTTCCTGAAGTCTGCTTTACCAACGTCTCCCTCCGACAGGGAGGCAGTATTGGAAACAATTCACAAGCTGTATTCCCAGCAGGTGATAATCAAAGTACCCTTCCTACAACAAGGAAAGGGGTATTATTCCACACTATATTGTGGTACTGAAGCCAGACGGCTCGGTGAGACCTATTCTAAATCTGAAATATTTGAACACTTACATACAAAGGTTCAAATCAAGAGGGAGTCACTCAGAGCAGTGATAGCGAACCAGGAAGAAGGGGACTATATGGTGTCCCTGGACATCAAGGATGCTTACCTCCATGTCCCAATTTGCCCTTCTCACCAAGGGTACCTCAGGTTCGTGGTACAAAACTGTCACTATCAGTTTCAGACGCTGCCGTTAGGATTGTCCACGGCACCCCGGGTCTTTACCAAGGTAATGGCCGAAATGATGATTCTTCTTCAAAGAAAAGGCGTCTTAATTATCCCTTACTTGGACGATCTCCTGATAAGGGCAAGGTCCAGAGAACAGTTGGACGGAGTAGCACTATCTCAAGTAGTTCTACGACAGCACGGGTGGATTCTAAATATTCCAAAATCGCAGCTGTCTCCGACGACACGTCTGCTGTTCCTAGGGATGATTCTGGACACAGTCCAGAAAAAGGTGTTTCTCCCGGAGGAGAAAGCCAGGGAGTTATCCGAGCTAGTCAGGAACCTCCTAAAACCAGGAAAAGTGTCAGTGCATCATTGCACAAGGGTCCTGGGAAAAATGGTGGCTTCTTACGAAGCGATTCCATTCGGCAGATTTCACGCAAGAACTTTTCAGTGGGATCTGCTGGAAAAATGGTCCGGATCGCATCTTCAGATGCATCAGCGGATAACCCTGTCTCCAAGGACAAGGGTGTCTCTTCTGTGGTGGCTGCAGAGTGCTCATCTACTAAAGGGCCACAGATTCGGCATTCAGGACTGGGTCCTGGTGACCACGGATGCCAGCCTGAAAGGCTGGGGAGCAGTCACACAAGGAAAAAATTTCCAGGGAGTGTGATCAAGTCTGGAGACTTCTCTCCACATAAATATACTGGAGCTAAGAGCAATTTACAATGCTCTAAGCTTAGCAAGACCTCTGCTTCAAGGTCAGCCGGTATTGATCCAGTGGGACAACATCACGGCAGTCGCCCACGTAAACAGACTGGGCGGCACAAGAAGCAGGAGGGCAATGGCAGAAACTGCAAGGATTCTTCGCTGGGCGGAAAATCATGTGTTAGCACTGTCAGCAGTGTTCATTCCGGGAGTGGACAACTGGGAAGCAAACTTCCTCAGCACGACCTCCACTCGGGAGAGTGGGGACTTCATCGGGAAGTCTTCCACATGATTGTGAACCGTTGGGAAAGACCAAAGGTGGACATGATGGCGTCCCGCCTGAACAAAAAACTGGACAGGTATTGCGCCAGGTCAAGAGACCCTCAGGCAATAGCTGTGGACGTTCTGGTAACACCGTGGGTGTACCAGTCGGTGTATGTGTTCCCTCCTCTGCTTCTCATACCTAAGGTACTGAGAATTATAAGACGTAGAGGAGTAAGAACTATACTCGTGGCTCCGGATTGGCCAAGAAGGACTTGGTACCCGGAACTTCAAGAGATGCTCACAGAGGACTCATGGCCTCTGCCGCTAAGAAGGGACTTGCTTCAGCAAGTACCATGTCTGTTCCAAGACTTACCGCGGCTGCGTTTGACGGCATGGCGGTTGAACGCCGGATCCTAAGGGAAAAAGGCATTCCGGAAGAGGTCATTCCTACCCTGGTCAAAGCCAGGAAGGAGGTGACCGCACAACATTATCACCACATGTGGCGAAAATATGTTGCGTGGTGTGAGGCCAGGAAGGCCCCACGAAGAAATTTCAACTCGGTCGATTCCTGCATTTCCTGCAAACAGGAGTGTCTATGGGCCTCAAATTGGGGTCCATTAAGGTTCAAATTTCGGCCCTGTCGATTTTCTTCCAGAAAGAATTGGCTTCAGTTCCTGAAGTCCAGAAGTTTGTCAAGGGAGTACTGCATATACAACCCCCTTTTGTGCCTCCAGTGGCACTGTGGGATCTCAACGTAGTTCTGGGATTCCTCAAATCACATTGGTTTAAACCGCTCAAATCTGTGGATTTGAAATATTTCACATGGAAAGTGACCATGATGTTGGCCCTGGCCTCGGCCAGGCGAGTGTCAGAATTGGCGGCTTTGTCTCACAAAAGCCCATATCTGATTGTCCATTCGGACAGGGCAGAGCTGCGGACTCGTCCCCAGTTTCTCCCTAAGGTGGTGTCAGCGTTTCACCTGAACCAGCTTATTGTGGTACCTGCGGCTACTAGGGACTTGGAGGACTCCAGGTTGCTAGATGTTGTCAGGGCCCTGAAAATATAGGTTTCCAGGACGGCTGGAGTCAGGAAAACTGACTTGCTGTTATCCTGTATGCACCCAACAAACTGGGTGCTCTTGCTTCTAAGCAGACGATTGCTAGTTGGATGTGTAGTACAATTCAGCTTGCACATTCTGTGGCAGGCCTGCCACAGCCAAAATATGTAAATGCCCATTCCACAAGGAAGGTGGGCTCATCTTGGGCGGCTGCCCGAGGGGTCTCGGCTTTACAACTTTGCCGAGCTGCTACTTGGTCAGGGGCACACCCTGGCTGAGGAGGACCTGGAGTTCTCTCACTCGGTGCTGCAGAGTCATCCGCACTCTCCCGCCCTTTTGGGAGCTTTGGTATAATCCCCATGGTCCTGACGGAGTCCCCAGCATCCACTTAGGACGTCAGAGAAAATAAGAATTTACTTACCGATAATTCTATTTCTCGTAGTCCGTAGTGGATGCTGGGCGCCCATCCCAAGTGCGGATTGTCTGCAATACTTGTACATAGTTATTGTTACAAAAATCGGGTTATTATTGTTGTGAGCCATCTTTTCAGAGGCTCCGCTGTTATCATGCTGTTAACTGGGTTCAGATCACAGGTTATACAGTGTGATTGGTGTGGCTGGTATGAGTCTTACCCGGGATTCAAAATCCTTCCTTATTGTGTACGCTCGTCCGGGCACAGTATCCTAACTGAGGCTTGGAGGAGGGTCATAGGGGGAGGAGCCAGTGCACACCACCTGATCCTAAAGCTTTTACTTTTGTGCCCTGTCTCCTGCGGAGCCGCTAATCCCCATGGTCCTGACGGAGTCCCCAGCATCCACTACGGACTACGAGAAATAGAATTATCGGTAAGTAAATTCTTATTTTTGTTCATACTGTTAACTGGTTATGTATGTTCCAGGTTACATGGTATGATTGGTGTGGGCTGGTATGAATCTTGCCCTTGGATTTCTAAATCCTGCCTTGTATTGTCCATCTCCTCTGGGCACAGTTCTCTAACTGAGGTCTGGAGGAGGGGCATAGAGGGAGGAGCCAGTGCACACCCATAGTCAAAGCTCTTTTTAGGTGCCCTATCTCCTGCGGAGCCCGTCTATACCCCATGGTCCTTACGGAGTCCCCAGCATCCTCTACGGACTAGGAGAAATAGATTTACCGGTAGGTTTAAAATCTTATTTTCCACAGCGTCTTAATTGAAAGAGCTGGAGGCATTAGTTACTTTGGCTTGTTTCTGATGCAGCATGAATGGCTGACTATTTGTATCGCTACAGATGAATGGATGCTTAGTGTCGTAGATAGAGATTTGTAATGAGGCACATCCCTGGAGTTGACCTTGCATTCAGTAAATGCTGCTTAATAGCACATACCTGTTCCTGAAAACAGCAGATTTGTAATAATTTACAATTGTTGTAAAACCATTCCTCCCTTGTATGTGTAGAACACTCACAGGTTGGAAGATACATACCTATCTGCAATGCCTGAATTTGCCTTGAGGAATGTAAAATGCTACTTAAGATAAACTTGACCCTGCTGATGATGACTGACTGATGCAGGATCTTAGTATTCACTCTAGGAGTGAAAAGGGGCAGGGCGCCTGACTCCGGGGCACATGTGGGCGCGGCCACGCAAATTAGGGGGCGTGGCCACGCCGCCGTCATTTTAGGGGGCGGTGCGGCCCACAGACGCTACTATAGAGAGCGTCTGTGGCCGGCGACGTCACTGTTGGGGGCGTGCCCAGCACCTCCGTCGGTGCTGGGCTTCCCCCAGCCCTCTCCCAATGCGTGAATGGATGCCGCGCGCATGCGCACGGCATCTATACACGCCGGCAGGGCAGGGAGCGGGCGGCTGTTCTAGCAGGGCACCGCAAAAGGGGCAGGGCGGGTTTTGCCTGTTAAAAAAAAATGGGCAGGGCGCGGCGCCCTGCTAAAACAGCCTAGAGTGAACACTAGGATCTGGTTAGGATCCCGGCAGTCAGATTACTGATGCTTGAATCCCGACACTATTCAGAATGCTGACACCGGAATCCTGAATAGGGTCTTCAGGCCAGCGCTGGTATCCCGACTGCCAGGATCCCAAACGAGCAATCACCAGCCAGCCTAGTAGGGAGGGTTAGGGTGCCAGGAGGAGAAGGTAAGTATAGTTACCTTCTCCTGTCCGGATTCTGATCATCGGGATGTCGGTATTCTGACTGCTAGCATCCCATCCACCAGCATTCCAGTCCCAATCCATTTGAGCAGTTGCACTGAAAGCTGCTCTGTACAGGGTTCTGCCAATTAAAATGAAGGACTACACTTCTCCCCTAACATAAAACATAAAAAGAACACAAAGGGATAGAATCAACTAGTATCAAGGTCCCGTAGGATGTGAGGGTGCGTGTATTTCCAAATATTGTGCTACTATAAATAGCTCTCTTTCTTGCTTAAGTATGATGGCTTACCCTTATACTGCACGTCATAATGACATCTTAACCATAGTAAATGACCACACGGGAAGGTCCAATTTTGTTTATCTTTTCAACTAAGTTGGTGGCCTACAAAATGCTATTGCAAACAAACTAATCAAATGTAGTTATTGGGGTGGACAACAATCCTGACCTCATTCTACAGTGGGCGCTGCCACACCAATCTACAATTCTTTGGATTGGATTCCTCCAATGCCACGGGTCGTAAAGCAATAAACTCATTGAAAACGTTTTCCCCCTCCATGTCGATCAGTTTAGAAGTGGCCATCATAATTCATTAGTATTACTGAGAGCTGTGACATCACCAGCAACATCGCTGCATACACCAGCATATGTGACTTCTGCCTGTGCTCAGGCAGGTAGATCAGTAAGTGCATAATCACTACATGGCCCCAGAGGAAATATTTTCCTCCCATTACTTAGATAACGTTATCTATGTAATGGTAAAAATAAGTAACTTGACTTTGATTAATACAATGAATATAGATTTAAGCAGACTATATGCTCGCCTACCAGGCGTGCAGATGATTTGGTCAAATATAGTGCCTAGAAGGTGTAGGCAGGTTGGGTCAGCATCAAATATTCTTGCAGCAAGTCGAAAGGTCAACAGAAGGACAAGAATCATACGCAGTGTGGGTGGCAGCATAGTTCCGCACCCCCACTTGGATGCCTGGATGAAGTCATTGTACACAGCGGACAGAGTACATATGCATGCCTGTGGTATGGCCTGGTTCAAGGAGAATCTGCTAGCAAAGGTCAGAGTATAGTCTGTTTGGTTGGTGGTGGGATGGTCCTAGCTTTGGCAGGAAACGCAAATGCTAACATAATAATGATGGCAACAAAACTTTTGTCCTGACTAATCTCCACTGAGTGGCCACATGATTTTCAATACCCATGTTGAAGGGTAAAAAAACTTCATCTCTATTGCCAAATTGAATTAGTAATTTTATAGTGACATGAGTAAAAAACCCCCGCAGAGAAAGATCCCCCTCAACTCATCTGAAATCGTGATGAGTGTGAGCACTAATGGCTGACCCTAAGCCCGGCCGTGCTGATTGCCGCTCCAACCCTAAATCAGTGTGAACCAAAGTTTTTGATATCTAATCTTAAATCAGAAATGCTATTTTTTCAACACTGGTCAGGGGAGCACCATTGTGGTGCGATAACCGAGCAGACCCCATGATTGTTTTATAGATAATGGGTTGCCATTCAGAGTGGGCATAAACTACCCGTTGCTTAAACTTCCTCTGACCCCCACCCCCCCGCCCCGTGCGATTTGTTGAGAGACCCCACCACCTATAATATGGCTACTGAGGTTTTTTTCATGTTGCTCCAAAGATGGCGAACTGCTGAGGAGAGGCTGTGTCCCCATTTATGTGTGAATCTCAACAATCCTAGCCTATCCCAGCTCCTGGATCTTGGTGCGTAGTGGATCCCGGAATTGGGCAGCTGATCCTGGGCTTCAGAAAGGCGCACTTAAACGTCTCTTCCTGTTTGCGATGGTGTAGTCCCTGTTGCTCACCGTAACACTGACAGTTGCTCGATTGCGATCGCTGACTGGGCTGGAGCGACAAAATCTGCTAACTCGCAGCCACTTCTGCCATTTAAAGTGGACTACTACCTGCACACAGGGCTGGCTGCGGAACTCAACTGGGGCCATGAGGGGATTATACTTTACTACTGAATGTAAGGTTGGATGGGTAGGGCAATGCAGGGAAGGCAGCAGCTACACAGTTAGGGGACGTTAAATAATTTATCTCTGGCAGGGTCCACAGGTTATCCACAGGATAACAATGGGATATGATGAAGTGACAGCGAATTTGCACCAATCGTTCAAAGCTTTTCTGGCCTCCGAGCATGCAACGGGCCCGTCCATATATCCCCGCCTCTTTGCTCAGGCAAATCAGTTTTTTGTTTGGTGCGGCAGGAGCCGGACCATGTTCAGAGGGCTGCTGGTTTTTAGCAGCCCTAAGCTTTCTTATTTAATTTTTTATAGTCTTACTATTTTTCAGAGTGATCTTTTTAAACAGCGCCTTATACGTACATTAGAAAGAGTCGCTCCAACAACTCTCTGCCGGGTCGCTGGAAATACAGGACAGTTTAGTTTGCTGCACCGATGAGTGGTAGGACTTAAAAACAATTTGACTTACAAGAAAAAAACAAAAAACAACACCCCTACAATAAAGCAGAAACGAAAGAGGGACTAGAAAAAGAAGCCGCAGGAGGAGGGATCAGATGAATATAGATACCACACAAGCAAATTAACCAATTCTAGATACAAAGGGATGGGTGATGGGTAAAAAGGCAAAGACAGATGTATGAGGCACACATTAGTGTGTAAAAACAAGCTGACTGCATGAAACGGAGAGCATACATAAGCAGAAATAGCAGGGGAGTAGTGTAGTACAGGCAGATTACCACATACAAAGGAACGTACTGGACAAAGACAGTGAAACAACACTATCAGACTTCAGTTAAGGGAGTATTGTTATGAAGCAATTTATAGAAGAACACAGTATAAACAGAAGTGTGGGAAGGTAATGAAAGTGTAAAGAACAAGGGGCGCATTTATCAAACAATATTTGGGCCTTATGGGTGTATACAAATATGTCCGGATTTTTCGGCTAGCCGAAAAATTCGGACATAGCTATTTAATCCCTGCCATTTTCGTCCACTTTTCCAACAATACTGATTCGACTTGTTGACAAGTCGAATCCGCATTCGCGAAAAACAGTCGAAAACAGCTGCGTTTTCAACAAAAACCGACAGTTCCGTGTTTTTTGACAGTTGAAATATCGGCGCTTTGAATAAAAATTTGACCTAAAAACGGACGAGAAGTACAGTTTTTCTGATTGTTGGAAAATTCTGCACTAATTGAATACCCCCTATGTGTTTTTGAGGCTAGCAAATTATGCATCCCTGCAATGTAAGAAGGGAGTAGCTCCGATAGCTGCTGCAATTCCTCCATTGCCGCCCGCAGCTGCATTCCCCTATAGGTATCTATGGGGGATGTGATACTGCTAGATGTATATACTGCCAGATGATATTGGCCCAATTGTAGCCTATGGGCTACACTGTGTGGGATGTAGTTCCTGCAGGGTTCCCCAGGAGCCCTCCGCCGGAAATGGCACGAACACCACGCTTGGCACAAATTCCACGGGTGCCCAAAATCTCTGCTCGCACCCACCTGAACTGAGGTGGCGTGCAGAACACCATGAAGAATCAGGTGTTTGGGCGTGCAGCCTGTGCATTTCAGTGTGAAAAGCACAATAAGCACTGCAATTGCGCAAATGAAACAATTGAGTATCCCCCCTGAATGTCAAATTTCTTGTAAAGCACTGGGGCAGAAGTCTTTCGCCAACCTTGTTTCCACTGCTACCTTTGGTTGTCCCAAGCTGAAGTTTAACACCCATTGTGCCCTGAAGCTAACTGTCAATGTTTTATCACACAGATCTCCTTACAGTTCTCACCTCTCTTTTAAGCTAACTTATTTCATATAAACTTAAGAGAGATGTACGGTTAGATACCTGTACAGTAATCCTAACTACCTCCATTATTCTGAGTATACAGCCAGTAAATAAGTCTAACGCAGGCCTAGACAAATCCTGGGCGCCAGGTCATCATGGTGACTAATGTTTCAGTCCAGGCGTCTAGTTTTTGCTGTAGTCTGCTGTATAGTTTGATCCCGATTGGCTGGGTCTAGATACTTGTGAGTGACAGGATGGAAGTTTCCACGCTGTGTGCAGCAATAGACGACAGTCATCATGATGAATGAGGGCCCACCCCCGTTTCTAGATAGGAGGAAGTTTGTGAGCACTCAAACCCGGTCCCACTATCGTGATTGCTGATGGTGTAATGGGACGGAGCGATGTGCCTTCAGAGTACTGTATTTTTCTGGACACAGCACTCATTACCCACTGCAGGCTCTGAAGACTCTGAGCTTCATCCCACCACGCCATCAGTGGTGAAGGTAAGAAGTGGAGAAGTCCTGCTGCTGCACCTGTCACATTAAAGATCTGGTACCCACAGCCAAAATCCAGCCCTGGGGATCGGAGGTAGTGCATACCACTCAAGCCCAATTTAGCACCAGCCGCCTTAAAAGACCTGATCCTGCAGCTACTGTGAACTGGGGATCGGCCTCAGCAGACTTTGGGACCGTGGCAGCAGTCCCCATTAGGGAAAGGTAGAAAAAGGTTTATTCCACCAAATACACTGTTGTGAAGCTATCCTATTTTATGTTTTCAAAAAGGAGCTATAAGCACATATTAACTGTTTTGCCTATGTTCAGTTGCCATTGTGTACTTACAACAATTAAGGTCCAGGCTATTAATATACTTCTGTATTGGCATGCTCTGTATTAGGGACCTGTTTTGTGTCCTAATACTGTATGTATTGGGATCCCTGCTGTGTGGCGTACTATCGATTGGATCCATGCTGTGTTGCGTGCTATGAACTGGGGGCCCTATTGTGTGGAAGCCTATGAATTGGGGGCAGATCTGTGGTATATATAAATTGGGCACCAGAGATCGTCTGATAGGCATTTTAGAGCCATGTGTGGTGGCCTAATGGCATGTGGGGAAGTCTGAGGGGCATTAAAGGATCTTGTATGGTGGTCTATATGAGTTTCCTTATATTTTGGTGGGTGACGATGGTCTGGCTCCTAGATTTTATAAAAATTTGTTGAGCCTTGGTCTAACGGCATGTAAATCGAGCACCAGTTCTCTTTCAGCATGCCTGACAGATGCCATAATTTGTACTCCGTATACTCACGACAGTCGGACAGATCAATTAGCTGACTGTGAAAGGCAATGTCAGATAATTGGTATGTCTGTCTGATGGTAAGCTTGATTTGACAGAGTATGGCCAGCATAAGGGGTAGACTTAATTAAGCGAGAGGTCCCATTGTAGCCTCACAATTTGCACACCCCTCTAGATATCATGGTGCAGAAAACATTGCTTAGTTTTTAAAATGAAGCCATGCTTGGCTTCAGTAACAACCATTGAGGAACCTTGTGTATAACTGAATTGAGCCCTATACCTTTGTTTCCGAATTACTAAAGTACAATATTTAGTGCTAATGTTCAAATTGATGCTGTTCAACGCTAAAACAATTGTCACAGAAACGTGGGTACACCTTTTGTGGTATCGGCAGGTCTATCTTGAATAAGGGTCTACCATATTAGGTGAGTGAGATGTGCTACACCATTGACCTCAGATCACTTCTGATAATAATAATAATAATAATAACAATTTAATAAAAGACCAATCTTGTTATTTTGAGAAGTCCTGGATCTAGTTCCCATAGCTTCCCTATTATTATTATTATTATTATTATTATTATTATTATTATTATTATTATCCTTTATTTATATGGCGCCACAAGGGTTCCGCAGCACCCAATTACAGAGTACATATGCACATAATCAAAACAGGAAGAGAGTGACTTACAGTTGAAGACAATATAGGACAAGTACAGGGTAACTAAGCATAACTACACTAGTAAACGACAGAGATAAGTTCCAAGGTGGCCACAAAACTGCGGGATTTGGGCAGTTGAGGATTATTAAAGTAAGAAAAGGATAAACACATGAGGGAAGAGGGCCCTACTCGTGAGAGCTTACATTCTAAGGGGAGGGGTAGACAGACAGGGGTGACACAGATTGGGTACGTAGAGAGCGTGGAACAGAGGGTTAGGATGAGATTTGGCTGGGTTTGGTAAAGAAGTGGGTCTTAAGAGCCTGTTTTGAAGTTTTTGTAGAGAGGTGGAGAGTCTGAGGGGGAGAGGTAAAGAATTCCAGAGAAAGGGAGCAGCACGTGAAAAATCTTGGAGATAGGAGTGGGAGGAAGTAATCGGAAGAAAGGAGAGCCAGCGTGCATTAGCAGAGCGAAGAGGACGGGTGGGAGAGTAAAGGGAGATAAGGTCAGAGATGTAAATGGGAGAGGAGCGGGTGAGGGCTTTGTAAGTGAGTGTGAGAAGTTTGAATTGGATTCTGAAAGGGAAGGGAAGCCAGTGAAGGGCTTGTAGGAGAGGGGAGGTGGACGTAGTGCGTTTGGTGAGAAAGATGAGCCGGGCAGCAGCATTGAGGATAGATTGGAGTGGAGTGAGGTAATTGTCAGGAAGGCCAGTTAGGAGGAGATTACAGTAGTCCATTCTGGAAATAATCAGTGAGTGAATAATGATCTTAGTGGCATCCTGGGTGAGAAAGGGTCTAATCCTGGAAATGTTTTTGAGATGAAAAGGACAGGTTTGTGAGAGGTGCTGAATGTGTGGTTTGAATGAGAGGGAGGAGTCAAGGATTACGCCAAGACAGCGTACCTGGGGGCTAGAGGAGATAGTCGTGCCATCAATGGATAATGAGATTGTGGGAGGTGAGGTTGTGCGGGAGGGTGGGAAGATGATCAGCTCAGTCTTAGACATGTTGAGTTTAAGAAAGCGCTGGGAAATCCAGGAAGAGTTAGCAGAAAGACAGTTGGAGGTACGAGTGAGGAGAGCGGGGGAGAGGTCAGGGGAGGAGAGGTAGATTTGAGTGTCATCAGCATAGAGGTGGTATTGGAAGTTAAAAGAACTAATGAGTTCACCTAAAGAGGACGTATAGAGTGAGAAAAGGAGAGGACCAAGAACAGAGCCTTGGGGGACACCAACAGTTAGTGGAAGTGGGGGGGAGGTAGCATCATGAGAGGAGACAGAGAAGGAACGATCAGAGAGGTAGAAGGACAGCCAGGAAAGGGCAGTATCACGCAGACCAGGAGAGTGAAGGATTTGCAGAAGGAGAAGGTGATCCACAGTGTCAAGAAGAATAAGCAGAGAGTAGTGGCCCTTAGATTTGGCTGCGTGGAGGTTATTGCACACTTTTGTGAGGGCAGTTTCAGTGGAGTGGAGAGAACGGAAACCAGACTGGAATGGGTCAAGCAGTGAGTGAGAGGAAAGAAAGGCAGTGAGGTGATTATAGACAATGCGCTCAAGAAATTTGGAGTCAAAAGGGAGAAGAGAGATGGGTCGATAGTTGGAGAGAGTGTTTGGATCAAGTTTAGGTTTTTTTAAGAATAGGGGAGACGAGAGCATTATCTCCGTTAATCCCCACACCACCTATTATTTATGCTGCTGGCACATTTTATATGGTTTTCGTACAAAAATCTGTAAAATTCCCCAAAAAGCTTTACTCCAGATTTGCCAAACAAAAAAAGTTTCATTACTTCAATGTTTGTCCGTCAGCCTTTGGGGTTTATTTACGGCGCTTCCAATCATATTTATGCCCGAAATTTAAAAGGGCAGTAAGTGTACTAGCCATGTTTTGCTAGTAAAATCAGTGCCCTTTAAAATGTTGCCCATAAACCATGATTGGAAGAGCCTGGTTTTAGAATAAACCAATTTTTACAATATGAACCCCCTCCCTCCGCAGCCACCTCCCCGGCAAACAATCCCCCCCACCCCCTGCCCTGTGGCCGAAATGGCCATCACAATGCTGGTATGCCAACAAATCTCTACTGGTGGTTGATGATGATCTACTTCCTCCCTCCCTGCATAATCAGGTCACCATGCAGCAAAATCAGGTTTCCATGGTGACCTGGCCCACAGGGTTTGTCAGGCCCTGTGCAAACCTGATGTTTTATGTACAAATCCGATGGTGTGGGGTCTGCGCAGGCGTAGAGACCGCACATGATATCCCTTGCAGTTCCCTTTCAACTGCAGCATGATTGACATGCTATGACATTTGAAGGGCGGCATCTGGCACCGTTCTTCAAAATGGGGCCATGTCGCCTCCATTTTGTAGGCGTGACAGGCCCAGGATCTGTCTCATCGGACTTACTGGACTCTGGTGTCCAGATCCGATATCCAGCCTGTGTAAGCTGATGGTGCCTAAAGCATTGTGAATCGCAACCAATAGTCGTGACGCAGAACTTGGATCTCGCAGATGCATGCAGGAGGCATCTATCTCCTACAGACACCTCCTGCTGAATTTGAATTATACGGAAATGCACTGCTTCCTTGTGGCTGTGCAATTCCATACAAACATGAACTAGGCCCTCTGTTCCCACGTTTTAGTGTTTTAGCTTTTTTTTTTTTTTTTTTAAATAAAAAGTATTTGTATTCCAGTCCAGGACTGAAAGAAAAAAAAACTACCTGTCATGGAAAAACAATCAATATAAAACCTCAGTAGGGTAGATTAAGAATGAGAAAAAAACTAATCCCAGTGAAACCATTGTAGCATCTGTTAAATGAAACTAAAGGGCCCTACACATTAGGCGATGTGCTGCCGAGGTGCCCGACGTCCGATACGGCCAAAGGGGTCGACCCGGCGGCGGGGGGAGTGAAGTTTCTTCACTCCCCCCGTCACCCGGCTCCATAGCAGTGCAAGCTAATATGGACGAGAATGTCCATATTGGCTTGCATGTTTAAACGAGCCGGCACCAACGATGAACGAGCGCTGGGCCGCGCATTGTTAATCGTTGGTGCATACACACTGACAGATATGAACGGTATCTCGTTCATTAATGAACAAGATCGTTCATATCTTTCAGTGTTATCGCCTAATGTGTAGGTCCCTTATGAGATAGATAGATAGATATATAGATATATATATATATATATATATATATATATATATATATATATAGCTAGATATAGATAGATGTGTGTGTGTGTGTGTGTGTGTGTGTGTATATGTATATATATATATATATATATATGTGTGTGTGTATAAAAATTCTCTCTCTCTCTCTCTCTCTCTCTCTCTCTCTCTCTCTCTCTCTCTCTCTCTCTCTCTCTCTCTCTCTCTCTCTCTCTCTGTCTGTTCCTGTCTCTCTTCTCTCCTTGGACATTATCTCCCTGGTATTGCACCTAAATGTCTATCTGCTAAGTTGCTGCTGGCAATGTGTATCTATAAATTATCTATCTTAAATTGTAGTTGATAATGTACATCTCAATTATCTTGCTGTATTTAGGCTGTCTAATGTAGCAGTAAACCTCACTAAATTGTAGTGATGTGCACCGGAAATTTTTCGGGTTTTGGTTTTCGATTCGGACGCGTTTTGGCAAAACCTCCCTGAAAATTTTTTGTCGGATTCGGGTGTGTTTTGGATTCGGGTGTTTTTTTACAAAAAACCCTAAAAAACAGCTTAAATCATAGAATTTGGGGGTCATTTTGATCCCATAGTATTATTAACCTCAATAACCATAATTTACACTCATTTTCAGTCTATTCTGAACACCTCACACCTCACAATATTATTTTTAGTCCTAAAATTTGCACCGAGGTCGCTGGATGACTAAGCTAAGCGACCCAAGTGGCCGACACAAACACCTGGCCCATCTAGGAGTGGCACTGCAGTGTCAGGCAGGATGGCACTTCAAAAAAATAGTCCCCAAACAGCACATGATGCAAAGAAAAAAAGAGGTGCACCAAGGTCGCTGGATGGCTAAGCTAAGCGACCCAAGTGGCCGACACAAACACCTGGCCCATCTAGGAGTGGCACTGCAGTGTCAGGCAGGATGGCACTTAAAAAAAATAGTTCCCAAACAGCACATGATGCAAATAAAAAAAGAGGCGCAATGAGGTAGCTGTGTGACTAAGCTAAGCGACCCAAGTGGCCGACACAAACACCTGGCCCATCTAGGAGTGGCACTGCAGTTTTCTAGCGAGAGGATGAGTGCTTCCATCCTCATGTGAATCTGAACCACTAGCCATGAACATAGGCCAGGGCCTCAGCCGTTCCTTGCCACTCCGTGTCGTAAATGGCATATTGGCAAGTTTACGCTTCTCCTCAGACGCTTTTAATTTTGATTTTTGGGTCATTTTACTGAACTTTTGTTTTTTGGATTTTACATGCTCTCTACTATGACATTGGGCATCAGCCTTGGCAGACGACGTTGATGGCATTTCATCGTCTCGGCCATGACTAGTGGCAGCAGCTTCAGCACGAGGTGGAAGTGGATCTTGATCTTTCCCTATTTTACCCTCCACATTTTTGTTCTCCATTTTTTAATGTGTGGAATTATATGGCAGTATCAATAGCAATGGCCTACTACTATATATACTGCGCACAACTGAAATGCACCACAGGTATGGATGGATAGTATACTTGACGACACAGAGGTAGGTAGAGCAGTGGCCTACTGTACCGTACTGCTATATACTATATACTGGTGGTCAGCAAACTGTGCAAAACTGAAATGCACCACAGGTATGGATGGATATTATACTTGACGACACAGAGGTAGGTAGAGCAGTGGCCTTCTGTACCGTACTGCTTTTATATTATATACTGGTGGTCAGCAAACTGTGCAAAACTGAAATGCACCACAGGTATGGATGGATAGTATACTTGACGACACAGAGGTAGGTAGAGCAGTGGCCTACTGTACCGTACTGCTATATACTATATATTGGTGGTCAGCAATCTGTGCAAAACTGAAATGCACCACTGGTATGGATGGATAGTATACTTGACGACACAGAGGTAGGTAGAGCAGTGGCCTTCTGTACCGTACTGCTATATATTATATACTGGTGGTCAGCAAAATGATGCACTGTACTCCTACTATATACTACAATGCAGCACAGATATGGAGCGTTTTTCAGGCAGAAAACGTATTATACTGGTGGTCACTGGTCAGCAAAACTCTGCACTGTACTCCTCCTATATAATACTGCTGGTCCCCAGTCCCTACAATAAAGCAGTGTGAGCACAGATATATGCAGCACACTGAGCACAGATATGGAGCGTTTCTCAGGCAGAGAACGTATAATACTGGTGGTCACTGGTCAGCAAAACTCTGCACTGTACTCCTCCTATATAATACTGCTGGTCCCCAGTCCCCACAATAAAGCAGTGTGAGCACAGATCTATGCAGCACACTGAGCACAGATATGGAGCGTTTTTCAGGCAGAGAACGTATAATACTGGTGGTCACTGGTCAGCAAAACTCTGCACTGTACTCCTCCTATATAATACTGCTGGTCCCCAGTCCCCACAATAAAGCAGTGTGAGCACAGATCTATGCAGCACACTGAGCACAGATATTGAGCGTTTTTCAGGCAGAGAACGTATAATACTGGTGGTCACTGGTCAGCAAAACTCTGCACTGTACTCCTCCTATATAATACTGCTGGTCCCCAGTCCCCACAATAAAGTAGTAAGCACAGATATTTGCAGCCACCTGAATAAAACTGAGAGAACGCCAGCCACGTCCTCTCTCACTATCCTTTCCAATGCACAAGTGAAAAATGGCGGCGACGCGCGGCTCCTTATATAGAATCCGAATCTCGCGAGAATCCGACAGCGGGGTGATGACGTTCGGGCGCGCTCGGGTTAACCGAGCAAGGCGGGAAGATTCGAATCTGCCTCGGACCCGTGTAAAATGGGGGGGGTTCGGATTCCGACGAACCGAACCCGCTCATCACTACTAAATTGTAACTCGGGTGCAGCTGTGATCACTGCATACATTCTCATTTACAGTACAGTGGCTAGCAACAATTCTCACTATTTTTCTGAATGTATTATATGAGATTTGAAGCGGTGGTATGTCTCACTGAAGTGTCTGCAATCAATTTGCTTCACTGCACTAGTTTCTATTATGATGAGCAACATGTCTCACCGTACCAAAAGGGGGAGATACAGTAGATCTCACCTAAGGAGGGAAAGCAAGTTTTACCTGGCATAATGTGTGTAAGGGGCTCTACCTGGCATAATGGGCCTAAATCAGACCTGATCATAGCAGCAAATTTATTAGCAGATGGGCAAAACCATGGCCCTCATTCCGAGTTGTTCGCTCGCTAGCTGCTTTTAGCAGCATTGCACACGCTAAGCCTCCGCCCTCTTGGAGTGTATCTTAGCTTAGCAGAATTGCGAACGAAAGATTAGCAGAATTGCGAATAGAAATTTCTTAGCAGTTTCTGAGTAGCTCCAGACTTACTCAGCCATTGCGATCAGTTCAGTCAGTTTCGTTCCTGGTTTGACGTCACAAACACACCCAGCGTTCGCCCAGACACTCCCGCGTTTTTCCCATAAACTCCAGCGTTTTTTCGCACACGCCCAGAAAACGGCCAGTTTCCGCCCAGAAACACCCACTTCCTGTAAATCACAGTACGATCACCAAAACGATGAAAAATCCTCGTTATGCCATGAGTAAAATACCTAACTTTTGTGTAAAATATAACTAAGCGCATGCGTTCTGCAAACCTTGCGCAGTAAGCGACTAATCGCAATATAGCGAAAATCGGCAACGAGCGAACAACTCGGAATGACCCCCCATGTGCACTGCAGAGGGGGCAGATTTAACATGTGCAGAGTAAGTTAGATTTAGGTAAGGTGTGTTCAAACTGAAATCTAAATTGCAGTGTAAAGATAAAGCAGTCAGTATTTACCCTGCACAGAAACAAAATAACCCACCCAAATCGAACTCTCTCTGCACATGTTATATCTGCCTCCCCTGCAGTGCACATGGTTTTGCCCATCTGCTAACAAATTTGCTGGTACGATCAGGTCTGAATAATGGTGCCCATACACTTGTGCGATGCCCTGCGACGCGACATCACGTGGCATCGCACCGGCAGTTCAGGTGCGATGAAATCGCACCTGAACTGCCAAAGTGATTATCATGCGATAGATCGCATGGCAATCACGTGATCGGCATGTCACCGGCGAGTGGGAACTGCCTCTGGCCGCTCCCGGCGGGTGCCCATCGCAGTGCGATATATCACGTGGTTTAAAAACCACATGCGATCGCACTGCGATGCGAAAAATAGTAAGTGCAGCACGTACTATATTGAGAAGCGACATTTGAGCGGCGTGCCCGCGCATTGCGTCTCAAGGTACCTAAAATGTGCATACAATCCTTCGATTTAGCTCACAGATGAGATCGAAATCGAAGGATAGCACCTAATATCTCACAAGTGTATGGGCACCATTAGGCCCAATGTGTGTAAGGGGCTGTACTGTGGCGTAGCATGAATAACAGACACTACAGTGCGGTGTAATGTGAATTGGTACTTTTAAATAGGGGGGTGGCAAAGTTCCAACCAAACAGTTTCTAACACATTTTACAGGCTGTCTTTGAAAAATGACAGCTAGGGGCTTATTGGTTGGTACTTTACCTCTTACCAAGTTTTTTTTTAAATCACCCACATAGTTATTCATATATTAGCTAGATAAAGTGCGAAAAATAGTTTTATTTCATTAAAAATACATTATATATATATAACATAGTCACCTGCTGACTTAAAGGTTATGTCCACATTTGAGAAAATATTTTATTCATAAATAGACCCACTATATTTTAGTCAATTGGGCCTAGTTTACAATGTAATATTGTTGGAATTGTTGCCCGTTAGAGAGAAATTGTGGTTACATAAATAAATTACCATTCACCAGTGGCCCTATGACTGCAGGGTAAGTAAATAAATCCAAAATCAATCTCACTTCATTTATCTACTTTGTCCTATTTAATCCCAAGGAGATAACGTTATCTGCTTTTCTGTCTTAAGGGGGGTACACACGGAGAGATCCGTGCTTAAAATCTAAGCAATCTTGCTAGATTGCTTAGATTTTAAGCACGGATCTGCCGTGTGTATGCCCTCCAGCGATAGCGATGCGCGGCCCCGCGCATCGCTATCGCCGATGCTAGATTGAGCTGCATGCAGGCTCAATCTAGCGGGTCGCTCACTTCACCGTTGTGTGAAGTGAGCGGCCCCCCGTCGGCTTTCCCCCTCGCTCAGCACATCGCGCTGTGCTGAGCGGGGTGAGAGATGTGTGCTGAGCGGTCTGTGTTAAGATCGTTCAGCACACATCTCTCCCATGAGTACCCCCCTTTACTGTTAACACATGAAAAGAAGAAAAGAGAAAGAATGAGAGGAATGTACTGTACATGGAAATAGTAAAGGGGGGTACTCACGGAGAGATCCATGCTTAAAATCTAAGCAATCTGACTAGATTGTTTAGATTTTAGGCACAGATCACTCGTGTGTAGCCCCCTCAGCGATGCGCGGCCCCGCACATCTCTATCGCCGCTGCTAGATTGAGCCTGCATGCAGGCCAATCTAGCACGTTGCTCATTTCACCCCCCGTCCTCCCCCCGCATCGCTCAGCACACATCGCGCTGTGCTGAGCGGTGGGAGAGATGTGTGCTGAGCGGTTCGCTCAGCACACATCTCTCCTGTGTATACCCCCCTTAAGAGTTGGAGGCATTTCAGCTAGTTACATAGTTATCATCCCCAGGTAAGACTAGTAAGAGTATATGGGCGCAATAACGGGGGACAATTGAATATCGCCCCACGATTTCCCGTCACTTTAGATTGGAGATCGGGCGCGATTAAACAATTGAATTCCCCCATTATGTGATGCACTTTTATAATAGACAGGGTGGACCCTCATTGTCATACTGCATCATTTTGTGCGGGATGTCCTATACAAAGAAGGCAAATGCATGGCTCTCACAGGACATGGCATATTGAATAAATATTAAAATATTCCGCCTCCGGAGGTGGCGAGCTGAAATATGGAAAAAGATGGCTGTTTGGGTGCCCAAATAGCACTTTTTGTTGAGTTTTGTCACTTTATGCGGCTAAACCCTGTCTAATTGGGCATGATAATTAAAACATTTGAAAGCAACAGTGGACGCCCATTAATTATCGCAGTTTAAAACACAGTTGTATTGCACCCATTGTGTGCTTGGTATGTTTTGCTGTTTTGGACTGTTGCACCGGAAATGTATCAATAAAGTCACAGTGGATGTTGGCCCATATCAGGTCTAATGTGTTCCGCAGTTTTTGCTGGTAATAGATCTTTACTGTGGACACTTTGTTCCATCTCATATCATAAATGCTTTTGTGATTGGATAAAGATCTGGTAACCAGATAAGCCGTGGATGGCAAGGGGATGCATATTCTACTGCCTGGCAGAATGAGTCCGTGAACATGTTCCCCTTATCCTGACCAACATGTATGTTAGGTCGGCTTTCTATCAATCTGCCCATCTTCTCGTCCAGGGCTGGGGAATCTTTGGCTGTCCAGCTGTTGTTGAACTACACATACCAACATGCCTTGCTACCGTTTTGCTATTTGGCCATGCTAAAACTGTTGCAGGGCATGCTAGGATGTGTAGTTCAACAACAGCTGGAGGGCCGCAGTTTCCCCACCCCTGTTCTAGTCCCTAGCAACCTGTTTCAGACCGTATGACTGATGTGGACTGATATTATTCTTCTACAGCTGGCTGTGGTACTGTTCTATATGAAAACCCCTACTGGATCGCTTTTGCTGATACATCAATGCCTACACATCCGTTATCCACTTGCATGCCTGTGAAAGAAAAATGAAAAAGCTCGTATTACTTACCATGGTTCAAAAATGTAAACTTTGATCAGCCTCAATAAAATAATGTTCAGGACATGAAATAATCTTTATGGCCTAAAAATGAGCATTCCTCTCAAAGTGCAGTATTTATGTACAGTCACACCTTACGCCTGACATTGGACATATGAAATAGCAGCTGAAGTAGACTAGAGGAGTTACTCTTCCATATGGTTCTTTGGTGATTTATTTTACCAGTATAACTGGGATTCATAAGTTAGATTTCTACATAAAATGATAACATGTATTGGGTGCAGGTTTAAATATTTTTTTTATTTTTTTTTACACTTCTATTTTGTGAGCAATTCAATTCTTGAAGTCTGCCAAAAGCCGTTGGGATGGTTGAAACCTGATACACCTCACAGAGATCTCCAAGAACGTTATCTATGTTGGGCTATAAATTACATGGATTGGTGAGTCTACCTATTGTAGGGGGATTCAATTAGCAGCAATGTGCCCACAAACATCCCAAATGTCTGGCTGCATACATATCTGCCTATTACTGTAGGCTTAACATTGCACACATTTATGTGCACCTCTGTCGGTATGGGGGAAAACTAGCGGTGCTGCTGGTTGTGATGTGCCATTCCGGATGGCACATTATGGCCAAGCCACTAATTGAATTGCCTCCAATATACATTTAAACCTTTCCCATTTGGGACGTATACCTCACGCACATGGCTACTGCAGTATAAATGCACACACCTCTTTCTGTGCTGCTGTGACTCACTTTTCCCAGTGAGCTACAACATGACTAGATCCAGAATATAATCCTGGCTGTCAGAAGGGCTCAATGACTTGCATTGTGAGGTCAGTCTTTCAATGTAGTTTCAGCAGTGGGGATAATCCTCTCTGCCTGGAACATATCGGTTGCAGCTCCAAAACTGTGTTGACAAATATTCAAATTGTTCTGTAACCTAAGCCACAGCAGAGATGTCACACAGCACTTTGCTGTGGGCTCAGCATGTTTCCGTAATCTACCAAAATGATACCGGGAAACAGGTTCATTATGCTTTGTTTCCTTTTCACATAAGTGGGAAAACTAACATTCGTGCTTCTGAGACCTGCCTCACACTGAAACCATACAGTACAGGGCGGCAGTTTGTAATTTTGGGATAATAAATACAGAATATTAGGTAACAGGTGTACCATTAGCATATGGATTTATTTTATCGGCTTGCTGCTCACCAAGTTAGTAAAGCAGTTTTGGTTTGAAAACAAGATTGTAACTTGTTCATCTGAACGTATTGTAATTACTAGGGGGCGTATGTATTAATAATTGGGGAACTGCTGCGATTAGTAAAACTCCATTTTGTGGTGGATATTTTCATTATTAATGAAAATATCCTCGCTATGTGCATTGGGAAATAATAATATAATAATATTTAAAAAATATAAAAAATATTAAAAAATAATAATGTTAGTAATAACCGCTGTCCATGCGAGTTACTTCCCTGGTATTTTGGAGGAGTTTTTCATGTATGTGAAAGACTCCTCCAGGGAATCTGACACTGTGCATGCGCAGTCAGATTCCGGGAATCTAGGACGGCGAGGGAACGCGTGAGGGTGATCGAAAGTAGTCTCTCCTGCTACTATGCCGCCGTAGGCTTAAAGCAGTTTGTACCATCTGAAGATGGTGTAAAGAAATGTGGCCAAGCGGAAAAGTTTAGTACATAGGGGTCAGATCGTAGTCCCCATTGTTGATGATGATGATGATGATGATGGGGACTGCGATCTGTAGCGCTAATTGGGATCCATTCAGGATGCCGGCAGTCAGAATGCAGATGCCGGTATTCCGACATGTATCAAAATGCCGGCTCCGGAACGTAAGTATGCCGGGGCTCCTTAGGGTCAGGCCATGAGTGGGGGTAATGGTTAGTTTGTGGTGGGGAGGTTAGGTTTAGGCTGTCTGGATCCTGCGCACCGGGATGCTGCTGTCTGTATTATCACAAGTGCCGGGATCATGATACCATTCCGTGCTAATTAGCCTTCTGCAGGAAATTTCTGTGAAACCTCCTGCATTATGCTATTTGTACATAGCCACAAACCATACGATTATACAGAATCTTCAGTTTCTTCTTAATTTTATGGGGGAAAAAAGGTTGATATATAGACCCCTGGAAGAGCTAAGACAAGAAGACTACAGTAGGATAGAATATAAGAAAATTTAACTTTTATGGTTTAAATCCCAAAAACTATTTGCAAGTGCTTTGTTGGGTATGACTATTTTTCCAAAAAGTGTTTATAGGGGGGAACTAAACGGTTTGCAAATATTAAATTTACCGCAGTTTATTGCCCACTGGTGTTATCAAGCAATTCAATTGCGGTCCATTTTTTTTTTCCACTGAAAAACTGACCTGTTTTTGCACAGAAATCACAGGATCCGGATAATTTCCCGAGTCCATGTGTTTTCACAGCCGCGAAAACAGGTCAGTTATCTGGTATTTTTATTCTCCTGCTTCCAGGCCAGTTATAATTTAATAAGCTCCCGCGGATCAATTAGCCGCAGTAATTTACGGCTAATTCAATTCCCCCCATAGTGACACCATTGGTACCTCTTAAAAAAAAAAAGTAAATTTATATTCCAAATACATGATTAATCGCATTAGCCAATTCAAGCAATTATCTAAGTATTAAGGGAACCTACCAGTGCTCACTTCGCTCAGTCCTATCCTTGGTGCAAGAGATTCGTATAAAAGCAGGTATATCTTCACACATGCACAACTATGTGTACGTAGCTCACAATGCCAACCGTACGCCCTTGCTATACTTTGCTTATATACGGGTGTCCCTTTACTCACCCAGTAATGCACCTTCAGCCACAAGTAGAGATGCAACAGAGTTGCATACAACCGTGAATTGCACTTTGTGTACACTGGGGTACAGAGATCTGAAAGCAGACATACTAGGGTTGGGTTCTGTAAAAAAAACGAGTTTTATGGTAAGAACTTACCTTTGTTAAAACTCTTTCTGTGAGGTACACTGGGCTCCACAAGGAATAGACAATGGGGTGTAGAGTAGGATCTTGATCCGAGGCACCTGCAGGCTCAAAGCTTTGACTGTTCCCAGAATGCATAGCGCCGCCTCCTATATCACCCCGCCTCCCTGCACAGGATCTCCGTTTTTAGTTAACCAGTCCAATGCAGTAGCAGGAAAAGAGACGACAACGGTTAGTAGCCACAATACCGCATACTCACAACAGGAGACGTGTCAGCGGCTAATGCCATACCAACCCAAAGAAGCTAAGTGCGCCAGGGAGGGCGCCTTGTGGAGCCCAGTGTACCTCGCAGAAAGAGTTTTAACAAAGGTAAGTTCTTACCATAAAACTCGTTTTCTGCTGCGGGGTACACTGGGCTCCACAAGGAATGGACAATGGGGATGTCCTAAAGCAGTTCGGAGGGGACGCACTGTAGCGGGCACAAGAACCCGGCGTCCAAAGGAAGCATCCTGGGAAGCGGCAGTATCAAAGGCATAGAACCTTATGAACGTGTTCACAGAGGACCACGTAGCCGCCTTGCACAATTGTTCAAGGGTCGCACCACGTTGGGCTGCCCAAGAAGGTCCAACAGACCGAGTAGAATGGGCCTTAATGTGATCAGGAGCAGAGAGACCAGCCTTCACATAAGCATGTGCAATCACCATTCTAATCCATCTAGCCAGTGTTTGCTTGTGAGCAGGCCAGCCCCGTTTGTGAAACCCAAACACAACAAAAAGAGAATCAGATTTCCTAATAGGAGCAGTTCTCTTCACATAGATATGGAGAGCCCGTACCACATCCAAAGACCGCTCTTTGGGAGACAGATTAGGAGAAACAAGTGCTGGAACTACAATCTCCTGATTAAGGTGGAACGAAGAAACCACCTTAGGTAGATAGCCGGGACGAGTCCTAAGAACCGCCCGGTCACGGTGAAATATCAGATATGGGGAACTACAGGACAAGGCACCCAAATCCGACACTCTACTAGCTGAAGCAATAGCCAGCAGAAACACCACCTTAAGGGAAAGCCACTTAAGGTCAGCTGAACCAAGAGGTTCAAACGGAGACTCTTGTAACGCATCCAAAACCACCGATAAGTCCCAAGGAGCCACAGGCGGGACATAGGGAGGTTGGATACGCAACACGCCCTGAGTAAAGGTATGCACATCAGGAAAGGTCGCAATTTTTCTCTGAAACCACACCGACAAGGCAGATATTTGAACCTTGAGGGAGGCCAGATGCAGGCCCTAAGTCCAGGCCCTGCTGAAGAAAAGCCAACAACTGTGCTATACTAAACTTGGAAGCGTCATAATCGATAGATGCGCACCAAACAAAGTAAGAATGCCAGACCCTATAGTAAATCTGAGCAGAAGCCGGTTTCCGGGCCCGCAACATAGTTTGAATGACCGCCTCAGAAAACCCTTTAGCCCTTAAGACGGAAGCTTCAAGAGCCACGCGTCAAAGATAGTCGGGCTAGGTCCTGGTAGACACAGGGGCCCTGAACGAGGAGGTCAGGGCGTTGTGGAAGTAAAATTGGACGCTCTGACGATAGGCGTTGCAGGTCTGAGAACCAGTGCCGTCTGGGCCATGCTGGAGCTATGAGAAGGAGAATTCCTTTTTCTTGCTTGAACTTCAGAATTACCCTGGGCAGGAGTGACACCGGAGGGAACACGTACGGCAGCCGAAACCTCCACGGTACCGCCAGCGCATCCACGAATGCTGCTTGAAGATCCCTTGTCCTTGCTCCGAAAACCTGAACCTTGTGATTGTGTCGAGACGCCATCAGATCTACGTCTGGAAGGCCCCACCTTTCCACTAGGAGTTGAAACACTTCTGGATGGAGGCCCCACTCGCCGGCATGCTCGTCCTGACGACTGAGAAAGTCCGCTTCCCAATTCAGGACTCCCGGAATGAATATTGCCGATTATGGCCGGTAGATGGCGTTCTGCCCACTGTAGAATCCGTGAGACTTCCTTCATTGCTAGGCGGCTTCGAGTGCCGCCTTGATGATTTATGTAAGCCACTGTGGTGGCGTTGTCCGACTGTACTTGAACAGGACGGTCCTGAATTAAATGCTGGGCTAGGTTCAAGGCATTGAAGACCGCCCGCAACTCCAGAATATTGATCGAGAGGAGGGACTCCTTGGTCCACCGCCCCTGAAGGGAGTGTTGCTCCAACACCGCGCCCCAACCTACTAGACTGGCATCTGTAGTCAACAGGACCCAGTCGGATATCCAGAACGGACGGCCCCTGCACAGTTGTTGGTCCCGGAGCCACCAGAGCAGCGACAGATGGACCTCCGGAGTCAATGAGATAATTTGAGACCTGATCCGGTGAGGCAGGCCGTCCCATTTGGCTAGAATCAGCCTCTGGAGAGGGCGAGAGTGAAATTGAGTGTACTCCACCATGTCGAATGCTGACACCATGAGGCCCAGCACCTGCATCGCTGAATGTATCGACACTTGCAGACGAGATAGGAAGCACCGAATCCTGTCCTGAAGTTTCAGGACTTTTTCCTGAGACAGGAACAACCGCTGGTTGTGAGTGTCCAATAGTGC
The DNA here is from genome assembly GCF_028390025.1 of Pseudophryne corroboree. Lineage (NCBI taxonomy): Eukaryota > Metazoa > Chordata > Amphibia > Anura > Myobatrachidae > Pseudophryne > Pseudophryne corroboree. The sequence continues at coordinate 991,992,191 of NC_086444.1, forward strand.
TCCCAGATGCACCATGCTCTGAGCAGGGATCAGGGATGACTTTTTCCAGTTGATGAGCCACCCGTGGGCTTGCAGAAACCGGGCCGTCACATCTAGATGACGCAGGAGAAGTTCTGGGGAATTTGCCAGAATTAACAAGTCATCCAGACACGGCAGTATCCTGACCCCTTGACGGCGGAGTACCACCGTCATCACCGCCATGACTTTTGTAAAGACTCACGGAGCCGTTGTTAAACCAAAAGGTAACGCCTGAAACTGGTAATGTCAGTTGCCAATCATAAATCTCATGTATTGCTGATGAGACACTGCTATAGGAATATGCAGGTAAGCTTCCTGTATATCCAGGGAGACCTTGAAGTCCCCTGGTTCCAATACCAGAACTTTAGAGCGAAGGGTTTCCATCCGGAACTTGTAAACCTTCACAAACCTGTTCAGTGCCTTGAGGTTGAGAATGGGCCGAGAGGACCCATTCGGTTTCGGGACTAGAAACAGCGGAGAATAGTACCCCCGGCCCATCTGCGCAAGAGGCACCTGTGCTACGACTCCTGTATCCAGGAGGGTCTATACCACCGAATGTAGAGTGTTTGCCTTTGTCTTGTCCAACGGGACATCTGTCTGGCAAAATCGATGAGGGGGTCGGTTTTTTAAGGCTATGGCGTGACCTCGAGTGACGACTTCCCGTACCCAGGCATCTGAAGTGGTCTTCAACCATTCCTGGGTATACCCTAGAAGCCGGGCCCCCACCCTGGGATCCCCCAGACGGAGGCCCGCCCCGTCATGCGGCAGGCTTATCTGTCTTGGAAGCTGGCTGACGGGCCACCCAGGCTCTTTTGGGCGTAGGCTTACCAGGTTTGGAAGTGCGGGCCTGCTTGTTGTACGCCTGACCTTTTGCTTTACCTGAAGGGCGAAAGGAAGTACCTTTTAGCCTTCGACACAGAAGGAGCAGTACTTGGCAGACAGGCAGTTTTGGCAGTAGCCAAGTCAGCCACAATCTTATTTAAATCCTCCCCAAACAGAATATCTCCCTTAAAAGGGAGTACCTCCAGGGTTTTTCTAGAGTCCAGATCCACAGACCAGGATCTCAGCCACAATATCCGGCGAGCCAGGACTGACGTAGTAGAGGCCTTGGCTGCCAGAATACCGGCATCAGAAGCCGCCTCTTTAATATAACGAGAAGCTCTGACAATATAAGACATGCATGGTCAGAGGAGATTTCAGCATCTAACTATAAGACCCATGCTTCAATGGCCTCTGCAGCCCTAGTAGCTGCAATAGTGGGCCTTTGTGCAGCACCCGTGAGGGTGTAAATCGCTTTCAGACAACCCTCCACACGTTTATCCGTAGGCTCTTTTAGAGACGTGACGGTGGTGACCGGTATAGCTGAGGAAACCACCATCCTAGCCACATGTGAGTCCACTGGAGTAGGCGTTTCCCAATTCTTAGACAGCTCCGGCGCGAGGGGATAGTGAGCCAGCATCTTCTTTTGAGGCACAAACTTCGTACCCGGGTTTTCCCAGGGTTCCTGACGTATATCAATTAGGTGGTCAGAGTGAGGTAAAACTTGTTTAATCACCTTCTGACGCTTGAACCTCTCTGGTTTCTTAGGAGGAACGGATGGCTCGGGATCATCCGTAATCTGTAAAATTAACTTTAATAGCCTCCAAAAGATCAGGAACATCCACATGTGAACCACCCTCCCCATCAGCCTTATTTGAGTCAGAACCTGTGGGGTCAGTGTAAGTGCCATCTTCATCCGACGAGGTGTCAGTGACAGTAGTGGATTGTGAGGAGACAAGCGCTCGCTTAGAGGACCCCTTGAACGTAGGCGAGCGAGGGTCAGACTTTTTAGTAGTCAGGGACTAGTTCAACTTCTTTATTTGAGCAGATAAATCGTCCGCCCACGGCGGGTTAGCTGCAGGGACCACATACGGTTGCACCGGCATTGGGGGTCCCATAGGGGGTGTTAGTTTATGAACTAGCTATGCAGAAGCGTGGAAAAAGCGGCCCACGGCGGGTCATTATTTGCCCCCATTGCCACCGTCCCACTGGGGGGGCAAGGAGCCCCCAGAACCAGAGCCCAAAGCTGCTATATTCTCCTCATAGGTATCTGCGGCTTCAGCAACACCGGCAGTGTGTTCAGCCCCAGAACCGTTACCCTCAGAAGCAGACATGATATAACTTGCAGTATCAGGTAACACAGTACAATTTGTCATCAGCACAATACCTCTAGCCCAAACCCCTGCGCAGTGTAGTCAGCACCAGCAGAGATAAAGGAGAGATATGGTGAGTAAATCACAGAGAAAAATACGTAATACAGTATATATTTGTTAAAATCCTATATTAGATAAAACCTGACGCACAAAGCCCCCTCAGGTTATAGAATATAGGGATAGCAGGTTGAGTGAAAGACACGAAATGGACACCACTCAGCTATCAAATGCACACACAAATAGTCACAGTCTGTACAATGCAGAGGTTATTACTAACAATAATACTGCACCGGACTAGCTTACACAGCTATATAAGAATAGATATAACAGTACACAGTAAGAACTGGATGTATATCACAGGGTAATTGTACTAGGAAATACTGACTAAGTGCACTCTTTTTCTTAACTAACACTGACTAAAAAAGGCAGGTAGAATACTTAAGTGTCTTGTAAAGTCGCAGCACTGACAACCAGGCGGCTTTACATAGGAGGATTTGCCCAAGCATTCCCAGGAACAGTGAGCTGAGGGATAATGGCGCCGCAGACACTGCCAGGGAGTGAGGGAGAAACAGATATGCAGCTCCAGGGCGGGAACATTTGCAGAAAATGGTGCCCTGGGGCTGGGGGAGGGGCTTCAGGTCCAAGCTCTATCCCCCTGCTGGCAAAACCACCGGGTACTGCGGGCTCTAATAAAACGGTTTATAGAGAAAACCTGACCTGTCCCATGCCCTAGTGATCTAGTGGGATCGCCTGTACTGCCACAGTGTCCACCGCCAGCGTGCGCGGCCCGCCTCCCACTGACCGCGCCGGATCGCGATAAAGACCGGGTCCCGCAAGCAGGACCCACTTACCACCTCCCGAAGCGCGGCCACGCGATCCCGGAGAGACCCCGTCGTGTGTGCCTGACAAGAAGAAAACCGGAGCCTCCTGCTGTAGTTATCCGGCAACCAGGGTTCGGGAGTGTACAGCGCCGCTGGGGAGAGCCGGAGCTGCAGCCGTGAATGTCCACTGACATGTAACACTGCTGCTGCCCTTGAAGTCTTCACTTTTTTCCTCAGAAAAAAAGTTCTTCTTAGGGCTGCCTGGAGCAGCCCCTCTGTTAAGTGCCTGCTACTGCAGCACCAACTACAAAACTGAGATCCTGTGCAGGGAGGCGGGGTGATATAGGAGGCGGCGCTATGCATTCTGGGAACAGTCAAAGCTTTGAGCCTGTTGGTGCCTCGGATCAAGATCCTACTCTACACCCCATTGTCCATTCGTTGTGGAGCCCAGTGTACCCCGCAGCAGAAAGTTTGTGTGTTAGCTAAAGTAATGGGAGGGCTAAGGTGTTAGTTGTCACCCATACTGTGGCATGTTTCTTATCTGAATGAGTGTTCAGCGCTAAACACAAACATTTTAATTTGAAGTGCTACCCTTTCATGCTTGGGCAGTAACGGTGTTCAGCGCTAATTAACCACATCCAAAATCATGTTCAGTGGTAATTATCATACTCCTGTCAGCAGTGAAATACCCCTTTCACACCGCACAAATAACCCGGTATCGACCCAGCATATTGCTGGGTCGTCCGTGTACGGTGTGAAAGGGCCATGGTCGAATTCCCGGGTGACTTGATCCAGTAATTCAACCCGGGAATAGAGCAGTGTTATTCCCGGGTTGAATGCCGGGTCAGTGGCAGCGTGAACGGGCTTACCCGGGACCCATTCACTACATAGGGAGAGGTGGCACGGAGATGAGCTCATCTACCAGCGCCGACTCCACCCCCCGCCGCTATGGCAACCGACCCGGCAAATTGCCATGTCGTGGAGCCTGCTAACAGGGTCCAATGCCGTCCCACCCGGGAAGGACCCGTTTCCAATTCCCGGGTGGGATCCGGCATTGGCGATGTGAAAGGGGTAAAAGTGATTACATTAAAGCTGGGTACACATTAGACGACCAGCAAACGATGTTGCCAACGATTTCCCTTGAATTCCTAGACAAACGATTTCTTGTGTACACTGTGCAGTCTTGCAAAGGATATCATCTGTAGCCACATCCAGAAGTATGCTTTCGTTGACGATATCCACAGATTGAGCTGCACGTAGGGCCGACCAGAAGATGTCGCTGACGGCTGCAGGGGCGCACAAATAGAGCACACACACTTTACGATTTGAACAATTTGACATTCTGATTTGTCCGAAACGGGCAAATCGTTAAAAATATTGTCTAGTGTGTAAAGAAACATATCTATGGAATCTCCTTGTTAAAAGGTGAAAATTAGGAGAGGGTTATAGATATACCGTGGAAGGATGTAAAGAGTAATATCCATAAGTGGGTAAAATGTGGCACAGCAGGGACGTTTCCAAGATCAGGACATCCCTCCTAACTTAATGATTGGTCAATGAGAAACCTAATCAAGGAGGATAACATGTGACCAATGGTAGCTATAGAGGAGCTGATTTCTGGTAGAAACTTGTAACTCTCTGTATGTGACAAAAATATCCCGTATTCTTCATGTCTGTCTATGGCAGGCATGTCCAAACTGCGGCCCTCCCGCTGTTGTGAAACTACACATCCCAGCATGCCCTGACACGGCTTTAGCATTCTCTGACAGCAAAACTGTGTCAGGGCATGCTGGGATATGTAGTTTCACAACAGCTGGAGGGCCGCAGTTTGGACATGCCTGGTCTATGGGGTATGGTGTCAAGACAGATGTTGGGCCTCACAAAATAGGACATGGTGGTGGCAGTAGCATACAATAAGTCTTGGAATGGTCCAGTAAAACCAATTACATACGTAATCCTGCCGAGCAGAATCCTGATGTCAGTATCCCGACAGCGACGTCCCACCCGGCAGAATGCCGACAGTGGGGCGAGCAGTATGAGTCCCCTTGCGGGCTTGTCACGTTGCGGACTCGGTGGTGAGTGTAATCCCACTCTATGGGTGTCGTGGACACCCACGAGTGGGAATAGTCTCTGTGCGCCTGTATTCCGGCTGAAGGCATTGCCGTCTGTCGGGATAACTGCGTCTGCATCCTGGGAAATTGAACGGATCCCAGTAAAACCTAGGCCTCCATGCCTTTGAAACCCTTGTGGGATGACTTAAAGAGGGCTGTGCACAGGAAACCCCTCACTATTTGATGGACCTTGAACTATTTTGCAGGGACGAGTGTTATAGGATAGCACAGGTCAGGGGTCGGATGTAATGCTGCCCGATTTCGGTGACTGTATGGGATGTCGGTCAAACTCAGACTTTTTTTTAAAGGGGCATCACTTACTAAGCATTTTGTCTTGTGATTGCCCCTTTAAAAAAACGTCCGAGTTCGGCCAGCATACCGCACGGCCACCAAACTCTGGCAGCATTACATCCGGCCCCAATTGTGTGAAGTAAGTAGAGACTTAAATAAAAGGCCCACTGCTATAAATAAAGCAAAAATTGACCCACAATGCATTAGTTTATGGGTGCGAGAACTTATGCAACAAGGGTATTGTATTTTTGTTTTTATATGAACCATTTTTTTTAGTTTTCTGCCAGTTCATGTTAAAGATGTAAAAGGCTTTAACATTGCAAAAATCTGCTATTGCTATAAGACTGTGTAGACTTTTGCATCTAATATAGTAAAAGAACTTATGCATGTTCATTACTAGTCTTCGTTCCACTGTCTTTGTGAAATTTTCTTGTGATGTACTGTTAAGGTGTGCAGTGTATATGTCAAAATGAACCACAACACGCAGGTCAGCAGAAGAATATTGTATAGGTGTGACTGTGGTGACAGTATAGTTATTACCTCTATTGTTCAGTGGGGATACATGTCGGTATGCCGGCGTCGGCATTCCGAGCAGTGTCTGAATTTCGGCATTGGCATTCCGACTGCCGGGATGCCAAACGCCGGTATCCTGTATGGATCCCATTGTAGATGTAGTAGAAAGCACATTGATTAAACTTGATGGTGAAGACTCTGCTATATCACCCCAAATAGGTTTGGATTTACATGTGAGAGATCTATATAGCTGTATGTAAATATGCAATCTGTCACTCACTTACACATTCATATTATTTAACACTGAGGGTGTATTCAGCTAGCAGGTTTATTTTACAATCTGGTAACCTATAGCACATACACAGCGGAACTCATTATTCAATACTGTCCCTATAGGGATTTTGACTCTGGGATGGTGGAGGAATTTGCAGAAGATACAATATTCACAAGTGCGTAACCCTTGACATAATAGTGGGCTAATAAATGCATAGATGAAGCTATGAGTACTAAGATTGCAAAGTGCAGTGGAATATGCTGCCACTATATGCATAACTGTTAATAAATAAAGATATTGTACAGTCAAGAGACTAACCTATTATTTTTAATGGGCTCGGATTTCTCTTTGCAAGATTTAAGTGATGCAAATTAGGGGCTATACCACACAACTATTTGTCTGTTAAGAGGCACCATTTAGGATATACATATATACAATACACAGCAAACCCATAATGGGATGAGAGTCCTGATATGGTTAAAGAGTTACATGAGCTAAAATAGTGGTTTCTGTGATGACATAACCATCAATATATGTATTTAATTTGTATGTTGTGTATATTTACTGGAGTAATATTATATTCATGGAACCTTTTCACCAAAATGTAGCCTGCTCTGAGTATTACTGACAATTCTATACCAACTTCTATATAGAAGTCTAAAGACAACGTTATATAGGTTTTTAGCAGCCGTGCAAACGCATATTCACCGCCCACGGGGGAGTGTATTTCGCTTTGCAGGAGTGCGAACGCCTGTGCAGCAGAGCGCCGGCAAACACATTTTGTGCAAAACAAGACCAGCCCTGTAGTTACTTATCCTGTGCGATGATTGCTGCGACGAGTGACACGGTAATGATGTCTGATACACGCCCGGCCACGCCTGCGTTTTTCCAAACACTCCCAGAAAACGGTCAGTTGACACCCATGTGCCATTGGAATCGTCGCTAGAACCAGTGCAAAACCACAATGGACTTCGTACCCATACGACGCGCGTGCGCATTGCGGTGCATGCACAGATTCGCTGTTTTTTTCACTGATCGCTACGCAGCGAACAACGGCAGCTGGCAATCAACTCGGAATGACCCCCATAATCTGTTGCCTTAACATAAGAGAATATTTGAGACCTCATCTAGTTTTCAATTAATGTACCTTTTTTAGATGTGTAATTACTGAACATCTCATCGATTCACATAGGCACAATATAATCTATTTTCTCTGACGTCCTAAGTGGATGCTGGGGACTCCGTCAGGACCATGGGGAATAGCGGCTCCGCAGGAGACAGGGCACAAAAGTAAAAGCTTTAGGATCAGGTGGTGTGCACTGGCTCCTCCCCCTATGACCCTCCTCCAAGCCTCAGTTAGGTTTTTGTGCCCGGCCGAGAAGGGTGCAATCTAGGTGGCTCTCCTAAAGAGCTGCTTAGAGTAAAAGTTTTGTTAGGTTTTTTATTTTCAGTGAGTCCTGCTGGCAACAGGCTCACTGCAACGAGGGACTTAGGGGAGAAGAAGTGAACTCACCTGCGTGCAGGATGGATTGGCTTCTTAGGCTACTGGACACTAGCTCCAGAGGGACGATCACAGGTACAGCCTGGATGGGTCACCGGAGCCGCGCCGCCGACCCCCTTGCAGATGCTGAAGAGAGAAGAGGTCCAGAAATCGGCGGCTGAAGACTTCTCAGTCTTCATGAGGTAGCGCACAGCACTGCAGCTGTGCGCCATTGCTCTCAGCACACTTCACACCAACGGTCACTGAGGGTGCAGGGCGCTTGGGGGGGCGCCCTGGGCAGCAATGAAAGTACCTATGCTGGCTAAAAATACATCACATATAGCCCCTGGGGCTATATGGATGTATTTAACCCCTGCCAGGTTGTCAGAAAAACGGGAGAAGAAGCCCGCCGAAAAGGGGGCGGGGCCTATTCTCCTCCGCACACAGCGCCATTTTCCTACACAGCTCCGCTGCTAGGATGGCTCCCAGGCTCTCCCCTGCACTGCACTACAGAAACAGGGTTAAAACAGAGAGGGGGGGCACTTATTTGGCGATATTATTATATATTAAGATGCTATAAGGGAAAACACTTATATAAGGTTGTCCCTGTATAATATAGCGTTTTGGTGTGTGCTGGCAAACTCTCCCTCTGTCTCCCCAAAGGGCTAGTGGGGTCCTGTCCTCTATCAGAGCATTCCCTGTGTGTGTGCTGTGTGTCGGTACGTGTGTGTCGACATGTATGAGGACGATGTTGGTGAGGAGGCGGAGCAATTGCCTGTAATGGTGATGTCACTCTCTAGGGAGTCGACACCGGAATGGATGGCTTATTTAGGGAATTACGTGATAATGTCAACACGCTGCAAGGTCGGTTGACGACATGAGACGGCCGGCAAACCAATTAGTACCTGTCCAGGCGTCTCAAACACCGTCAGGGGCTTTAAAACGCCCATTTACCTCAGTCGGTCGACACAGACACGGACACTGACTCCAGTGTCGACGGTGAAGAAACAAACGTATTTTCATTTGGGCCACACGTTACATGTTAAGGGCAATGAAGGAGGTGTTACATATTTCTGATACTACAAGTACCACAAAAGAGGGTATTATGTGGGGTGTGAAAAAACTACCTGTAGTTTTTCCTGAATCAGATAAATTAAATGAAGTGTGTGATGATGCGTGGGTTTCCCCCGATAGAAAATTATTGGCGTTATACCCTTTCCCGCCAGAAGTTAGGGCGCGTTTGGAAACACCCCTTAGGGTGGATAAGGCGCTCACACGCTTATCAAAACAAGTGGCGTTACCGTCTCCAGATACGGCCGCCCTCAAGGAGCCAGCTGATAGGAGGCTGGAAAATATCCTAAAAAGTATATACACACATACTGGTGTTATACTGCGACCAGCGATCGCCTCAGCCTGGATGTGCAGCGCTGGGGTGGCTTGGTCGGATTCCCTGACTGAAAATATTGATACCCTTGACAGGGACAGTATTTTATTGACTATAGAGCATTTAAAGGATGCATTTCTATATATGCGAGATGCACAGAGGGATATTTGCACTCTGGCATCAAGAGTAAGTGCGATGTCCATATCTGCCAGAAGATGTTTATGGACACGACAGTGGTCAGGTGATGCAGATTCCAAACGGCACATGGAAGTATTGCCGTATAAAGGGGAGGAGTTATTTGGGGTCGGTCCATCGGACCTGGTGGCCACAGCAACAGCTGAAAAATCCACCTTTTTTACCCCAAGTCACATCTCAGCAGAAAAAGACACCGTCTTTTCAGCCTCAGTCCTTTCGTCCCCATAAGGGCAAGCAGGCAAAAGGCCAGTCATATCTGCCCAGGGATAGAGGAAAGGGAAGAAGACTGCAGCAGGCAGCCCATTCCCAGGAACAGAAGCCCTCCACCGCTTTTGCCAAGTCCTCAGCATGACGCTGGGGCCATACAAGCGGACTCAGGTGCGGTGGGGGGTCGTCTCAAGAGTTTCAGCGCGCAGTGGGCTCACTCGCAAGTGGACCCCTGGATCCTACAAGTAGTATCCCAGGGGTACAGATTGGAAATTCGAGACGTCTCCCCCTCGCAGGTTCCTGAAGTCTGCTTTACCAACGTCTCCCTCCGACAGGGAGGCAGTATTGGAAACAATTCACAAGCTGTATTCCCAGCAGGTGATAATCAAAGTACCCCTCCTACAACAAGGAAAGGGGTATTATTCCACACTATATTGTGGTACTGAAGCCAGACGGCTCGGTGAGACCTATTCTAAATCTGAAATATTTGAACATTTACATACAAAGGTTCAAATCAAGATGAAGTCACTCGGAGCAGTGATAGCGAACCAGGAAGAAGGGGACTATATGGTGTCCCTGGACATCAAGGATGCTTACCTCCATGTCCCAATTTGCCCTTCTCACCAAGGGTACCTCAGGTTCGTGGTACAAAACTGTCACTATCAGTTTCAGACGCTGCCGTTTGGATTGTCCACGGCACCCTGGGTCTTTACCAAGGTAATGGCCGAAATGATGATTCTTCTTCAAAGAAAAGGCGTCTTAATTATCCCTTACTTGGACGATCTCCTGATAAGGGCAAGGTCCAGAGAACAGTTGGAGGTCGGAGTAGCACTATCTCAAGTAGTTCTACGACAGCACGGGTGGATTCTAAATATTCCAAAATCGCAGCTGTCTCCGACGACACGTCTGCTGTTCCTAGGGATGATTCTGGACACAGTCCAGAAAAAGGTGTTTCTCCCGGAGGAGAAAGCCAGGGAGTTATCCGAGCTAGTCAGGAACCTCCTAAAACCAGGAAAAGTGTCAGTGCATCATTGCACAAGGGTCCTGGGAAAAATGGTGGCTTCTTACGAAGCGATTCCATTCGGCAGATTTCACGCAAGAACTTTTCAGTGGGATCTGCTGGAAAAATGGTCCGGATCGCATCTTCAGATGCATCAGCGGATAACCCTGTCTCCAAGGACAAGGGTGTCTCTTCTGTGGTGGCTGCAGAGTGCTCATCTACTAAAGGGCCACAGATTCGGCATTCAGGACTGGGTCCTGATGACCACGGATGCCAGCCTGAAAGGCTGGGGAGCAGTCACACAAGGAAAAAATTTCCAGGGAGTGTGATCAAGTCTGGAGACTTCTCTCCACATAAATATACTGGAGCTAAGAGCAATTTACAATGCTCTAAGCTTAGCAAGACCTCTGCTTCAAGGTCAGCCGGTATTGATCCAGTGGGACAACATCACGGCAGTCGCCCACGTAAACAGACTGGGCGGCACAAGAAGCAGGAGGGCAATGGCAGAAACTGCAAGGATTCTTCGCTGGGCGGAAAATCATGTGATAGCACTGTCAGCAGTGTTCATTCCGGGAGTGGACAACTGGGAAGCAGACTTCCTCAGCACGACCTCCACCCGGGAGAGTGGGGACTTCATCGGGAAGTCTTCCACATGATTGTGAACCGTTGGGAAAGACCAAAGGTGGACATGATGGCGTCCCGCCTGAACAAAAAACTGGACAGGTATTGCGCCAGGTCAAGAGACCCTCAGGCAATAGCTGTGGACGTTCTGGTAACACCGTGGGTGTACCAGTCGGTGTATGTGTTCCCTCCTCTGCTTCTCATACCTAAGGTACTGAGAATTATAAGACGTAGAGGAGTAAGAACTATACTCGTGGCTCCGGATTGGCCAAGAAGGACTTGGTACCCGGAACTTCAAGAGATGCTCACAGAGGACTCATGGCCTCTGCCGCTAAGAAGGGACTTGCTTCAGCAAGTACCATGTCTGTTCCAAGACTTACCGCGGCTGCGTTTGACGGCATGGCGGTTGAACGCCGGATCCTAAGGGAAAAAGGCATTCCGGAAGAGGTCATTCCTACCCTGGTCAAAGCCAGGAAGGAGGTGACCGCACAACATTATCACCACATGTGGCGAAAATATGTTGCGTGGTGTGAGGCCAGGAAGGCCCCATGAAGAAATTTCAACTCGGTCGATTCCTGCATTTCCTGCAAACAGGAGTGTCTATGGGCCTCAAATTGGGGTCCATTAAGGTTCAAATTTCGGCCCTGTCGATTTTCTTCCAGAAAGAATTGGCTTCAGTTCCTGAAGTCCAGAAGTTTGTCAAGGGAGTACTGCATATACAACCCCCTTTTGTGCCTCCAGTGGCACTGTGGGATCTCAACGTAGTTCTGGGATTCCTCAAATCACATTGGTTTAAACCGCTCAAATCTGTGGATTTGAAATATCTCGCATGGAAAGTGACCATGATGTTGGCCCTGGCCTCGGCCAGGCGAGTGTCAGAATTGGCGGCTTTGTCTCACAAAAGCCCATATCTGATTGTCCATTCAGACAGGGCAGAGCTGCGGACTCGTCCCCAGTTTCTCCCTAAGGTGGTGTCAGCGTTTCACCTGAACCAGCTTATTGTGGTACCTGCGGCTACTAGGGACTTGGAGGACTCCAAGTTGCTAGATGTTGTCAGGGCCCTGAAAATATAGGTTTCCAGGACGGCTGGAGTCAGGAAAACTGACTTGCTGTTATCCTGTATGCACCCAACAAACTGGGTGCTCTTGCTTCTAAGCAGACGATTGCTAGTTGGATGTGTAGTACAATTCAGCTTGCACATTCTGTGGCAGGCCTGCCACAGCCAAAATATGTAAATGCCCATTCCACAAGGAAGGTGGGCTCATCTTGGGCGGCTGCCCGAGGGGTCTCGGCTTTACAACTTTGCCGAGCTACTACTTGGCCAGGGGCACACCCTGGCTGAGAAGGACCTGGAGTTCTCTCACTCGGTGCTGCAGAGTCATCCGCACTCTCCCGCCCGTTTGGGAGCTTTGGTATAATCCCCATGGTCCTGACGGAGTCCCCAGCATCCACTTAGGACGTCAGAGAAAATAAGAATTTACTTACCGATAATTCTATTTCTCGTAGTCCGTAGTGGATGCTGGGCGCCCATCCCAAGTGCGGATTGTCTGCAATACTTGTACATAGTTATTGTTACAAAAATCGGGTTATTATTGTTGTGAGCCATCTTTTCAGAGACTCCGCTGTTATCATGCTGTTAACTGGGTTCAGATCACAGGTTGTACAGTGTGATTGGTGTGGCTGGTATGAGTCTTACCCGGGATTCAAAATCCTTCCTTATTGTGTACGCTCGTCCGGGCACAGTATCCTAACTGAGGCTTGGAGGAGGGTCATAGGGGGAGGAGCCAGTGCACACCACCTGATCCTAAAGCTTTTACTTTTGTGCCCTGTCTCCTGCGGAGCCGCTATTCCCCATGGTCCTGACGGAGTCCCCAGCATCCACTACGGACTATGAGAAATAGAATTATCGGTAAGTAAATTCTTATTTATAGTCCCATGTATGATACATGTTAGTTATATATCATCAACTGCAATATTTTGTCCTACAGTACTTACCTGCTACTATAGGAATTTATCACATTTCACCAAATAAGCAATGTTCCCTAACTGTTAACATCTACGGATAGCTGCTATTGGGTATGGGACTCAGGGTCGACAGGCATTGGGTCGACGCCTATTGATCAACACCAGAAATAGGTCGACCTGGCCATCAGGTCGACCTGAACAAGGTCGACATGGAAAAATGTCGACATCGGTTTTTTGTTTTTTTGGTGTCGTTTTCTTTGTAAAGTGACCGGGAACCCCAATTAGTGCACCACGCCCCTTGCATGGCGAACAAGCTTCGGGCAAGGTGCCTCGCTCCACTACCGCTGCGCTCTGCAGGTTACCGTTCCCAATCGTAGTCCACGTGGATCGTAAAATATGACAGTTCAAAAAAAGAAAAAAAAAAGTGAAAAATTCATGTTGACCTTTCTCCATGTCGCACTTGTTCATGTAGACCTAATGGCAGTGTTGATCTATTTCTGGTGTTGACCTATTCGCTGTCGACCAATAGTCATCGACCTGATGGGTGTCGACCTAAGTGCTGTTGACCTGGAGTCCGGATACCGCTGCTATTATCTGGGTCCTGATACCTGTTATAGTTAGATATTTGATGACCAAGATGGCTTTTACACCTCCATTGTTTGTATTTTTGGGGGTGATTGAGTTAAGGTTGCCCAGCGTGTATGCACAGCGATGATCGTGAACATCGCTGGCAGGAAAATAACTTTGTGCATACACACTGAGCTATTTTCCTGTGCCCAGCGATGTTCACGGGGGGACGGGATGGGGGGGAGGAGAGAGACTGTGGAAAGTTATTCACTCAGTTGTTCAAACAGCCCGACGGATGGTGGCGACCCGCGACGATACACACTGGCCGAGTTTGAGCTCAAAATGCCAAAAGTGAACTACTTTGAGCTCGAAATCGCCCAGTGTGTATGGGCCTTTAGCCTAGACTTACTGCAGGGTCTTAGTTCCCGGGGTACAGTGCTTGAAGCTGTTCAGATACAGCCTGCGATAAGCCCAGCGGCTGCACTTCTTCTGCATTTCTGCTCCCATCCTCCGCGTTATCTAGTGCCTCCTTGACTAGTCGTGATGTTACAGCAGGCAATAATTGCATAGCTCCGGACACTTAACTCACGAGCTATGGTTTACTGCAGGAAGTAATTGTATAGATCCTAGCACTTTTGAGTTTTATCCCTTTTTAACTTTTTTTTTTCCCCTTAATATTTGGCCATCTTATTTATGGTGAGATTTGCCTTTGGGGTAACCAGAAGAAAAAAAAAACCTTTATTAAATATGCATCAAAACAAGCTAAATACCCCCTGAGTGCTCTTATTTATTAATTAACAGTTTCTTATAGAGCCCAGCAAATTCCGTTGCGCTTTACCACTGGACACAATGATAAGACAAACTGGGTAATAACAGTCATAGTGGTAGGAAGGCCCTTCTATCGGAATACCTTGTGTGTACAGCATAATATGATGCTATGTAATGCATGCAGTACAGTATAACTGGAAAAAGATATCTGCTACACACATTACATTTGTTAATGTACCATTGCTATAGGCCAGGAAGTTCTTAACTCTAGTCCTCAAATGCCACCAACAGGCTATGTTTTTAGTGGGTTTCTGTAATCATGCACAGGTGAGGTAATCTTTTACTGGTCAGTAATTATCCCTCCTGCTTCCACAGACAGACATCCTTTAAAGCTGAGGGTTGCGATTAAGAACCACCATAGGCTAAGGGGTCAAGTGGCATAGCTGCGAGGGGGACGGTTTTCACTGTAATGGCGTAAAAATGCCACCTACAGCACCACAATGCCTCCCTTTACCGCCCAGGAGGTGCTGTAAATGCGGCATATCCCTGTATGCAGATAATTGAATTAACCCCTAAGTTTTCTCAGACTCATACAGTTTTACGGGTGTTCCACCAAGCTCCTTTTACATGCCACCTGGCACTCTGATGGTACCAATCAGTTTGCTCCCCTGAGTGAGCCCTCAGCACAGAGTAATCAGCAATGTGGTCATGTGACTGATACAGAGCTCAGCTATGAGCTCCTCCAAAATCCGCAACAGTCTTTAAAATATTATAGCAACATTTTTAATTATTGCAAAGTATTAGACAGCCCCCACTCGGCTGGAAATTTT
This sequence comes from Pseudophryne corroboree, assembly GCF_028390025.1. NCBI lineage: Eukaryota > Metazoa > Chordata > Amphibia > Anura > Myobatrachidae > Pseudophryne > Pseudophryne corroboree. Next base: position 992,007,428 of record NC_086444.1, read on the forward strand.
TTACTGGGAGCGCACTACTTATCTCTTAGTCTCTCAGGGTGAGAAACCTTCTAATAGGTGGATCAGATCCATTGATAAGGGTGTATATAAGATGTACTAAGCCTCGGAGAGTGACAAAATGGAGAGAGATTAAGTACCAGACAATCAGCTCGTAACTGCCATGTTACAGGCTATTTGAAAAATAAAAGTAAGGAGCTGATTGGCTGGTAATTTATCTTTCTCTACTTTTCTTTCTCTCCAAGACTTGGTACATCTGTCCTAACTGTATAAATCTGTGCACTAACAGGCCATATTTGCTCTGAACTGGTCACTCATATATGCAGGCAGATTGGACATATGCTCTTGTCAGTAGTTGTTTGGCTTAAACTGCGGGATTGGCCTGTTTGTTTTCAGTATAAACTTGCTCTTTAACATTTTATGTTCAACACCCACAATAATGCTTATAAATGTTAATGCTAAATTCATTGTTTGTTTACTTTTTTAGGACCATTGAAGCCAGAAATTACCATAACATATATTGCGGTGTCTGCTATTTTCTTTAACAGTGGACTGTCATTAAAAACAGAGGTACAGTACAAAATTTACATTATTTTCTAGGGGAATACATGGGCTTTGGTCTTAGTTGTCCAGGTTATGTTCTTTCAGCTTATAATTTTGCCAGTTAATTAAAGTAATAGGCACTTATCCTACATTTATTATTTATTTCAGATTTTGTTGCGGTTTTGTTTTTGTTTTTTTATATATTATGCTGCATTATTTTGAATGTATTTACTAACTAATTTGATTTGGTTACTAATTTAAAAGTAATTTTATCCTAAGAAAAAATGTATATCACCAAGCTGTCTTCAGGCGCTGACAAAATTCACATATGAACACTTCTGGAGGACAAGTTTGTCATCAACTTTTTTAACCCTCAAACATAAAAACATAAAAATAAAATAGTGTAATACTGTTTACATTCAACCAAATTCTCGTATAAAATGTAGGTAGAATCCGTACCATCTGGTATTGTCTACCGTTAAGTTCATATATTCCAAAATTGCACTAAGTCCAGAATTATCCCTCCAAAGATGGCGGTGCCAAATATATGAGGACTATCTGTTCCGGTGTGAGGCACTCTCTCTTATACAAACTGTTTGAATTGCAACGTACCTGTAACGATGGGGGAATGCGCATACGGCCCGTCACCGGAAGTGACGTTATTGGAAGTAGCGGTGGAACGCATATACAGACCGCGACCGGATGTGACGTCAGCCAATGGAACGCAAACACGGAAGTGGGGCGATCTCAGATGGGGGAATGATTTGGCGCCAGAAAGGGGATTAATAAACATCCGGAGAGGACATTTGGAACGAACTTATGTCAATAGAACATATAGATTTTTTAGAGGATAGCAAATCCATGTCTGGTAATAGGTCTTGTGTATTGGAAGTGATGTCATCACCAAGGGGGGTATAAAGGGATATCCTTTGGAGGTGAAAGCTTATGCCTTGAAAAAGATACTTGAAATTATTGAAACGCGTTGGCTCAAGCTGTGTGGGGACAGAGGTGTCTGGAACGGATCCATAGGAGGAATCGCGAGGACGCCTGGTTATATTTTCATTCTGCCTTGTTTTTCTTCTATATGGTGAGAGTCCAGTCATGTACTCTGGTTTTTATTATTTACATTAAAAAAGCGGTATTACACCATATTTGCTTATATCTCCTTTATGAAATCCAACAATGGAGAAATGTATGGATGAAGAGGTGAAGTCTCATTAAGGATTAAATCCTCTCCCTTTTGATGCGCAGATTGTCTACTTAACGGTAGACAATACCAGATGGTACGGATTCTACCTACATTTTATACGAGAATTTGGTTGAATGTAAACAGTATTACACTATTTTGTTTTTATGTTTGAGGGTTAAAAAAATTGATAACAAACTTGTCCCCCAGAAGTGTTCATATGTGAATTCTGTCGGCGCCTGAAGACAGCTTGGTGATATACATTTTTTCTTAGGATATTGTTTCTGGGTGTGTGGTGACACCTTTTTATCACTAAACAGTTATTAGGCAGCTATTCAGCGCACTATACGTCTTCATTTTTTCTTTGTAATTTTATCCTAAAACCATTTAATATAATAAAATATGTGCTTCTCTGTTGGTGCCACGCTGCACTCCTAACACCTTTCTGCTCTCGCTGCACCTCTGCCAGATGCATCCTGAGCTAGTTTTATTATTTGCCCCCTCTTTACACGCTTTCAACTTTTTAGTCTAGTGGGACATAGGGGCCCATAAATACTTGTGGAATATTCCCCGAAAAGAGAAATTTTAAGTGTAATTGCAAATCGCATTGCAAATGTGATTTATTGATAAAAGCACCCCTAATATTGTAGCTCACTTGCAGGTTGCTGAGCTCTCATTTACACAGTGAGATTTAGTGAATAAACTGGTGCCAGAAGTGCGGTGAGGTTTTGAATTTTAAACATGCCATGACATCGCAATGTGAGTTATGCCATTTCACTACGTACTACACATGGACAGCAGCATGTTGTTCATTTGTAATGTAGGTTTATATAGTGAAATGAATATTTGTTTCTTAGAGCATTGTTTATTGGTAAATAAGCAAACCGAGTATATTTCACTGGCTATTCAGGGTTAGTTTATAGCTGTAACCTTGTTATATGTACGTAATTTTATTGTTTGAAGTTTGTGCGTTGTTTAACTGCTGCTGTACTATTAGATTTCACTATCATGTATCTGGTTTGTTTGCTGTCCTGCTTTCCTCACCCTGAATTTAGCACAGGTTAAATAATCAAATTAAACTAGTTAGTGACTGTTCCTTTTTATGCATTTGTTAACCTGTCTGAATATATGTATACAGTAGTGCATAGGTTCTCAAACTTGGTTCTCAGGACCCCACACGGTGCATGTTTTGCAGTTCTACTCACAGAATCACAAGTGAAATAATTAGCTCCACATGTGGACCATTTAAAATGTGTCAGTGAGTAATTAATACACCTGTGCACCTGCTGGGTTACCTGCAAAACATGCACTGTGTGGGGTCCTGAAGACCGAGTTTGAGAACCTATGCAGTAGTGTAATATTAGTATTACTGTATAGAATCAGCCGCACAATTTACATTGTTAGATTCATTTAAAACTACAAACGGCATACCTCCCAACATGACCCTCACCAGGAGGGACACAATGCTCTGCTTCTGGACTTTTCTCTTAAGTTATGATTGCCATCACCTGTTTTGAACAGGTAATGGATTGGAAAGATGTTTCAGCACAGGTGATGGCAATCATCAATTAAGAGGGAAGTCCAGGATCAGAGCATTCTGTCCCTCCTGGAGAGGGTCATGTTGGGAGGTATGAAATGGCAATGCATACAACTTGGATTGTCATAACCTGTGACAGGTGTGTGGGCTCCACTAGATGAATGTACTATGTACCATGTATGATTTTTTTTCTTCCCCAAAGATGTGTATTTATTTTATTATTTACTTGTTGCCTGATCATTGGGGTTGCTTGTGTGTATTTTGTAATTTATCCATTGGATATTAAAGGTAACTCACTATTTGTTTGTTTTTTAATGTATATTACCTACTGATGAAAGCCCTTTCTGTAGCACTCTGCTGAAAATAAAGGCCTATGAATACTGCTTTAAATACTTTTGATTGTCTGTATGGGAATACATCCGCTTCTGAAGTGTGTTTGAAATTATAGCCCTACTACTGATTTGACAGCTCCCTGCAATTGACTCCTTCATTAACACTGTTACATTCTTAAACACAGGAGGCCCTCAATGCTTCCCAGACTTTGTAGAAAACATAATTATAATGACTTGCATAGTCTCACTGCGTGTGATGTTACTGCAGCTGTAGCATCATTTGGAATACAAACCGTTTTACTGGCGCCCGGGATCCCGGCTTTCATAATCCCAACAGCTGGATCCCGGCCACCAGTATGCTGGCAGCGGGGCAATCGCTAGAATACTGCGGGCACGGTGACTCGCTGCGCTCTCCACAGAATCTGTTCTCCCTCTATGGGTTTTGTGGACACCCACAGAGGGAGCAAAGCCTGTGGCGCCGGTATTCTGGCGGCGGCATTTCACCGCCTGTCTGGATTTCAGCATTGTGCCCGGGATCCCGACAGGTGGTCTTGTGATTGCCTCCCCATTATTTATCTGGGCACACGAGATCAGGAAACTTCTGAACACTAGGACCATGACTGGTCTGCAATGGTTAACAATCTGGGTTTAATTGGAACTTGTGTGATTTTTCAATTTAGCTATTGTTTATCCCTGTCTTGGATTGTTATTCGTAAGAGTGATTGATTCCTGTTATACAATGGAAGCCTCCACAGCGAGTGCAAATTAAGTAGGCCTATAGCAAAAACACAAAAATGCACCTTTAGGGCCCTACACATTGGCCGATCCGCCGCCGAGCTGCCCGACGGCGGATACGGCCGACCCGGCGGCGGAGGGGCAGTGACGGGGGGAGTGAAGTTTCTTCACTCCCCCCGTCACCCGGCTGCATTGAAGTGCAGGCAGATATGGACGAGATCGTCCATATTGGCCTGCATGTACAGCCGACGGGGGACCAGCAATGAACGAGCGCGGGGCCGCGCATCGTTCATCGCTGGAGCCTCCACACTCAAAGATATGAACGGTATCGTTCATATCTTTGACTGATGTCGGCCAGTGTGTAGGGCCTATCAGTTTGCCCTGGAGAGCTAAGTGAATGAAAGGTGCACTTGATCTCTTGGCTTGTTATACCCCTTTTACACCAAAATCCCGGGTCTGACCCAGGATTTGGAACACGGTTCCAAGCCGTGTCAGACCTGGGACTCGTCGTCCCCCCCCCCCCATTTCACTGCAGTGCCAATCCGGGATATTCCCGGATCGGCACCGTTTACACTGCACTCGGGTGCAGTGTCTTGTGGGCCGGCGCTTAGAGATGATGTCATCTTCAAGCGCCGGCCCACACTTCAGATCGGGACTCCGGAGCGTCCCGCCGGGGGCAAGCACAGCAATCTGGAAGCTGCTGTGCTGCCCCCAGCCTCCGGCGCTTCCAGGCACCAGACATGGCGCTGCTGTCTGCATAGACAGCATGTGCCATGTCTCCAGCTGCAGCATGGCAACCAGCACGGCGCCGCTGTCTGCATACAGCGTGCTCCGTGACCCTCAGCCTCCCGACCGCCCACCGGACACTGCGGTACGGGAGGTTTGCCGTGCTGTAAATGGGTGCCGGGTCGGCTGATCCGGCTTACCCATTTACACCGCCTCCTTCCCGGGTCTTACTCGTGTCCAACCCTGCGTATGTGCCGGGTTGGATTCCCGGGAAAGTGGACCCGGGGTTTTACACCACCTGCAGTCCCGGGATTTTGCGTGCTCCCGTGCATAATCCCGGAATATTTCAGGTGGTGTAAAAGGGGTATTAGTAAAAAAAAATGAATATGCATTGGTTGCAGGGAGAAAGGTGATCCAGACTATTGCCTGTTACATTAACATGCGCTGTCTGCTCTTTATATACATTAGCATCTGCAAACTACCCTATATCATCCTCCTACAAAATACTATGTAGGCTGTCGTATGCATGGCACACATCTACTGTATAGGGTTGCCACCTCATCCCTTTAATTCTGGACACATATTAATTACACAGGTAATCACACAGGATCACAGTGAAATCTGTGTGTGTTCAGTAGAAACAATGACAACGGAGCACATCGCCTAGTGTGTACCCACCACACATACAGTAGATTTGTACATAGTGTTTACTCTAGGATTTTTTTTTCAGGGCAGGGTGCTGATCATTGAGGGTGGCACTTTTTATTGTTGAAGGGAACATTTTTGATGTGATGCTTTGCGCACAAAGCATAGCGCATATGTTTATAGTTTTTATACATATATTTTCCTCTTCGTGTATCATATACCCCTATATACATATAGGACACACATGTAACACCCAACATCTGTACTGATAAACATACTGTATATGTCCAGTCTTCTTAAATCGACTAGCATATAAATAGGTAGATAATAATGTCTCCTCCAGTGCTGAAGTAGATATAGGGGTATATTCAATTGAAGTCGAAAGCTGCCGTCTGTCAAAAAGACGTCAGTTTTCGACTTTTTTAGGTCAGAAGGGGTTCCGACCTATTCAATCTAACCCCAAATTATTCGACAAGTCGAGGAATTCGACTTGTCGAAAAGCACGTGGATCGGCGAAATAGCTGCAGATCCATGTGCTTGTGTCGAAAAAGTTTTGGCCCCCTTTTCGACCATCTCAATTCGACTTTAAAGAAAGTCGCAGTGAGATGCGGGAGAAGAGACGGGGAGAGCCGCGGGCAGGCAGACGGGGAGAGCAGCGTCGGAGGATGTCACAGCCGCCGCTCACAGCAGCGTTCACCTCGCTTGCTGGAGCCGGGTGGATGCCGCCTTGAGCGGCGGCTGTGATGCGAGGATGGGGAGAGGAGGGACGGGGAGAGGCAGAGAGACGGGGAAGAGCCGCGGGCAGACGGGGGAGAAAGCTCCCGCATCTCAATTCGACTTTTTTTAAAGTCGAATTGAGAATACATTGACTAGCCCAGGTCGGATGCATTCCGACAAATGAATGTCGGAATGGATCCGACTTCAATTGAATGTCCTTATGTGTTATAAAACAGAAAAGTTAAGCAGAGGGTTAAAATATATAGGTACAAATAAAAGTCTGTTCTCTACTAGGGAAATAGTGTAAGCAGTACATGCTCACTGTTTACCCTGTTCTTTCCCTCTTTATCAGAGTGCTGCGTTATGCCGGCAGCCGCAGCAGTGATGCCATTTACAGTCCCTCCTCTGCCATCCACTTCACTAAGGATAGAAATTGTGTTACAATTTCAGAGGTGGGCAAGTAGTAGGCAACTACATTGTAACATGCACTCTGACTGGTTCTACTACGTTATGCCGGCTGTCGGGATCCTGGCGCCCAGCATACCAGTGCCGGGATACCAACGGCCGGCAGCTGGGCGAGCGCAAAACATGCCGCGCTATTTATTCTCCCTCCAGGGGTGTCGTGGAGCACCCAAGAGGGAGAATAGTTGTCGGTATGCCGGCTGTCGGGATCCCAGCGCCGGTATGCTGAGCGCCGGGATCCCGACGGCCGGCATATCAAATGCCTCCCCTCTGACTGTTGCATTCTGTATACAAGGGTGCAATTTATGGTCCTGCAGGGTGCACTGAAAATGGGCATGGTGTGCACCCTGCTGAAACAGCCCAGAAGGAACACTATGTACAGGTACAGGAAGATCTGTGCAGTTTTTAAAAGAGACAGCTTGACCTGAGTTTTCCATTGCACAGATCAGGTGACCCGAATCTCTCGCCTCATTCCTTAACATGGGCTCCTAACTTGGGTACATTATAGTCAAGTTGTTATATTAATTAATGAATTAATTAATTTTGCATTACGTTATGTATTTCCCCACTCTGGATTCCGAGACATTAAATAGAAGCAATGTGCATGAAAATGTTAATGGATCTATGTGATGCCACTGCTACAAATGAAGCTTGGAGACAAATTGCGTTTATTTATGTGAACATCTCAAGAGGATGGTTATTAAGGCACAGCAAAAACCTCCAAATCCTACAAATGTAATTCATGTACCAACAGGGAAAATGCAGAATGGAAATCCGTATAATAGATGTCAAACAGAAATGAAAAGTTAAATATTTGTGCAAGAAATACATATATGTCTTATTTTCACTGCAATCACTTGTTCCATTTCCCATGTTGTTGTTTTAATATATCCTGAAAGCATTTTTATATCCTCGCATCCAGGAAATCTATATTTTGTTCGTCACCATGGGGCTACCACTTACAAAGAGTGAGATAGGTGTAATCAAAGCCTCATTTCAGCCTTCTGTTATGCTGCAAACGTGTACTGAACATCACTCTGTGCATCATGTTTCCTGCAATTGATTGTTTTTTTTTTTTTTTATATTGGGGAACTTCATAACTGATAAACTGATTATTATCCTTTGAATAATGCTAACACTAAGGAATACAAGCCAATCTGAATTTACAGAATACAAATATTTGTAGACTATTTGGAGGGTATGTAGTTGCTTGCGCTAAATTACTGTGGTTATTGTCCTGCCGGGGGCTATCCAGTTAGCCCCAATAAGTCGACGGGGGCCTTAGTTTATCAGGCAGGTGAAACCAAATCAGCCCAGTTATCATGCAAAAACGCACAGGTTTCACTGATCCTGTGTGTCTTTTAGAAGAATTCTCCCCCCCCCCCCCCCTCCAGATGATCCTAATAGGATAGCCCAAAATATAATATCTGAGAAACATTGGGGAAAAACTGCAAAAAATTTAAGTTTTCCGCTCCCGATGTTTCTTTGCAGCTAATTGATTTCCCCCCTTTGTCTCAAACTTATTTTAGATATACAATGGCCCAATAAAAGGACATGTACATATTTTTGGTACCCTTACAGCTTATTGAAACAATGCTGTATTCCTTCTGAAAAGTGATGTCTCATGTATATTTGCATGCCTTTGGTATGTCATAGAATAGAGCAAAGATTCCTTATTCTCAAATGGCCTGTTGGTACTATTTAGGAAAGATAATAAACAGTTGGCTTATCGTGATATTTCAAACAAATTGCTTTCTTGAAATAGCATAACACGTCTTCAATATTTTAATCACTCATTTAGTCTATTTAAATGGAGAAAAGTAGTCACTGTTTGGTATCCGTGTGTGCACCACGCTGAACATGGGCCAGAGAAAGAAAAGGAGAGAGATGTCCGAGTCTATCAAGAGACAATTCTAGACAGACTTGTTAAAGGTAAAGGCTACAAGACTACCTTCAATTAGCTTGATATTCCTGTGACTACAATTGCAAATATTATTAAAAAGTGTAAAGTCAATGGGACTGTAGCCAACCTCTCTGGCTGCTGCTGTAAGAGGAAAATAGACTGAAGATTCAACAAAAGGTTAGTGAGAATGGTAGAAAAAGAGCAAATGAAAACTTCTAGAGATTTGCAAGCTGAACTCCAAGGTCAAGGTATGGTCGTGTCTGATCGCACCATTTGATGCTTTCTGAGTGATAGTGGGCTCCATGGAAGAAGACCCAGGAGGACTCCCACTTTTGAAATAAAAACAACAACATTAAAAATCCACTCTGGAATTAGCTAAAATGCATATTGGCACAGAGCTTCTGGTAGAATGTTATTTGGACGTATGGATGAAAACTGGAGCTCTTTAGTAAGTCACATCAGCTCACAAATGAAAAAATGAAGCTGGCAAAGAAATGAACACCATACCTATTGTGAAAAATGGAGGAGGGCTGCTTATATTTTGGGGCTGCTTTGCTGCATCTGGAATGGGTTGCCTTCAGTCTTTGCTGTGCACAAAGTTATCTTAAGACTATCAAGGCATTCTGGAGAGCAACATATGGCCTAGTGTAGGAAAGGTTGGTCTCAGTCGTAGATTTTTTTTGCTTTCAACTGGATAATGATCCAAAACACACAACTAAAAGCACGAGAATGGATAACAACAAACATTGGACAGTTCTGAAATGGCCTTCTTTGACCCCTGATCTAAATTCTACCAAACATCTATGGAAAGAGCAGAAACATGCAGCCTCGAAAAGGCACCCACGAAACCTGAGACAGCTGGAACAATTTGCTCAGGAAGAGTGGGACAAGCTACCGGTTGACAGGTGCAGAGGTCTCATGGAGAGCTACAGAAATCACTTGATTGCAGTGATTTGCCTCTAAAGATTGTGCAACAAAATACAGGTTAAGGGTCCCATCATTTTTGTCCATGTAATTTCCATTAGTTTCTCATACGTCCTAGAGGATGCTGGGGACTCCAAAAGGACCATGGGGTATAGAGGGATCCGCAAGAGCTTGGGCACACTATAAAGATTTAAACTGGGTGTGAACTGGCTCCTCCCTCTATGCCCCTCCTCCAGACCTCAGTTAGACTTTGTGCCCAGGAGTGATGGGACACACACTAGGGGAGCACTCCTGAGTTTCTCTGAAAGACTTTATGTTATTTTTTTTATTTTCAGGCAGACCTGCTGGCTACAGGCTCCCTGCATCGTGGGAGTGAGGGGAGAGAAGCAGGACCTACTTCTTCTTAGTTTAAAGGCTCTGCTTCTCGGCTACTGGACACCATTAGCTCCAGAGGGTTCGATCACTTGGTGCGCCTAGCTGCTTGTTCCCGGAGCCGCGCCGTCAATCCCCTCACAGAAGCCAGAAGAACGGGTGAGTATTGGAAGAAAAGAAGACTTCAGTGACGGCAGAAGACTTCAGTAACGGAGGTAACAGCAGCGGTAGCGCTGCGCTCCAGGCTCCCACACACCAACGTCTCTGGCAGGGTGCAGGGCGCTGGGGGGGAGCGCCCTGGGGGCATGTTGCTGACGGTCTACAAGGCTGGCGGGGGACATATTACGGTGCCTGGGCACAGCGTATGTTCACCCCGCCAGGGTGCTGCAGGGGGGAGAGACAGCGGTAGTGCTGCGCTCCTTGCTCCCGCGCTTACCATCACCTGCAGGGTGCAGGGCGCTGGGGGGGGGAGCGCCCTGGGCAGCATATAACATAAAATCTGTATTTCACTGGCGGGGGGACATACTTTGGTGCCCGCCCCGCCAGTGCGCCGTGAACGGGAGAGCGCAGCAGCGGTAGCGCTGCGCTCACGGCTCCCGCACTCCACCGGGCCTGCAGGGGGCTGGGGGGGAGCGCCCTCGGCAGCATTTAACAGATGAAATCAGTGGCGGGGGGGACATGCTTCGGTGCCCGCCCCGCCAGTGCACCGCGAACGGGAGGGAGCAGCAGCGGTAGCGCTGCGCTCTCTGCTCCCGCTCTCCATCGGCCTGCAGGGTGCAGGGCGCTGGGGGGGAGCGCCCTGGGTGGCATTTATGAAAGGATCCCGGGTGGGGGAACATACCCGGACACCGGGTGTCTTCGCCCCGCCGGGAGACCGCAGCGTGCACGCTGCGGTCCATAGCTCCCACACACCATCGGCTTCCGTGGGTGCAGGGCGCAGGGGGGGGCGCCCTGGGCTGCGTTGGGACAAAAAGTAAGTTATACAGGGGGTTACCCCCTGTATATAAGGTCTCCAGCTAGTTTTTAGTGTATTATATATTTATATAATTGAGCGGGCTTAAGCGCGCTGGGAGGGGGCGGTGCTTAGCCCTCACAGAGGAGTCAGCGCCATTTTTCTCAGGTCCCCACCAGGATTTACTGTATAGTAAGAAGGAGGGGGGGCACAGTGTTATTAATGCTATATGGGTGTCATATAGCATTATGTTTAATAATGGACGCATAATTGTTGTGATACATAAATTCACTGTTTCCCTGTTTATTACCCACTATCGGTTAGTCGACATATGTCGACAGGTGTAATGGCTTTGTCACAAGCTGCTGTGGAAAAAATTAAGTATTGGCAGGTTGGTTTTGTGTGCTTGAAAACAAGTAAACACGCTAGGGGAGACAGTTGTTGGTGGATGCCCTGTCGGCATCAACGGTATTTCCGGGGTAAAAAAATTAACAGGCTGGTATTGCCTTGTACCTGTATTTGTGTGTGTGTGTATGTATGTGTATATATATATATATATATATATATATATATATATATATATATATATATATATATATATATAATAAAAAAAAAAAAAATATATATATATATATATATATTTTATAGGTATATGTGGGGGGAGTGTTTTTGAAATTGTATATGTATACTTCCCTCAGACCCCTCGGGGGTTCCAAGATTATTATTTTTTGCCCGCTTACTATTCCTTGCTGTCGACATTTACTCAGTTTCTGTCGACCATAACGTTCCTGGTAGATCCACATCAGGAGCACGTCAGTACATGGTCATACACATTCACAACACATTACTGTCACTAGGGACCTGACAGGTCTGGACAATCCACTTGCGTATAGGTTATATCTATATGTATATATATGTAGATATATGTTTATAGATGCATGGTTGGGATATGTGTGTTTTATTGTGTATTACATTATGTATATCCATGAATGCTGAGATAATGGTATTCTTCTCATGTGCTGATCGCTCTGTTGATTAAGCTCTAGATTGGCCGTGACGAGTTGGTTTTCGATCCTCTCAAGGAGTCCGAATATTATTCTCTTACCGACGCAGAGAGATCATTACGGCAGTCAACTCCTGGTCGACGCAGAGCCCGGATCATACACCGGATCATACACAGGAAGCTAAGTGATATTTTCTCTTACGTCCTAGAGGATGCTGGGGACTCCGTAAGGACCATGGGGTATAGACAGGCTCCGCAGGAGATAGGGCACCTAAAAAGAACTTTGACTATGGGTGTGCACTGGCTCCTCCCTCTATGCCCCTCCTCCAGACCTCATTTAGATTCTGTGCCCAGAGGAGAAAGGGTACACTGCAGAGAGCTCTCCAGAGTTTTCTGTTTTAAAAGAATTTTTGTTAGGTTTTTTATTTTCAGAGAGTCCTGTTGGCAACAGGCTCCCTGCATCGTGGGACTGAGGAGAGAGAAGCAGGGCTGGCTTTACGGTTGGGCTCTGTTTCTAGGCTACTGGACACCATTAGCTCCAGAGGGTGTCGGAACACAGGTCTCACCTGGGGTTCGTCCCGGAGCCGCGCCGCAGTCCTCCTCACAGATGCCGAAGATAGAAGCCGGGTGAGTATGAGAAGGCAGAAGACATCAGGCGGCAGAAGACATCAGATCTTCATAAGGTAAGGCGCTGCGCGCCATTGCTCCCACTATACACTCACAGAGCAGCACTGAAGGGTGCAGGGCGCTGGGGGGGGGCGCCCTGGGCAGCAATATTCCTCACTTCTGGGCATGTTAAGATGGATTAGGCTGTGGAGGCAGTAAATCCAAGAATCCCCCGCCATTTTAATAAAAAAAGCACTGGGACCGAAGCCCGCCGTCGGGTGGGCGGGGCTTGATCCTCAGCACTAACCAGCGCCATTTTCTCCACAGAGGCTGCATGCTGAACGCTGGCTCCCTGGTTTCTCCCCTGCTGAAATTCACAAGCTGGAAAAAAGAGGAGGGGGGCACATTGGCAACGCAGTGAGTGGGAATTGGAATATTATTATATAAAAAAGGGCTATCTGGTCATATTTTTCCACAGTGTTATTAAGCGCTGGGTGTGTGCTGGCATACTCTCTCTCTGTCTCTCCTAAGGGCCTGGTTGGGGTTTTGTCCCCTTGAGGTTAATCCCTGTGTGTGTGGGGTGTCGGTACGTGGTGTCGACATGTCTGAAGCGGAAGGCTTCTCCAAGGAGGAGGTGGAGCAAATGAGTGGTGTCCCCCCGTCGGTTGTGCCGACTCTGGAATGGATGGACATGTGGCATATGTTGAATGCAAGTGTGGCATCTTTACATAAAAGGCTTGATAAGGCTGACTTAGGGGGGGACATCAGGGGGTCAATCCTCGGATTGGACCGACTCACAGGGCCCGTCGGGGTCTCAAAAGCGTCCCTTAACACAAGACACTACTACCGACACGGATTCTGATTCCAGTGTCGACTATGACAAAGTAAAATTGCACCCTAGGGTGACTAAAACCATTCAGTGTATGATTGTGGCAATAAGGGATGTGTTGCATATTGAGGATGAACCCTCGGTCCCCGACACAAGGGTACACATGTTTAAGGAAAAGAAACAGATAATTAAGTTTCCCACATCTCATGAATTAAATGATTTCTTTGTAAAAGCTTGGGAGACTCCGGAAAAGAGACCGCAGATCCCCAAAAGAATTTATATGGCATACCCCTTCCCTAAGCAGGACAGGGAGATTTGGGAATCACCCCCCACTGTGGACAAGGCCCTGACGCGCTTGTCCAAGAAAGTGGCGCTACCGTCTCCTGACACAGCGGCCCTTAAGGACCCTGCAGATAGCAGGCAAGAAACTACCTTAAACTGTATTTATTCTCATACAGGTGCTGTGCTAAGACCGACAATTGCGTCGGCATGGGTGTGTAGCGCAATTGCAGCTTGGACAGATGAGCTGACAGATCAATTTGATAATAGAGATAAGGATACTATATTCTTAACTCTAGCCCATATTAAAGACGCAGTCTTATTTATGAGGGATGCTCAAAGGGACATTGGACTGCTAGCTTCTAGGGCCAATGCCATGTCTATCTCGGCGAGAAGATCCTTATGGACTCGCCAATGGACGGGTGATGCGGATTCCAAAAAACATATGGAAGTACTACCCTATAAGGGTGAGGTATTGTTTGGGGATGGGCTGACGGACCTGGTTTCCACAGCTACAGCAGGTAAATCAAATTTTTTTACCATATATTCCCCAACAGCAAAAGAAAGTAACACCCTATCAGATGCAGTCTTTTCGGTCGCACAAGTCCAGAAGAGGTCGGGGCTCCTCTTTCCTCGCCAGAGGTAAGGGCAGAGGCAAAAGAGCACCTGCTTCGGCAGGTGCCCAGGACCAAAAGTCCTCCCCGGCTGCTCCAAAACCCACAGCATGACGCTGGGGCTCCCCTGAGGGAGTCCGCACCGGTGGGGTCACGTCTTCGACTTTTCAGTCAGACCTGGGTCAGATCAGACCTGAATCCCTGGGTGTTGGAAATAGTTTCCCAGGGGTACAAACTGGAATTCGAGGAGGTGCCCCCGCGCCGATTTTTGAAATCGGCCCTACCAGCTTCCACATCGGAAAGGGATGTAGTGTTAGCTGTAATTCAAACGCTGTCTATACAGCAAGTGATAATCAAGGTTCCCCTGCACCAGCAGGGAAGAGGTTACTACTCAACCCTATTTGTGGTCCCGAAACCGGACGGTTCGGTCAGACCTATTTTGAATCTGAAATCCCTAAACCTGTACATAAAAAGATTCAAATTCAAAATGGAATCACTCAGAGCGATAATAGCCAACATGGAGGAGGGGGAGTTTATGGTGTCTCTGCACATAAAGGATGCGTAACTGCATGTCCCCATATATGCCCCCCATCATGAATACCTGAGATTCGCTGTACAGGATTGTCATTACCAATTTCAGATGTTGCCGTTTGACTTTCCACGGCCCCGAGGATTTTCACCAAGATAATGGCGGAAATGATGGTGGTCCTGCGCAAGCATGGAGTCACAATTATCCCATACTTGGACGATCTCCTGATAAAAGCGAGATCAAGGGAGAAATTGCTGAGCAGTGTGGCGCTTTCTCTGAGAGTGCTCCAGCAACACGGTTGGATTTTAAATCTACCGAAGTCACAGTTGATTCCGACAACTCGACTACCGTTCCTAGGTATGATACTGGATACGGAACAAATGAAGGTCTTCCTCCCAATAGAGAAAGCCCAGGACATCCAGAACATGGTCAGAGACCTGCTAAAACCGAAAAGGGTGTCAGTTCACCAATGCACTCGAGTTCTGGGAAAAATGGTGGCGGCCTACGAGGCCATTCCCTTCGGAAGGTTCCATGCAAGGACTTTTCAATGGGACCTTCTGGACAAGTGGTCCGGGTCCCATCTGCACTTACATCGGAAATTAACTCTGTCCCCAGGGGCCAGAGTGTCTCTCCTGTGGTGGTTGCAAAGTGCTCACCTGCTGGAGGGTCGCCGGTTCGGAATTCAGGACTGGATCCTGGTAACCACGGACGCGAGCCTCCGAGGATGGGGAGCAGTCACCCAAGGAAGAAATTTTCAGGGACTATGGTCAGACCAGGAGTCCTGTCTACACATCAATGTGTTGGAACTCAGGGCCATTTACAACGGCCTTCGACAAGCGGAGAGTCTTCTTCGAAACCTACCGGTTCTGATTCAATCAGACAATGTCACAGCAGTGGCTCATGTGAACCGCCAAGGCGGGACAAGAAGCAGAGTCGCGATGGCGGAAGCCACCAGGATTCTTCGCTGGGCGGAAAATCATGTAAGCACTCTGTCGGCTGTCTTCATTCCGGGAGTGGACAACTGGGAAGCAGACTTCCTCAGCAGACACGATCTCCATCCAGGAGAGTGGGGACTTCATCAAGAAGTCTTTGCAGACATAACACGTCTTTGGGGAACTCCTCAAATAGACATGATGGCGTCACGCCTCAACAAAAAGCTTCGGAGGTATTGTGCCAGGTCTCGGGACCCTCAGGCAGTGGCAGTAGACGCTCTGATAACAACGTGGGTGTTCAAATCGGTCTACGTGTTTCCTCCTCGTCCTCTCATCACAAAGGTGTTGAGGATCATAAGGCAAAGAAGAGTACAGACGATACTCGTTGTCCCAGACTGGCCTCGAAGGGCCTGGTACTCAGATCTACAAGAGATGCTCACAGGAGATCCCTGGCCTCTTCCTCTGAGGGAAGACCTGTTGCAACAGGGGCCCTGTGTATTTCAGGACTTACCGCGGTTACGTTTGACGGCATGGCGGTTGAACGCCGAATCCTAGCGAAAAAGGGGATGACGGAGGTGACGGTTAAGCATTATCACCGTATCTGGCAAAAGTATGTGTCTTGGTGTGAGACCAAGAATGCACCTACGGAAGATTTTCATCTGGGTCGTTTTCTCCACTTCCTACCGACAGGAGTGGATATGGGCCTGAAATTAGGCTCTGTTAAGGTTCAGATTTCAGCCCTCTCGATTTTCTTTCAGAAGGAATTGGCTTCTCTTCCAGAAGTCCAGACGTTTGTAAAGGGAGTGCTACACATCCAACGTGGGACCTCAACATGGTGTTGCAGTTCCTAAAATCACACTGGTTTGAACCCCTTATCAAGGTTGAGTTGAAATTTCTTGCTTGGAAGGTGGTCATGTTGTTGGCCTTGGCATCAGCAAGGCGAGTATCAGAATTGGCGGCTTTGTCACATAAAAGCCCCTACTTGATTTTTCATGTGGATCGAGCTGAATTGAGGACACGTCCGCAATTTTTGCATAAGGTGGTTTCTTCATTCCATGTGAATCAACCTATTGTAGTGCCTGTGGCTACAAGTGACCTGGAGGATTCCAGATCCCTGGACGTAGTCAGGGCCTTAAAAGATTTATGTAGCCAGGATGGCTAGAATTAGGAAAACAGAGGCTCTGTTTGTCATGTATGCGGCCAATAAGATTGGCGCACCTGCTTCGAAGCAGACTGTTGCTCGCTGGATCTGTAATACGATTCAGCAGGCTCACTCTACGGCTGGATTGCCGGTACCAAATTCGGTTTATGCCCATTCCACTAGGAAGGTGGGCTTTTCTTGGGCGGCTGCCCGAGGCGTCTCGGCATTACAACTTTGCCGAGCGGCGACTTGGTCGGGGTCAAACACTTTTGCTAAATTCTACAAGTTTGATACCCTGGCTGATGAGGACCTAGCGTTTGCTCAGTCGGTGCTGCAGAGTCATACGCACTCTCCCGCCCCATTGGATGCTTTGGTATAAACCCCATGGTCCTTACGGAGTCCCCAGCATCCTCTAGGACGTAAGAGAAAATAAGATTTTAAACCTACCGGTAAATCTATTTCTCCTAGTCCGTAGAGGATGCTGGGCGCCCGTCCCAGTGCGGAAACTCTGCAAGACTTGTATATAGTTGTTGCTTACATAAGGGTTATATTACAGTTGAAATCTGTTTTGGACCGTTACTGTTGTTGTTGTTCATACGGTTAACTGGTTATGTATGATCCAGGTTACATGGTATGATTGGTGTGGGCTGGTATGAATCTTGCCCTTGGATTTCTAAATCCTGCCTTGTATTGTCCATCTCCTCTGGGCACAGTTCTCTAACTGAGGTCTGGAGGAGGGGCATAGAGGGAGGAGCCAGTGCACACCCATAGTCAAAGTTCTTTTTAGGTGCCCTATCTCCTGCGGAGCCCGTCTATACCCCATGGTCCTTACGGAGTCCCCAGCATCCTCTACAGACTAGGAGAAATAGATTTACCGGTAGGTTTAAAATCTTATTTTATTTCTATACTTTGGCATTATTTGTATTGCATGCACATGAGGGAGTGTTGTATTCGGGTAGGCATCCAATAGAATTACCCTACCCAGAGTGGGTAAGCTTGCTTATGTTGATTCTACTTTATAACATTGCAGCAGGCTGCCGCGTGACAGCAGGAGGTGTAGCCGGGAAAATGCTGAGGTTGTCTCCGAGAGATACTCGAGGGAGGTATACAGCTGTTTGGTGAGCCCTCTGTTCAGTCACTCTCAGCGGATACAACTGGTAAGTCTAACTTCGTGAGTTAGCCTCCTTCACAGCGGTTGGTGACGCATTCTTTTGTGGGATGCAGTCGTTTTAACCGGTTCGATTCCGTTCTTTTTTTCCTTTTCTGTGCAGACAGTGGAAGGTTGAAAGGTAAGAGTTCTGCAGCCTTGGTAGGTTCGCAGAAGAGGATGTCGTTTTCTGTTTCCACAACATCCACCACTTGTCGCTGAGTCTATCTGGCTAGTTCCCACTCCGGTGAGCACTCGTCTACTAATTTCAGTTAGTTAGTCCAGGAATAGACTAAGACTTGTGAGTTATTTATAGAATCCAAAAGGGGAGCATTCTGAGTTACGGTTGTTCCCCTTACTGTTTTTCTAATAGATCTTGCCGTTCCCCTCTGGATGGGGAGGTAGTGCGCTACGTCATACAGTGGTGCGTCAGGTTCAGGACATTGTCCGGTTGTCCCTGTATAAAGGTGCAAATCGTTGTTTCTCTCTGTCTGTTCTTCGACACAGGGATTGGCTGTTGTTCCCACCGACACAGTTGTCGGAGGTGGGTTTCAGAGTAGATACTGACCGGTTAATGTTCGGTGTTTTTCCTGTGGAAAGAGGTCTGAGGTTCCAGAGTTGGATCAGCTTTGCTGGGACACTTCATCAATATGTTCGGTTACTAAAACAGATGGGTGCGGCCTACGAGGCCTGTTTTGGTGAACAGGTCTACTGCCAGAGTGGCTTTCAAGGGGCCAATTGGAATTGTGGTCCGGGTCTCACCTGCACATGCACCGGAATATAATCCTAAAGGCCAGGACATCACTCCTGTGGTGTCTGCTCGGTTCTCTCCTTCTAGAGGGATGAATGTTCGGGATCCAGGTTTAGATCCTGGTGTCCGTGCATACAGATCTCCGAGGCTGGGGAGCAGTCCTTGCAAGGGAAGTATTTCCAGAGGTTAAGGTTAAGTTGAAAAGCTTGTCTGCAATAAGCTTTCTTGATTTAAGAGATATTTTCGACGAACGTATTCTTCGTGTTCGGCCCATGTTAGTTCTGCCAGACCACTTGTCAGCAGTGGCGTAAGTAAGCCGCTATGACGGAACAAGGAGCAAAGCGGCAATGGCAGAAGATGCACAGTTTTGCCGTGGGGCGAAAAAGTCTGGTAAACACTATATTAGCAGTATTCGTTCCGGTGGTAAGCGAAGGAGAAATAGATTTCCTCTGCTGACGCGATCTCCATCCGGTAAAAATTCAGTCATCATCGAGAAGTTTTCACAGACGTGACAACTTTTTGTGGAGGGTCGCAATTGGTCATGTTGGCGTCTCGCTTCAACGAGAGGCCTCAGGGATATTGTTTCAGGTCAAGGGACACTCAAGCTATAGCAGTGGACACACTCGTGACACCGTGGGTGGTTTTAGTCGGTCTATGTGGCCTCTCCTCTTTCATTCTTTCTGAAGGTGATAAACGTAAGAAGAACAAAGGTTCAGGCGATCCTCTCGGATCTGATCTAGCCAAGGAGGGTTTGCTATCCAGTTTTCATGATTTGCTCATAGAAGATTCCTGCCCTCTTCCTTTACGTGAGGAACTGTTACAACTAGATCAGGGCGTGTATCAAGACTTACTGCGTCTGACGGCGTGGCGGTCGAATGCCATATCCTAAGCCGGAAGGATGTTCCCAGTGAAGCCATTTCCTCAATGTTTCAGGCTAGGAAAGAAGTAACGGGAAAGCCTTACCGCTGTGGTTGCCGAAATTCTGTGTCTTGGTGTGAATCCAGGATGGTTTCTACGGAAGACTTTCAGCTAGGTCGTTCTTATCCATACTTACAAGCCGGTGTGGATGCAGGCCTACAGTTAGGCTCCATTTCGGTGCAGTATGGCCTTATTATTTTCGTAAAAAAAAAAAAAAATGCTATTGGCTTTGGCGTCCGCAAGGCAGGTGTCGGAAGTGGTGGTTTTGTCTCATAAGAGCCTTGGTTGATCTTCCATGTGGATAGAGAGAAATTGTGAACTCGGATTGTAGTTCTGCCATAGAGTGGTTTCTGGGTTTCGCAGAAATCAGTCTATTTTTGATGCCGGTGGTTACTTAGGTATTAGCTGATTTAAAGTCTCTCGGTGTTACCGGGGATTTGAATATTTAGGTCGCCAATTTGGCTCAGTTTGGAGAAACAGAGGCTCTTTTTGTCCGATATGCTCCCAACATGCTTGGAGCGACTGCAGTATGCTGTCTGTTACACGCTGAATCTGTGATACGATTTGGCATGTTTGTTCTACGGTTGCATTGTCGTTACCGAAGTCGGTGGAAGCCCATTCTAATGGACAGATGGGCTCTTCTTGGGCGGATGCCCGAGGAGTTTAGGCGGTTCAACTTTGCCGAGCGGATTATTGGTCGGGATCAAACGCTTTTGCTATGCTCTACGAGTTTCATACCCTGATTGTTGGGGATCTTTTGTTTGCTCATTCGGTGCTGCAGAGTCGTCCGCACTCTCCCGCCCGTTTTGGAGCTTTGGTATAAACCCCATGGTCCTTTTGGAGTCCCCAGCATCCTCTAGGACGTATGAGAAAATAGGATTTTGGTACCTACCGGTAAATCCTTTTCTCTTAGTCCGTAGAGGATGCTGGGCGCCTGTCCCAGTGCGTACGGTGTTTGCAGTTAGTGTTTTTGGTTACACCCTGGTGGTGTGTCTTCTCTGTCAGGCGGTGGCTACCGTTTTTCATGCCATGGCATGCGGGGTCTTATTTTTGCTTATGTGGACACACGGTTTGTGTTACATGTTCTCTCAGCATATGGCTGTGTTTTGCTCATGCTGTGGGCTGGTATTCTGCTGAATGCCACGTTCTACGGTGTGTTTGAGGTGTGAGCTGGTAGGACACTCACCGTGTTTATAACAATAAATTATTTCCTCGAAATGTCCATCTCTCCTGGGCACAGTTTTCTAACTGAGGTCTGGAGGAGGGGCATAGAGGGAGGAGCCAGTTCACACCCAGTTTAAGTCTTTATAGTGTGCCTAAGCTCCTGCGGATCCGTCTATACCCCATGGTCCTTATGGAGTCCCCAGCATCCTCTACGGACTAAGAGAAAAGGATTTACCGGTAGGTACCAAAATCCTATGTTTTTAATTAAGCATATTCTATTTAATTAAAAAAACAAATGCAAAGTCTGATTTCTGTTAAATCTAAAATGAACAATGATCGATGACCCATTATTTTGGTTACGTTCAAGTTATTTCAGAAAACAGTATGGGTTCTTTTTTTTTGTGTGGAATGGCACCAACAAATCTAAAGTAGGAAATGGCAGGACAGTACAGTAATGAAGATCTCTATCCATAACAAAAATGCCACTATTATTACCCCTATTATCTATCTACATTGATCAGGTAGGACTGGTGCCCAGGACCTTTCTAGTTTGTGAGATGCACACTCATCATGTGCAAAGTGGTCCGTTCTCCTGCAAAGAGGTGCAGAAGACATTTCTTATTCAAGTGGCTTGACACTCTTATCACTTCTTGTGCTGAGAGCACTAATAGGATGTCCGGATATCTGGTCATAAAGAGCCGTTGGTGGAAGGATTAAATTTCAAACTTCATCTGCCTTCTCCAGCAGGAGGATTGACCTTTTTAGGTTTTATGTTAGTAAAATAGAAAAGCTAGGACTGGAATCCTCAAGGGGCTATGAAGAGGGAATCTATAGGTATTTAAAAAGTACCAGTGAAGAGGGGGCATTATACGTCAGAAAAAGCTGGGTAGAAATTAAAATGAAGTGTTGGAGATCTTATGCTTATCTAAGGAATGAGTTTCATTCCTAATTATAAACCCTATTATTCCTTTGTTCTGTTGGTCTGTGTATATTGGAATTGCTATCTTCTTTCATAGGAGAACATTTTTTGTATTTGAGAGAGAAGTTGATTGTTGCTTAAAATGTTTAATAGTCTGAAAGTGCAGCATCAAAATCTAACGCTCTTGTTTTTTCTGTATATCTGTTGTTCCTGGATATGTGGTTCATTTGTCTGGATATATGCCAGGCAGGACTTCTTTAAAGACTGAGGGGCAGATGTATTAACTTGGAGAAGGCATAAGGACGTAATAAACCAGTGATAAGTGCAAGGTGATAAACGCACCAGCCAATCAGCTCCAATATGTAAAATAACAGTTAGGAGCTGACTGGCTGGTGCATTTATCACCTTTCACTTATCACTGGTTTATCACTTCCTTATACCGTCTCCAGGCTTAATACATCTACCCCTGAGTGTTCACTACTTTGCCATTATTGGTCTGTTTTTAACTCTGGGAATTCTTGTATTTTAAATACTTCTTGGTTTATGAAAGCAAACCTGGATTGTAATTTAATGGAACAGAGACACGTAACATGTTTAATGCGTGGCTTGTGGGTGGAGAAGAATGTACTATTCCGGAACGTTAAAATGTATTACATCGTATGGAATGAAGAGTGCAGAGTAGGGGAATTGTCATTGGGGTTTGTATTCAAATGTTAGCAAGTTTGTAGCCACTGTTTAGAATATCTGTCTACCTTTTGTATACCTATATATCAGTGACGTGCGGTGAGGTCATTGGCTGGGGAGGCACTGAGATTTTTTTATATATATATATATATATATATATATATATATATAATAGGCAAATGAGTGGCACTCACCAGGCTTTCTTATGAAGAAATAAAGCGGTCCTTTATTTGATCCTACGTTTCGGGGGTAACCCCGTCGTCAGGGACAGCATGAACATATATGCACAGTGTAATGACCGCGGGTAACCCCACCGCTGACCGCAAAATTCCCACCATTGAAACTAATGGAGGGAGCTGTGCGATGCGCTGTCTGACAGCAGACGCGCATACAGCCAATCAGCAGAGTGCCAGGACGTTGCACTCGCTGATTGGCTGAAGAGACCTTTCTGTGACAGCAGTCACGGGGGGGGGGGGGGGGGGGTCTCTGCATTCGGGGAAAGGGGTCCCATGTGTAAACATGGGACCCCTTTCAGTCCGTTTGATCCGGGTGTTCGTTATTTTTTTTTGCCAAGTACGTGGATTATAATCTGGACACTGGATTGAGGTGAGTATAATTTTATTCACAGGTACACGTGGATTCTACTTGGACAAGTGGACAGAGGTCAGCGTGTGAACATAGGTAAGTATGTGTGTGTCGACATGTGTGAAATAAACTTTTACTCTCACGGTGTGCGTGTCCTGTTTTTATTTGGGTATTTTTTTTCCAGTAGAACTACAGGTACCAGCGGGCCCGTTTTTCTCCCGCATGCTGGTACTTGTGGTTCTCCAAGTACCAGCTTGCGGGGGAGGCTTGCTGGGACTTGTAGTACTACTGGAAAAAACAATATTATTTAAATTTTCTCAAGGCTATCAGCCCCCCATCCGCAGCCCTTGGATGGGAGGGGCAGCCTCGGGCTTCACCCCTGGCCCTTGGGTGGCTGGGGGGGGGGACCCCTTGATTGAAGGGGTCCCCACTCCCCCAGGGTACCCCGGCCAGTGGTGACTAGTTGGATATTTAATGCCACGGCCGCAGGGCGCTGTATAAAAGTGACCCCCGGCTGTGGCATTATCTGTCCAGCTAGTGGAGCCCGATGCTGGTGTAAAAAAATACGGGGGACCCCTACTCTTTTTGTCCCCAGTATTTCTCTGACGTCCTAGTGGATGCTGGGAACTCCGTAAGGACCATGGGGAATAGCGGCTCCGCAGGAGACTGGGCACAAAAGTAAAAGCTTTAGGACTACCTGGTGTGCACTGGCTCCTCCCCCTATGACCCTCCTCCAAGCCTCAGTTAGTTAGATTTTTGTGCCCGAACGAGAAGGGTGCACACTAGGTGGCTCTCCTGAGCTGCTTAGTGAAAAAGTTTAAGTATAGGTTTTTTATTTTCAGTGAGTCCTGCTGGCAACAGGTTCACTGCACCGAGGGACTAAGGGGAGAAGAAGCGAACTCACCTGCGTGCAGTGTGGATTGGGCTTCTTAGGCTACTGGACATTAGCTCCAGAGGGACGATCACAGGCCCAGCCATGGATGGGTCCCAGAGCCGCGCCGCCGGCCCCCTTACAGAGCCAGAAGACAGAAGAGGTCCGGGAAATCGGCGGCAGAAGACGTCCTGTCTTCAATAAGGTAGCGCACAGCACCGCAGCTGTGCGCCATTGCTCTCAGCACACTTCACACTCCGGTCACTGAGGGTGCAGGGCGCTGGGGGGGGGGGGGCGCCCTGAGACGCAATAAAAACACCTTAGATGGCGAAAAATTCATCACATATAGCTCCTGGGCTATATGGATGCATTTAACCCCTGCCAGTTTTTCCTTAAAAAAGCGGGAGAAAGGCCGCCGAGAAGGGGGCGGAGCCTATCTCCTCAGCACACAAGCGCCATTTTCCCTCACAGCTCCGCTGGAAGGACGTCTCCCTGACTCTCCCCTGCAGTCCTGCACTACAGAAACAGGGTAAAACAAGAGAGGGGGGGCACTAATTTGGCAGATTAATCAATACAGCAGCTATATAAGGGAAAAACACTTATATAAGGTTATCCCTGTATATATATAGCGCTCTGGTGTGTGCTGGAAAACTCTCCCTCTGTCTCCCCAAAGGGCTAGTGGGGTCCTGTCCTCTATCAGAGCATTCCCTGTGTGTGTGCTGTGTGTCGGTACGTTGTGTCGACATGTATGAGGAGGAAAATGGTATGGAGGCGGAGCAATTGCCTATAATAGTGATGTCACCCCCTAGGGAGTCGACACCTGACTGGATGGTCTTATGGAAGGAATTACGTGATAGCGTCAGCACTTTACAAAAGACTGTTGACGACATGAGACAGCCGGCAAATCAGTTATTACCTGTCCAGGCGTCTCAAACACCGTCAGGGGCTCTAAAGCGCCCGTTACCTCAGATGGTCGACACAGACCCAGACACGGACACTGACTCCAGTGTCGACGGTGAGGAAACAAACGTGTTTTCCAGTAGGGCCACACGTTACATGATCACGGCAATGAAGGAGGTTTTGAACATTTCTGATACTACAAGTACCACAAAAAAGGGTATTATGTGGGGTGTGAAAAAACTACCCGTAGTTTTTCCTGAATCAGATGAATTAAATGAGGTGTGTGATGAAGCGTGGGTTTCCCCCGATAAAAAACTGCTAATTTCTAAAAAATTATTGGCATTATACCCTTTCCCGCCAGAGGTTAGGGCGCGTTGGGAAACACCCCCTAGGGTAGATAAGGCGCTCACACGCTTATCAAAACAAGTGGCGTTACCGTCTCCTGATACGGCCGCCCTCAAGGAGCCAGCTGATAGGAAGCTGGAAAATATCCTAAAAAGTATATACACACATACTGGTGTTATACTGCGACCAGCAATCGCCTCAGCCTGGATGTGCAGTGCTGGGGTGGCTTGGTCGGATTCCCTGACTGAAAATATTGATACCCTGGACAGGGACAGTATATTATTGACCATAGAGCATTTAAAGGATGCATTTCTATATATGCGAGATGCACAGAGGGATATTTGCACTCTGGCATCAAGAGTAAGTGCGCTGTCCATTTCTGCCAGAAAAGGGTTATGGACGCGGCAGTGGTCAGGTGATGCGGATTCCAAACGGCATATGGAAGTATTGCCGTATAAAGGGGAGGAGTTATTTGGGGTCGGTCTATCGGACCTGGTGGCCACGGCAACGGCTGGGAAATCCACCTTTTTACCCCAGGTCACCTCTCAGCAGAAAAAGACACCGTCTTTTCAGGCTCAGTCCTTTCGTCCCCATAAGGGCAAGCGGGCAAAAGGCCACTCATATCTGCCCAGGGGCAGAGGAAGGGGAAAAAGACTGCAGCAGGCAGCCTCTTCCCAGGAACAGAAGCCCTCCCCCGCTTCTGCCAAGTCCTCAGCATGACGCTGGGGCCTTACAAGCGGACTCGGGTACGGTGGGGGGTCGTCTCAAGAATTTCAGCGCGCAGTGGGCTCACTTGCAAGTGGACCCCTGGATCCTGCAGGTAGTATCTCAGGGGTACAAATTGGAATTCGAGACGTCTCCCCCTCGCCGGTTCCTGAAGTCTGCTTTACCAACGTCTCCCTCCGACAGGGAGGCGGTATTGGAAGCCATTAACAAGCTGTATTCCCAGCAGGTGATAATCAAGGTACCCCTCCTACAACAGGGAAAGGGGTATTATTCCACGCTGTTTGTGGTACCGAAGCCGGACGGCTCAATGAGACCTATTTTAAATCTGAAATCCTTGAACACTTACATACAAAGGTTCAAATTCAAGATGGAGTCACTCAGAGCAGTGATAGCTAACCTGGAAGAAGGGGACTATATGGTGTCTCTGGACATCAAGGATGCTTACCTCCATGTCCCAATTTGCCCTTCTCACCAAGGGTACCTCAGGTTTGTGGTACAGAACTGTCACTATCAGTTTCAGACGCTGCCGTTTGGATTGTCCACGGCACCCCGGGTCTTTACCAAGGTAATGGCCGAAATGATGATTCTTCTTCGAAGAAAAGGCGTCTTAATTATCCCTTACTTGGACGATCTCCTGATAAGGGCAAGGTCCAGGGAACAGTTAGAGGTCGGAGTAGCACTATCTCAAGTAGTACTACGACAGCACGGGTGGATTCTAAATATTCCAAAATCGCAGCTGATTCCGACGACACGTCTGCTGTTCCTAGGGATGATTCTGGACACAGTCCAGAAAAAGGTGTTTCTCCCGGAGGAGAAAGCCAGGGAGTTATCCGAGCTAGTCAGGAACCTCCTAAAACCAGGCCAAGTGTCAGTGCATCAATGCACAAGGGTCCTGGGAAAAATGGTGGCTTCTTACGAAGCGATTCCATTCGGCAGATTCCACGCAAGAACTTTTCAGTGGGATCTGCTGGACAAATGGTCCGGATCGCATCTTCAGATGCATCAGCGGATAACCCTGTCTCCAAGGACAAGGGTGTCTCTCCTGTGGTGGTTGCAGAGTGCTCATCTTCTAGAGGGCCGCAGATGCGGCATTCAGGACTGGGTCCTGGTGACCACGGATGCCAGCCTGAGAGGCTGGGGAGCAGTCACACAGGGAAGAAATTTCCAGGGCTTGTGGTCAAGCATGGAAACGTCATTTCACATAAATATCCTGGAACTAAGGGCCATTTACAATGCCCTAAGTCAAGCAAGGCCTCTGCTTCAGGGTCAGCCGGTGTTGATCCAGTCGGACAACATCACGGCAGTCGCCCACGTAAACAGACAGGGCGGCACAAGAAGCAGGAGGGCAATGGCAGAAGTTGCAAGGATTCTTCGCTGGGCGGAAAATCATGTGATAGCACTGTCAGCAGTGTTCATTCCGGGAGTGGACAACTGGGAAGCAGACTTCCTCAGCAGACACGACCTCCACCCGGGGGAGTGGGGACTTCACCCAGAAGTCTTCCACATGACTGTGAACCGTTGGGAAAAACCAAAGGTGGACATGATGGCGTCCCGCCTCAACAAAAAACTAGACAGATATTGCGCCAGGTCAAGGGACCCTCAGGCAATAGCTGTGGACGCTCTGGTAAAACCGTGGGTGTACCAGTCAGTGTATGTGTTCCCTCCTCTGCCTCTCATACCCAAGGTACTGAGAATCATAAGAAGGAGAGGAGTAAGGACTATACTCGTGGCTCCGGATTGGCCAAGAAGGACTTGGTACCCGGAACTTCAAGAGATGCTCACGGAGGACCCGTGGCCTCTACCTCTAAGAAAGGACCTGCTCCAGCAGGGACCCTGTCTGTTCCAAGACTTACCGCGGCTGCGTTTGACGGCATGGCGGTTGAACGCCGGATCCTGAAGGAAAAAGGCATTCCGGATGAAGTCTTCCCTACCCTGATCAGAGCCAG
This sequence comes from Pseudophryne corroboree, assembly GCF_028390025.1. Lineage (NCBI taxonomy): Eukaryota > Metazoa > Chordata > Amphibia > Anura > Myobatrachidae > Pseudophryne > Pseudophryne corroboree. The sequence continues at coordinate 992,035,348 of NC_086444.1, forward strand.
GAAGGATGTAACCGTGCAACATTATCACCGTATTTGGCGTAAATATGTTGCGTGGTGTGAGGCCAGGAAGGCCCCTACAGAGGAATTTCAACTGGGTCGTTTCCTGCATTTCCTGCAAACAGGACGGGCTATGGGCCTAAAATTAGGGTCCATTAAGGTTCAAATTTCGGTCCTGTCGATTTTCTTCCAGAAAGAACTGGCTTCAGTTCCTGAAGTTCAGACGTTTGTCAAGGGGGTACTGCATATACAGCCTCCTTTTGTGCCTCCAGTGGCACCTTGGGATCTCAATGTAGTTTTGGGGTTCCTAAAATCACATTGGTTTGAACCACTCACCACTGTGGACTTAAAATATCTCACATGGAAAGTGGTAATGCTGTTAGCCCTGGCTTCAGCCAGGCGTGTCTCAGAATTGGCGGCTTTATCCTATAAAAGCCCTTCCCTAATTTTTCATACGGACAGGGCAGAATTGAGGACTCGTCCTCAATTTCTCCCTAAGGTGGTTTCAGCATTTCACTTGAACCAGCCTATTGTGGTACCTGCGGCTACTAGGGACTTGGAGGACTCCAAGTTGCTGGACGTAGTCAGGGCCCTGAAAATATATGTTTCCAGGACGGCTGGAGTCAGAAAATCTGACTCGCTGTTTATCCTGTATGCACCCAACAAGCTGGGTGCTCCTGCTTCTAAGCAGACTATTGCTCGTTGGATTTGTAGTACAATTCAGCTTGCACATTCTGTGGCAGGCCTGCCACAGCCAAAATCTGTAAAAGCCCATTCCACAAGGAAAGTGGGCTCATCTTGGGCGGCTGCCCTAGGGGTCTCGGCTTTACAACTTTGCCGAGCAGCTACTTGGTCAGGGGCAAACACGTTTGCTAAATTCTACAAATTTGATACCCTGGCTGAGGAGGACCTGGAGTTCTCTCATTCGGTGCTGCAGAGTCATCCGCACTCTCCCGCCCGTTTGGGAGCTTTGGTATAATCCCCATGGTCCTTACGGAGTTCCCAGCATCCACTAAGACGTCAGAGAAAATAAGAATTTACTTACCGATAATTCTATTTCTCGTAGTCCGTAGTGGATGCTGGGCGCCCATCCCAAGTGCGGATTGTCTGCAATACTTGTACATAGTTATTGTTACAAAAATCGGGTTATTATTGTTGTGAGCCATCTTTTCAGAGGCTCCTCTGTTATCATGCTGTTAACTGGGTTCAGATCACAGGTTGTACGGTGTGATTGGTGTGGCTGGTATGAGTCTTACCCGGGATTCAAAATCCTTCCTTATTGTGTACGCTCGTCCGGGCACAGTATCCTAACTGAGGCTTGGAGGAGGGTCATAGGGGGAGGAGCCAGTGCACACCAGGTAGTCCTAAAGCTTTTACTTTTGTGCCCAGTCTCCTGCGGAGCCGCTATTCCCCATGGTCCTTACGGAGTTCCCAGCATCCACTACGGACTACGAGAAATAGAATTATCGGTAAGTAAATTCTTATTTTTTTGCACCAGGCGCAGAGCCTGGTGCTGGATTTAAAAATACAGGGGATCCCCTGTCATTTCCCCCCCCGGATTTTTAGAACCAGGACCGGCTCGAAGAGCCTGAGGCTGGTTATGCTTAGGAGGGGGGACCCCACGCAATTTTTTTGCGGATTTTTACCATTCCATTTAAAAAAAAAATAAAAAAAAATATTTTTAAAAATATATAAATAATACTTGTTCCTCCAAAATAGACAAACCAAGTACCTAATCCCTTCTAATATAAATAGATATGCTATTACCAAAAAAAAAAACACAAAAAATACATGTTTTAATTTTTTTTTACAGGTTGAGTATCCCATATCCAAATATTCCGAAATACGGAATATTCCGAAATACGGAATGTTTTTGAGTGAGAGTGAGATAGTGAAACCTTTGTTTTTTGATGGCTCAATGTACACAAACTTTGTTTAATACACAAAGTTATTAAAATATTGAATTAAATGACCTTCAGGCTGTGTGTATAAGGTGTATATGAAACATAAATGAATTGTGTGAATGTAGACACACTTTGTTTAATGCACAAAGTTATAAAAAATATTGTCTAAAATGACCTTCAGGCTGTGTGTATAAGGTGTATATGTAACATAAATGCATTCTGTGCTTAGATTTAGGTCCCATCACCATGAGATCTCATTATGGTATGCAATTATTCCAAAATACGGAAAAATCCCATATCCAAAATACCTCTGGTCCCAAGCATTTTGGATAAGGGAGACTCAACCTGTATTAGATTCCGCCACCAAAGTGTGGCGGATTGAAAATGACGAATTTACTGTCTAAAAGCACTGTTGTCGATTTTCCAAACTTCAATTGAATATACTTTTGGCGAATTGCCGCATTTGTACCATTGCAGAAATGTCGAATTTGACAAATGTCTAATTTGGAAAGTCCGTGTTTTTGACGGAAAGTACTGAATTGCATTGTCGATTTATTTTTATTTTTTGGCGAAAATGTCCCGTTTTTCGACATTTTCGGGAATTCGACCGCAATTGCATATACCCCAGTATGAGCCGAAATTCACATTACAGCACACAGTATGAGCCGAAATTCATATTTTACCACACGGTATGAGCCGAAATTCACATTACAGCACACGGTATGAGCCGAAATTCACATTACAGCACACGGTATGAGCCGAAATTCATATTTTACCACACGGTATAAGCCGAAATTCACATTACAGCACACGGTATGAGCCGAAATTCACATTACAGCACACGGTATGAGCCAAAATTCACATTACAGCACACAGTATGAGCCGAAATTCACATTACAACACACGGTATGACCCGAAATTCAGATTTTACCACACGGTATGAGCTGAAATTCACATTATAGCACACGGAATGAGACAAAATTCACAGTATGCCACATGGAATGAGACAAAATTCAGGGAGAGTGACAGCAGGTACAGGGAGAGGGAAAGTGACAGTAGGGACAGGGAGAGTAACAGAGGGACAGGGAAAGTGACAGCAAGGACATAGGGACAGGGACAATGACAGCCGAAACATAGGGACAGGGAGAGGGACAGCTAGGGCATACAGTAGGGACTAGGGAGAGAGAAAGGCAGCAGGGTAAGATTACCTTTTTAGCAGCGGCGTTGCGGAGGATGCTGTGGTCTGCAGTGCGGTGGATGAGGAGGCTGTGTTCGGCATGGTGCGACGGAAGTGCAGAGAAGAACTGAGGGCGGCGGCGGAGCTGCTGAGGGTGGCGGATGAGGGTAGTGGCGGTGTAGTGAGGAGGAGGCAGAGGAAGGCGGCAGTGCAAGGAGGAGGAGGCTGTGGTCGGCGGCACTGCGGCTCCTATGACCGAGGCGCTACTATTTCATATCTGCTGCGGACCGACAGCCAATAAGGAGTGGCCGCGTGGCAGATTTGAAAAGGGGGTGCTAAATGTGTGTGCTGTAATCTACTGCAGACCGGCAGCCAATCAGGAGTGTCTGCCTCCCCCTGTATTTCCCTAAGACTGCCTCCCCCCTGTATCGCCCCAAGACTGCCTCCCCCCTGTGTATCCCTAAGCTGCCTCCCCCCTTAAGGTCCCCAATGCTGCTTCCCCTCCTTTATGTCCCCATGGCTGCCTCCCCCCTTAAGGTCCCCAATGCTGCTTTCCCCCTGTGTATTCCCAAGGTTGCCCCCCTCCCCACCGTGTGTCTGCCCCCCCTGAGTCCCCGCATGGCTGCCTCTCTCTCCATGGCTCATCCCCCCCATGTCTGGTCTCCGGCCCCCCTTGCATGCCTGGGGTCACTGCTGGGGTCGCTGGGGAGAGCATTCATTCATGCCTCCCGTCCCGCTGCGCGGCGGCCGAACTACTGCTACTGGCCGGCGGGACCGAGACAGGCGACTGGCTGGAGCATGAGCTCCACTGACGCTGCCCTCGCTGGGGAGAGCATTCATTCATGCCTCCCGTCCCACAGCGCGGCCGCCGAACTACTGCTACTGGCGGCGGGACCGAGACAGGCGGCTGGCTTGAGCATGAGTTCCGCTGATGCCGCCCGGGACTCAAGTCAGGCATTAAGCAGGCCGGACTCCAGGGTGGGCTCAGGATCTGGTGCCCAATCATATTTGCATCAGTGACAGGGGCGTGCTTTCATATGTGCTGAAAGCACGCTCCTGTCACTGAGTCACTCATACTAGTGCCGCTTATACTTCTTTTTTAATGGGCTTTTACAGCCCTCTCTTTGGCTCCGCCCCCTGCCCGCCCCCCACATCCAACCCTTTGTCATTAGAATATGTGTCATAAGTATCTTCTTTATATTATTATAATCATTAATGACAGGGGAGAATGACAGGGGAGGCACTGCCTCCCCTGACTGCACGTCCCTGCTATATATCTGTGGACAGGTACTAATTAAAAAGTAATAGGGGCTATATACTGTATGGTATTACACAACTGTTGTTTTTACTTTTACAAATAGATAACACTGTAGACAAACTGTCCATACAAGAAAAGGGTCCATAAAAAAATAAAATAAACCCTCTTCTCCTATTTTCGAACACTTACATGTTAAACAACCTGAAGATAAACTATTCCTGTGCAGCACTTGGTGGGCAAAAGAAAGTTTCTGCGTTATATTGTAAAATAATATGCTGTTCATAACTCATCATAGTTATAGGTCTCCATTACCTTGCGACTAACTCATCTGCCATGTGCGATTAGTGCCAGAACTGCTAATGCAGCAAAATCTTCAGTGCAAACAAAACATCTCTGATCAATATTCCAATACATCATTGAATTCAACAAACTTTAAACAAAATGTACCGAATGTACCGCTAGCCTGTAGTGCCCACTTCCCTCCCAAGGCTTATCCACATCTCGTGCTGCGGAGCAAGCAGTATGTTATGTTGTGGAGGCAGTCAGGCCTTCTGTGACAGCAGGGTCATGCACTCTGAGCATTTGAAGCCACGTACAGACTGCCTCAGTGCTCACCACAGCTCAGGGTAGTGGGAATGTGACTGTGTATGTTTGTGTGCAGAATCTGTAGGCATGTGGAGTGTAGCAGCATGCATGCTCCGTGCCTGGGAAGTAGTAGTAGCGGATTACTTTTAATTGATTTTTTTTTCCCATGAGTGTTCTTTAGTTATATGGGTTTTTGCTAGATTTATTTTTCAGTGGCCACAGTAGGCAACACTGGAGGAGCAAGGAGGCTGTAATACAATAGAGTAATTAGGAGTTATATCAATGATTTTGTAGTATAGACCACTTACACAAAGCAACATTGTGTATGTAACAGTTACCTGTAAACAATTAGCAGAATACGTTTCTTATATATATATATATATATATATATATATATATATATATATATATATATATATATATATATATATATATATATATATATATATAGTACATACACAGTGCATCCAGAAAGTATTCACAGCGCTTCACTTTTTCCACATTTTGTTATGTTACAGCCTTATTCCAGACTGGAATAAATTCATTTTTCCCCTCACAATTCTACACACAATATCCCATAAAGACAACATGAATATTTTTTTTTTTTACATTTTTGCTAATTTATTAAAAATAAAAAAACTAAGAAATCACATGTATATAAGTGTTCACAGCCTTTGTCATGAAGCTCAAAATTGAGCTCAGGTGCATTCTGTTTACCCTGATCATCATCATTGAGATGTTCTTACAGCTTAATTGGAGTCCACCTGTGCTAAATTCAGTTGATTGGACATGATTTGGAAAGGCACACACCTGTCTATGTAAGGTCCCACACTTGACAGTGCATGTCTGAGCACAAACCAAGCATGAAGTCAAAGGAATTGTCAAAAGACCTCCGAGACAGGATTGTCTCGAGGCACAAATCTGGGGAAGGGTACATAAAACTATCTGCTGCTTTGAAGGTCCACATGAGCACAGTGACCTCCATCATCTGTAAATAGAAGACGTTCAGAACCACCAGGACTCTTCCTAGAGCTGACCGGATGTCTAAACTGAGCAATCAGGTGAGAAGGGCCCTAGTCAGGGAGGTGACCAAGAACCCGATGGTCAGTCTGTCAGAGCTACAGCATTCCTCTGTGGAGAGAGTAGAACCTTCCAGAAGGACAACCATCTCTGCAGCAATCCACCAGTCAGGCCTGTATGATAGAGTGGCCAGATGGAAGCCACTCCTTAGTAAAAAAGCACATTGCAGCCCAGCTGAAGTTTGCCAAAATGCACCTGAAGGACTCTCAGACCATGAGAAACAAAATTCTCTGGTCTGATGACACAAAGATTGAACTCACTGGTGTGAATGCAAGGCTTCATGTTTGGAGGAAACCAGGCATCACTCATCACCAGGCCAATACCATCCGTACAGTGAAGCATGGTGGTGGCAGCATCATGTTGTGAGGATGTTTTTCAGCGGTAGGAACTAGGAGACTAGTCAAGATAGAGGAATAGATGAATGCAGCAATGTACAGAGACATCCTGAATGAAAACCTGCTCCAGAGCACTCCTGACCTGAGACTGAGGCGACTGGTCATCTTTCAGCAGGACAACGACCCTAAGCACACAGCCAAGATATCAAAGGAGTGGCTTCAGGACAACTCTGTGAAGGTCCTTGAGTGGCCCAGCCAGAGCCCAGACTTGAATCCAATTGAACCTCTCTGGAGAGATCTGAAAATGGCTGTGCACCGTAGCTTACCATCCAACCTGATGGAGCTTGAGAGGTACCTCAAAGGGGAATGGGCGAAACTGCCCAAAGAAAGATGTGCCAAGCTTGTGGCACCATATTCAAAAATACTTGAGGCTGTAATTGCTGCCAAAAGTGCATCAACAAAGTATTGAGCAAAGACTGTGAATACTTATGTACATGTGATTTCTTAGTTTTTTTTTTTTATAAATTTAGCAAAAATCTCAAAAACACTTTTTTCACGTTGTCATTATGGGGTATTGTGTGTAGAATTTTGAGGGAAAAATTAAACTTATTCCAGTTTGGAATAAGGCTGTAACATAACAATGTGGAAAAAGTGAAGCGCTGTGAATACTTTCCGGATTATATATATCACATCTTGATAAAGGGGTTAGTCACCCCGAAACGTTGATGATGCTGTATGCTGTGAACTTCTAATACACGCTTGTTCAGCTACAAGACCCTGAGTGCCGCAGTTTTTCTTCAAGCTAACCATCAATTCTACTGATGGCAACGGGGCATATCAGCTATCGGAGGAGTGCCGGGTTTTATTACATCTTGTGTGTGTGTGTGTGTGTGTATATATGTATGTATGTGTGTGTGTGTGATACTGTATGATATATATATATATATATATATATATATATCATACAGTATCCCCACTGTGGAAAATATAGCACTCTCCAGACTAGGGTATCAAAAATCAAAAAAGGTTCACATTTATTTCAAAGTCAATCTCACAGTTTCCAGGAAGTGTCCAACGTTTCGGTCCACACCAGGAACTTTTTCAAGGTATACGGCAACACAATCGACAGGTTCAGCAGTGCAGCATAAGTCAAAGTGGTGGTAGGAAACTGGAGATTGACTGTGAAATAAATGTGAACCTTTTTTGATTTTTGATACTCTAGTCTGGAGAGTGCTATCTTTTCCACATAGTGGGGATACTGTATGTTGTACTATGGGTCCCATCTTATATTAGGTTGGACCTTGATTGGCACCCCAGCAGCTGCCTGTGTTGAGTGAGAGTGCAGGGATACCTATATATATATATATATATATATATATATATATATATATATATATATATATATATATATATTATAGTTGCTGAATTCTTATAAATATGAATATAGGGCGGCACTCCCAATAGTTGCGTAGAAAAGTGTAAACTTTAGTGAATCATCTCATATCATTGTCAACGTTTCAAGACCCGTGGGCCTTTTCGTCAGGACATTTACAAGCTGTAAAAAATAGATCAAAGTGAAGCATACAGACCTGCTGTCCTAAAACATACCTTTATAAGATGTGCATCCCCACAGGTGTTGGCGTCCGCCGCTCCCATCCGATCAGCACGGGTGACGCACCTCAGGAAGTGACGTCAGTCTGGCGCCCGTCCGGCCGGTAACCAAGTGTCCATAGCAACCACCGCGGCTCTCCTCGTGCTTCACAGGGGTTGGCGTGCGCCCCCTTGTGGGCAGCACAATGATGTATAAGTGTGCATATCTGAAAAGTGAATTAAAAGATCAAATACAAATAGTGAGTGCATATCAGAAGTGCTCATAAAGTGAAGATCAAATGCACAAATATACATACATATAAAAACATATAAAAGCCAGGGGGAGCCCAGACCTTTAATTCTATCAGGGGCTATATTAATTAATTATCTTACAGATCACTATGTAACATGAAAGGTGACAATTTCGGAGATATATATACTTCAGCAATAATTTATCAATCCACGGGTGCCTGGTCGGATAATTCAATATGTAACAGTCCTCACCATGAGGCTCCACCAGGGAGCTATAGTGAAGATGAAACCAGCACTCCATTTAGTCTAATATCGAATGATGTTTATTCATTCCAGTACATATAGCTATATATATAGAGATACATGCTGGATGGCGGCACTCAAAGCTTTCCGGTAGTAGTAGAAAAAGTTGCTTTTATTAAATCAACACTTTGGGCTCATGTCCATCGTCAGGATAGTGTAAATGCTATCCTGACGACAGGCACGAGCTAGTGGAACACTGAGTGCCGCCCTCCAGCATGCATATATACAGGGATTGCTATCCCATGGAGGGCACCGGAGTAAGTAATAATTTAAAATAACTAGTGCCGTGTGTTTGCTTTGTTTTTTTTATAGATATATATATATATATGTATGTATATGTGTGTGTGTATATATATATATATATATATATATATATATAATGTGTGTATATATATATATATATATATATATATATATAATACATTTATTATCACTGCAATGGCAGCTAAATTATTGCAAAAACCAGGAATTATACAATCATCAGAGTTCATCATATAGGCTCTCTGTCTGTAGGCAAGGCTACAGGCTTCACTTAAAGCTTTTGGGAGGCAGTAAGGGAGTAAAATTACCAGCTTCGCTACAGAATTTAAAGGATAATGGCAATATTTGTCAGGCCGCACCTCTGGGCTTCCCCGGATTGATGGTGTCAAACTGCTGGTGCTGGGGAGAACAATCTCTGCCCCGTCCCACATCTGATGCTGCCAAGCTCAGTGCTGTACTTGCTGGGACGACAGGCCAAGCTCTGCCCGCTGTATGCTAAATATGTTAGGTTTGCAGGCTGACTCTATGTCAAAGGGCCCTAGGTCTCTTTGCTTAGCTTCGAAAATACAGTACGTTTCTGCCCCTACCCGTGGGTGCCTCTATCCTTACCCGTGGGTGCCTCTGTATATGCTCCAGACATTCCAGCGTTATGGTGAAAACTATGGATTTTTACATGTCATCCCTTACCCACACCCCTAGGAGTGCTAGGGGTTTCTTACCCCCACATTTTTTTTTTTGTCCAGTTTGTAAGTCATATGTGTACCAAAGTTAGGTGTAAAATGCTCCAGACATTCTAGAGTTATGCCTGAAAACTATGGATTTTTACATGTCAACCCCTTCCCACCTCCACCCTTAGGGTGTCTTACCCCCACAGTATTTTTTACCAGATTGTATGTCATATGTGAACCAAGTTTGGTGTAAATTGCTCCATGCATTCCATAATTATGTCGCACTCACATTTTATAATTAATATTTCTCTGACGTCCTAGTGGATGCTGGGAACTCCGTAAGGACCATGGGGAACAGCGGCTCCGCAGGAGACTGGGCACAACTAAAGAAAGCTTTAGGTCACCTGGTGTGCACTGGCTCCTCCCACTATGACCCTCCTCCAAACCTCAGTTAGATTTTGTGCCCGGCCGAGGTTGGATGCACACTAGGGGCTCTCCTGAGCCCTTAGAAAGAAAGTATAGATTTAGGTTTTTTATTTTCAGTGAGACCTGCTGGCAACAGGCTCACTGCAGCGAGGGACTAAGGGGAGAAGAAGCGAACTCGCCTGCTTGCAGCCGGATTGGGCTTCTTAGGCTACTGGACACCATTAGCTCCAGAGGGATCGACCGCAGGCCCAGTCCTTGGTGTTCGGTCCCGGAGCCGCGCCGCCGTCCCCCTTACAGAGCCAGAAGCAAGAAGAGGTCCGGAAAATCGGCGGCAGAAGACATCAGTCTTCACCAAGGTAGCGCACAGCACTGCAGCTGTGCGCCATTGCTCCTCATGCACACTTCACACTCCGGTCACTGAGGGTGCAGGGCGCTGGGGGGGGGAGGGGGCGCCCTGAGCAGCAATAAATACACCTTGGCTGGCAAAAATACCACAATATATAGCCCCAGAGGCTATATATGTGGTAAATACCCCTGCCAGAATCAAGAAAAAAGCGGGAGAAAAGTCCGCGAAAAAGGGGCGGAGCTATCTCCCTCAGACACACTGGCGCCATTTTCTCTTCACAGTGCAGCTGGAAGAAAGCTCCCCAGGCTCTCCCCTGTAGTTTTCAGGCTCAAAGGGTTAAAAAGAGAGGGGGGGCACTAAATTTAGGCGCAATATTATATATACAAGCAGCTATTGGGGAAATTTCACTCCGTTATAGTGTTAATCCCCACATTATATAGCGCTCTGGTGTGTGCTGGCATACTCTCTCTCTGTCTCCCCAAAGGGCCTTGTGGGGTCCTGTCCTCAGTCAGAGCATTCCCTGTGTGTGTGCGGTGTGTCGGTACAGCTGTGTCGACATGTTTAACGAGGAGGCTTATATGGTGACGGAGCAGATGCCGATAAATGTGATGTCGCCCCCTGTGGGGCCGACACCAGAGTGGATGGTTAGGTGAAAGGTATTAACCGACAGTGTCAACTCCTTACATAAAAGGGTGGATGACGTAACAGCTGTGGGACAGCTGGCTTCTCAGTCCGCGCCTGCCCAGGCGTCTCAAAGGCCATCAGGGGCTCAAAAACGCCCGCTCACTCAGATGGCAGACACAGATGTCGACACGGAGTCTGACTCCAGTGTCGACAAGATCGAGACATATACACAATCCACTAGGAACATCCGTGACTTGATCCCGGCAATAAAAAATGTGTTACACATTTCTGACATTAACCCAAGTACCACTAAAAAAGGGTTTTATGTTTGGGGAGAAAAAGCAGGCAGTGTTTTGTTCCCCCATCAGATGAATGAATGAAGTGTGTGAAAAGCGTGGGTTCCCCCCGATAAGAAACTGGTAATTTCTAAAAAGTTACTGATGGCGTACCCTTTCCCGCCAGAGGATAAGTTACGCTGGGAGATATCCCCTAGGGTGGATAAGGCGCTCACACGGTTGTCAAAAAAGGTGGCACTGCCGTCTTAGGATACGGCCACTTTGAAGGTACCTGCTGATAAAAAGCAGGAGGCTATCCTGAAGTCTGTATTTACACACTCAGGTACTAGACTGAGACCTGCAGATCGTGCTGCTGCAGCGTGGTCGGTGACCCTGTCAAACATGAGAACATATTAAAGACGTCGTCTTATACATGAGGGATGCACAGAGGGATATTTTGCCGGCTGGCATCCAAAATGAATGTAATGTCCATTCTGTCAGGAGGGTATTAGATGGACAGGTGATGCTGACTTTAAAAGGCGCATAGAGACTCTGCCTTATAAGGGTGAGGAATTATTTGGGGATGGTCTCTGGGACCTCGTATCCATTACCTCAGGTTTCCTCACAGACTAAGAAAGCACTGTATTATCAGGTACAGTCCTTTCGGCTTCAGAAAAGCAAGCGGGTCAAAGGCGCTTCCTTTCTGTACAGAGACATGGGAAGAGGGAAAAAGCTGCACCAGTCAGCCTGTTCCCAGAATCAAAATTCTTTTCTCGCTTCCTCTGAGTCCACAGCATGACGCGGGGGCTCCACAGGTGTAGCCAGGTACGGTGGGGGGCCGTCTCAAAAATTTCAGCGATCAGTGGGCTCGCTCACAGGTGGATCCCTGTTTCATTCAAGTAGTATTTCAGGGGTACAAGCTGGAATTCGAGATGTCTCCCCCCCGCCGTTTCCTCAAATATGCCTTGCCGACAACTCCCTCAGGCAGGGAGGCTGCGCTAGAGGCAATTAATAAGCGGTATTCCCAGCAGGTAATACTCAAGGTGCCCCTACTTCAACAAGGACGGGGTTACTATTCCACACGGTTTGGGGTACCGAAACCGCATGGTTCGGTGTGACCCATTTTATATTTAAAATCCTTGAACACATACATAAAAAAATTCAAGTTCAAGATGGAATCGCTCAGGGCGGTTTTTGCAAGCCTGGACGAGGGGGATTACATGGGATCCCGGGACATCAAGGATGCTTACCTGCATGTCCCCATTTACCATCCTCGCCAGGAGTACCTCAGATTGTGGTACAGGATTACCATTACCAAGTCCAGACACTGCCGTTTGGACTGTACATGGCACCGAGGGTGTTTACCAAGGTAATGGCCGAAATGATGATACTCCTTCGAAAAAAGGGAGTTTTTAATTATCCCGTGCTTGGACAATCTCCTTATAAGGGCAAGGTCCAAGGAGCAGTTGCTAGTCGGGGTAGCACTATTTTGGAAAGTGTTACAACAGCACGGTTGGACTCTAAACAGTCCAAAGTCACAGCTGGTTCCTACGACACGCCTACTGTTCCTGGGGATGGTTCTGGACACAGAAAAGAAATGTGTTTCTCCCGGAGGAGAAAGCCAAGGAGCTGTCATCTCTAGTCAGAGACCTCCTGAAGCCAAAACAGGTATCTGTGCATCATTGCACGCGAGTCCTGGGAAAAAATGGTAGCTTCCTACGAAGCAATCCCATTCGGCAGGCTCCATGCAAGAACTTTTCAGTGGGACCTGTTGGACAAGTGGTCCGGATCACAGCTTCAGATGCATCGGCTGATAACCCTGTCTTCAAGGACCAGGGTATCTCTACTGTGGTGGCTGCAGAGTGCCCATCTTCAAGAGGGCCGCAGGTTCGGCATACAGGACTAGGTCCTAGTGACCATGGATGCCAGCCTTTGAGGCTGGGGGGCAGTCACACAGGGAAAAAACTTCCAGGGACTTTGGTCAAGTCAGGTGACTTCCCTACACATAAATATTCTGGAACTGAGGGCCATTTACAATGCCCTGAGTCAGGCAAGGCCTCTGCTTCAAAACCAGCCGGTACTGATCCAATCAGACAACATCACGGCAGTCGCCCATGTAAACCAACGGGGCGGCACAAGAAGCAGGATGGCGATGGCAGAAGCCACAAGGATTCTCCGATGGGCGGAAAATTATGGGTTAACACTGTCAGCAGTGTTCATTCCCGGAGTGGACGACTGGGAAGCAGATCTTCTCAGCAGACACGACCTCCACCCGGGAGAGTGGGATTTCATCCAGAAGTCTTCCAAAGGATTGTACACCATTGGGAAAGGCCACAGGTGGACATGATGGCGTCCCGCCTCAACAAAAAGCTATAAAAGATATTGCGCCAGGTCAAAGGACCCTTGGGCGATAGCTGTGGACGCTCTGGTAACACCGTGGGTGTACCAGTCGGTTTATGTGTTCCCCCTTCTGCCTCTCGTACAAAAGGTACTGAGAATAATAGGAAGGCGAGGAGTAAGAACGATACTCGTGGTTCCGGATTGGCCAAGAAGAGCTTGGTACCCAGAACTTCAAGAAATTATATCAGAGGACCCATGGCCTCTGCCGCTCAGACAGGACCTGCGGTAGCAGGGGCCCTGTCTGTTCCAAGACTTACCGCGGCTACGTTTTGACGGCATGGCGGTTGAACGCCGGATCCTAAAGGAAAAGGGCATTCCGGAGGAAGTCATTCCTACGCTGATTCAAGCCAGGAAAGATGTAACTGCAAAACATTTTCACCGCATATGGCGAAAATATGTTGCTTGGTGTGAGGCCAAAAAAGGCCCCAACAGAGGAATTTCAACTAGGTCGATTTCTGCATTTCCTTCAAGCAGGAGTGTCTATGGGCCTAAAATTAGGCTCCATTAAGGTACAGATCTTGGCTCTGTCGATTTTCTTCCAGAAAGAACTAGCTTCAGTACCTGAAGTTCAGACATTGTAAAAGGAGTGCTGCATATTCAGCCCCCGGTTGTGCCTCCAGTGGCACCTTGGTTTCTCAACGTGGTGTTGAGTTTCTTAAAATCACATTGGTGTGAGCCACTAAAAACCGTGGATCTAAAATATCTCACGCGGAAAGTGGTCATGTTATTGGCCTTGGCTTCGGCCAGGCGTGTATCAGAATTGGCGGCTTTGTCATATAAAAGTCCTTATCTGATTTTCCTTATGGATAGGGCAGAATTGAGGACTCGTCCCCAGTTTCTCCCTTGGGTTATATCAGCTTTTCACTTGAACCAACCTATTGTAGTGCCTGCGGCTACTAGGAACTTGGAGGATTCCAAGTTACTGGACGTAGTCAGGGCCTTGGAAAATTATGTTTCCAGGACGGCTAGAGTCAGAAGAACTGACTCGCTGTTTATCTTGTATGCACCCAGCAGACTGGGTGCTCCTGCTTCTAAGCAGACTATTGCTCGCTGGATTTGTAGCACAATTCAGCTGGCGCATTCTGCGGCTGGACTACCGCAGCCAAAATCTGTAAAAGCCCATTCCACAAGGAAGGTGGGCTCATCTTGGGCAGCTGCCCGAGGGGTCTCGGCTTTCTAACTTTGCCGAGCTGCAACTTGGTCAGGGGCAAACACGTTTGCTAAATTCTACAAAATTGATACCCTGGCTGAGGAGGACCTGGAGTTCTCTCATTCGGTGCTGCAGAGTCATCCGCACTCTCCCGCCCGTTTGGGAGCTTTGGTATAATCCCCATGGTCCTTACGGAGTTCCCAGCATCCACTAGGACGTCAGAGAAAATAAGATTTTACTCACCGGTAAATCTATTTCTCGTAGTCCGTAGTGGATGCTGGGCGCCCGTCCCAAGTGCGGATTGTCTGCAATACTTGTATATAGTTATTGCCTAACTAAAGGGTTATTGTTGGGCCATCTGTTGAGAGGCTCAGTTATATTCATACTGTTAACTGGGTATAGTATCACGAGTTATACGGTGTGATTGGTGTGGCTGGTATGAGTCTTACCCGGGATTCAAAATCCTTCCTTATTATGTCAGCTCGTCCGGGCACAGTGTCCTAACTGAGGCTTGGAGGAGGGTCATAGTGGGAGGAGCCAGTGCACACCAGGTGACCTAAAGCTTTCTTTAGTTGTGCCCAGTCTCCTGCGGAGCCGCTGTTCCCCATGGTCCTTACGGAGTTCCCAGCATCCACTACGGACTACGAGAAATAGATTTACCGGTGAGTAAAATCTTATTATTTGCCCATCGTCCTCCACATGTGTCATTTCTTCCTTCACCGCAGTACATAAAACTCGAATAAGGAAAAATATTTAGTGCAACACTGTTTCTTAAAAGCAAGAAAGATTTATTACAGGGTTACACTCACAATGATTAAAAGAAAACAAAGCACATAGAACCTCCTCAGAGGATCAAATGACTCTCACGACAGCAGGGTTCGGAACCAGCCGGTCCAGCCGCCAGAAGCCTCAGCGTCCCCAAGATGTTCCAGGAGGGAGTCCAAAGTCCAGAGCACAAAATCCACCTGCTTTACGCGTTTCGGACTCTAAGGTCCTTCGTCAGAAGCATGGTGGAGGTACAAGCTAATTGGATTTTTATACCCAAATACAAGTATTTGGGTATAAAAATCCAATTAGTTTGTACCTTGCTTTTAAGAAACAGTGTTGCACTAAATATTTTTCCTTATTCGAGTTTTATGTACTGCGGTGAAGGTAGAAATGACACATGTGGAGGATGATGGCCAAATATATTAATTATAAAATGTGAGTGCGACATCATATGTTAAAAGTGTGATTTATCTAGATACAACAGTGTTGCACTAAGAATATCTCTCTTCCCTGTTTGAGGTATTTGTCTGGAGTGAATCCCTTGAAAGGAGAACGACATTTTTGGAGAGAATCTGCTATCTTTATTAAGGGAAATAAAGGGGGACTGTATTGTATATCAATAATTGTTTCTTACCATATTTGCGCCACGGGGTCTCTCTCTTTTCCATTGTATGTATTGATTATGGTGTGGTGAGCCATCTGAGTTGACCTGGGCTGCACTTGTGGGGTTGTATGCGCAATTGCTTTCTTGGTGTTTTTTTCCATTCCATAATTATGGCCAAAAACTATGGATTTCTCCTGCAGGGTCCACAGGTTATCCACAGGATAACATTGGGATATGAGGTAGCGACAGCGGATTGGCACCAAATGATCAAAGATTTCAGCCTCCCAGAATGCAACGGGCCTGTAGCTATATCCCAACCTCCTGGCTCAGGCAATTCAGTTTTTTGTTTGGTGCGGCAGGAGCCGGACCATGGCCAATGGGTTGCTGGTTTTTAGCAACCATAAGCTTTTTTTTTTTTCTTAATTTTTTATAGTTTTACTATTTTTATTAAGCGTTCTTTCTAAAAAGCGTCCTATATGTACCTTAGAAAGAGTCGCTCCAACAACTCCCCGCCGGGTCGCGACATCGCTTACCAGTGCTGTTTCGGCGGGCGTCTGTGTAGGATGTACTAGCAAGTCCAGCGGACGTTACCAGGCTGTGGCTGGAGCACGGGTAGAAGGTAAGGCATCAGTTCCGCTTATTAGGGGAAACGCGAGACACAGCCGCACTGTTTCGGGGTGGAGACTACCAAACAGTCGCTGATGCGGCTGCCACCTCGGGCGCACTAGTGCTAGGCCTCAGTGATCATAGGCTCCAGGGGTAGTATGAGGCCGCGATCCCTGGGGTTGATGTCAGCAGTGGAGAGTAAGATGCTGCCATGGTCGCCCCTCTCTCTTGTTCATGAACAGTTTCCTCCACATTTCCCGCCATGAACTGAGTTCCCTCTTCCGTCTGAGACGCTGTGTATCTAAAAGGACCCAGTCACAGCATAGGCAGCTGTATGAGTGGTGCGTCGGTGTTCACTGTAGGTTCACGGGGTGATTGTGTACACTAATAGCGTCTGGATCCACTCAGCGTTCACTAACGTATTGATCGATCCTGGAAGTGGGGTGAAGTCTCCCTGTATCCCACTCTCCTGATCCGTGTGATACAGCACTACATCTCTATCTACCTTTGGTACGAATAGTTGGATAAGTGCCTTATGCATACGAGTCTGTAAACTATTGCTGCTGTTTTCTTTCGCTGTGCGACTGAATACGTTTAAACTCCTATATAAGGTAATGCAGTAATATGTTTCTCCTACATACTTGAAATGTATCTTTAGTGCTCATATTGCTTATTATAGTAATGTATAACCTGTGACCGATTGCTAGTGTGATTGCTGACTTTACTATTTTTTGTCAGTTTCTGTGTATTCCGATCCTCAATGCTGGTGGAAGGGATCGGATTGTATGTCACTCTAACAAATTTTAAAGTGTTTGCAGTCACAGTTTCTGTAGTTAACACTGTACAGGTGTGTGATTTATTTATCATGTCTAAGAGAGGCAAGGGTGAGTGCACTCTTCACAGCAGCACCAACACTCATGTCATGTTTGTCTTGCAAAGCTGATTTATCCTGTCAAGATCTGGTTCAAAATGGATTACGGGGCTAATTCAGTAAGGATAGCAAATTCTGCTAATCAGCAGAATTTGCTATCCTATTCCTAGCATGCTGGGGGCCGCCCATCGCTGCAGCCCAGCATGCTGACCGGAGTCTCCCCCCTCCCCCCTTTTCAACAAGCGAGTGATCGCAATTTCTGCTTGTTAACAGATATACTGGAAGCTTCCTCTGCCGGCGCAGCTTGGGTGGGCTCGCAGGAGACCCGCCGCCTTCTCCTTGATCACGGCGGCTGCATGTGATGTCACGCAGCCACCATGACACGCCCCCATTCTTCCGACTCTGCCCCCCATTCGCGCCGCACCGCCCCCGCAATGCTCCGTCTCCTCCCTGGATACAGGGATTGATTGACAGGCAGAGGCGATCGCGTTTACTGCGCCCCCTCTTCCCCGCAGAAGGTGCAGGGTCATGCGCCCGAGGGGCGATCGTAAAAATTCCGGTGGGATCGCGGTTTGCGATCCAACCTGAATTAGCCCCTATGTGCAAGTTGTTTAAGCTTTCACCAAAGCCTCTTGAATAATCCGAGGCAGGCACAGGTTTAAGTTGAACCCCCATGGGCTACCTTTGCACAGACATTATCCAGTATAGCTGAGTGGATATTGCCAGCTCTTACACCAGTGATAGGTTACCCTATTAACCCTTACATGCAACATTCCACCTGGGGTTTATCACATCCAGTACTGGAATCGGCAGCCTCTCAACAGAAACAGGCTGAAAGGCCAGTGGTAAATAAATCACATAGACAGGAAACATCTTCACAGTCTACACGTTTCAGATGAGGACTCATCGGAGGATGAGGACTCGTCGCACTCTGCATACCTAGATGAGGAGGAAGGCCTCAGCTTAGTGGACATTCCTGAGCTTAATTAGTGCTATGAAAGCCATTCTATCCTTAGAGGAGGCAGCAGAGCCTTTGTTAAAATCTAAGGCACCTGTGTTTAAACGTCCCAAAACAGTTAGGACTGAGTTTCCTGGGTCAGAACAGCTGACGGAAATTATGCAAGAGGCTTGAGTTACACCCAGTAAGAAGTTTAGAATGCCAAGGAAATGGAATTCCCATTATCCTCTTCCAGCTGGGGACTGTTCAAAAAGGGAGGTGGCTCCCAAAGTAGATACACATGTCATTCGATTGGTGCGAAAATCTACATTACCTCTGCCTTCAACATCATTAAATTATGTCACAGATAGGAAAATAGACTGTTTTCTTAAAACCATTTTCTCCTTGTCTGGGGCAATCATAAGACCAGCCATGGCTTCAGCCTGGATGGCAAAAGCAGTGGCTGCCTGGGCTGATGCATTGGAAGGGGATCTTTCAATGGCATCTAGAGAGTAAAGCCTTGGATATGGGTATAATTGCCTCTCCGGCATCAGCTTCAGCAGTAGCCACTCGCAGAGCAGTTTGGCTACGTACATGGAAAGCTGATTCAGAATCCGAAAAAGTTTTGGAGTCTTTACCTTTTACTAGAGATTTATCCTTTTTTGTAAAGAATTAACCAGTATTTTGGAGTCAGAAGCAGACTCCAAAAAAGTGAAGTTTCCTTCCACATACAAATTCAAGCCTAAATTTCAAGCTTTACGGGCCTTTCGGTCTCAAGAGAAAGCAAAAGGAAAAGGTGATGACAAACAGTCCCAATACAACAAGTCTGGTAAGACTAAAAAGCATTGGGCTACCAGAGGACCGGCTTCTAAATCAGAAGATAAGCCATCAGCCTGATGGTGCGGGCCTCCACATGGGGACCCCAGGGTGGGAGGTCGACTTCAGTTTGCACAGATCTGGCAGCGGTCTACCACAGATACCTGAGTGCAAGAAGTGGTATCTCAAGAAACACCCTCCTCCAAAGGTTTTTTTGTACCAGCCCATCTTCAGTGGAAACAAAGGCCTGGGCGTTGCAGGAGGCAGTTCAGAAGTTGCTTCAGTCAGGAGTGATAGTTCCAGTTCCTCCTGCACAACGAGGACAAGGATTTCATTCCAACTTGTTTCTAGTCCAGAAGCCAAATGGGTCATTCCGGACCATACTCAATCTCAAAGTGCTGAACAAGTACATTTGGGTGTCTTGGTTTCATATGGATACTTTACATTCCATTATGTTGGCCATGGAGGTGGAGGATTTTATGGTATCCCTGGATATCCAGGATGTTTACCTTTTTATGTTCCTATAGCACTGTCTCATCAGCGCTATCTTAGGTTTGCTATCCTCCAGCAACATTTTCAGTTTCAGGCCCTACCATTTGGACTGACCACAGCTCCCAGAGTGTTCACCAAAATTATGGTGGTAATGGCATCTTATCTCCGTCAGCAGGGGAAAATGATTTTTCTATACCTCGACGACTTCTTAATCCTGGCACAATCTCAGGAATTGCTTCAGTGTCTTTTGCAACCGACAATAGCTTGTTTGCAGAGACACGGTTGGCTCATAAATTGGGCAAAGTCGTCCCTGGTTTAGTCACAACTGATGACTCACTTGGGGGCTGTATTGGATTCGAGTCTTCAGAGAGTAATTTTACCTCTGAACAAAATATCCAAAATTCAGTCAAGGATTCAGGAGCTGCTACACAGTCAAAGGGTATCCATTTATGCAGCAATGCGTATGATGGGTTTGATGGTGTCGACATTTCGACATGGTGGAGTATGCTCCGTTCCACTCCAGGCTTCTGCAACGTCTGATCCTTTCCAAATGGAATGGTTTTCATCAGACAATAAAAACGCATACTATAGTCATTCCTCTGGAAGTAAGTAAGTAAGCCTGGTGGCTACATACATCCCAACTAGACAAAGGGAGACCCTTTTGGATATCAAACTGGGAAATTCTGACAATGGATGCCAACCTTCAGGGCTGGGGAACGGTGTCAGGAAGGAGTTGCTTCCAGAGGCAGTGGACTAAGGAAGAAAGTTGCCTGCCAATAAATATATTGGAACTTCGGGCCATATATATGGCACTTATTCAGGCAAAGGACATCCTTCAGGGGAACCAGTCCAAATCCGCTCGGACAATGCAACTGCAGTAGCGTACCTCAACCATTAGGGAGGATCTCGCAGCCAAAAAGCAATGAAGGCGGTAAGTCACACGTTAAGGTTGGCAGAACTTCATCATCCAGCCTTGTCCGCAGTTTTCATTCCAAAAAGAAGATTGCTAACCTACAATATGTGCACACTTTTTTCCAGGGAATGCTGCACATTCAACCTCCTTTTGTTCCTCCTACAGTGCCTTGGGACTTAAGTTTAGTCCTAAAGGCCCTTTAAGTTGCGCCATTTGAACCACTAAAATGAGTGGATTTTAAATGGTTAACAGTTAAAGTTCTCTTTCTGCTGGCTATTGCTTCAGCAAGAATAGTTTCCAATCTTGGGGCATTGTTCTGTCGCCCTGATTTTTTTTTATCCAGATAGAGCGGTTCTCTGAACCAAATCTGGGTATCTTCCTAAGGTGGTGTCTAAATTCTACCTTAACGAAGATATTGTGGTCCCGGCCTTCCAAGGGCTGGACCTTTCTGTGGGAGATGCATCGATGACGTAGTCCTTGCGTTAAGGATCTACGTGGATCATGCCAGTGCCATCCGAAAAACAGATTCTCTATTCATTTTCTACATATTTCACAGGAGAGGATGGCCTGCAGACAGGCAGATACTGGGCAGTTGGCTTCGATTGATGATTTCAGAAGCAAATTCTCAGGCTGATCTCCCTGTTCCGGATAATGTGTGTTATTTTCGCCTGATTAGGGCTCTCTTTGATGCGCCTGCCTTAACCGGAGGGGGGGGGGGGGTTTGGGTTGTGGCGGCGGCAACAAGGGATACCTTGTCTGCTCTGTGGGTTTACCAGTTAGCTTGTGTGTTAACTGCTCAAAATATGACTGTTTCGTTCTCTGTGGATCCTTCTCGCTGGCGACCCTGTTATGTTGCCTCTGCGTTCTGGCACCTACATTTGACAGATTGGCTGTTCAAGGAGTGGTGATAGAGTATGGGGATCTCTGGTGGCTCAGCATGTTGGGTCTCTATTTTTACACAACATACTCTGCCATATCTGTGGACACAGGCTTTCCTATCCTATCGGATGGCATATGTTGCATCGGGTGCACAGCAGGTCTCTGAATACTCTTCTTTAAGGTAAAGTCTCGCTTGTCTATCTTCTTTATGGTGCCTCCTACCGGAAATTCAGCTGTTTGCTCAGGGTGTTGTTGGCCTTCAACATTCCGCTTTAATCCTTCGGATCTCGATTGATATTGCAGTGTTGCAATCTTTTCTGGCTAGCCTCTGCAGTCTATATATGTCTTTCAGGGCCCGATTGTGGCTGTAGTCTTTGCTTAACATGATGGCTCCACCATGGTTTCGATAACTGCCTGGCCAGACTTGACACGTTGTCTGGCTCGCTGGCAAAACTATTGGTACGATAGATGTATCCCATGCGATATATGTCTCCCAGTTGTCTTGGTGGGTCTCTGTATCGTTTGCCTCTGGGTCATACTACATCTTAAGTTGCCTGACATCCTTTTGTAACGCTCCACAGCTCTCTTGGTTGTGGCTTTGAGACACGGCTTGACTGTGCAGTTTTTCCCCCAGAATTGTCCTGCCTGTTTGGGCTGCTCTGGGACGTCCCCATGGTACTGAATTCCAGCGTCCCCTATGGATGATAGAGAAAACAGGATTTTGGTACTTACCGATAAATCCCTTTCTCTGAGTCCATAGGGGACTCTGGATGCCCACCACGTGCTGCTCTATTCCGGTGCTGTGGTTATATCCCTGGTTGCCACTGTGGTGCTGGGTGTCCTGATGACCTGGTTGCAAGGTTTCCTTGTGTTCCTGTCATTTGCCCTTTTTTGTATGGCTCTGTGTATATACAGTATGTGTGTTTCTGAGGTTCCTGTTTTACGGATTTTCTTGGCTGTCTTGCTTAACTTATGGCTGTCTTGCTTAACTTCTTCTCTGTTGGTCGGGTTGCCGTCTCTGCTCGGGCACAGTTTCCTAACTGGTCTGGGGAAGGGGTATAGAGGGGGGAGGAGCCAATCACACATTAAAAATGTAATGTGCCGACTCGCCTGATCACCCCATCTATACCCCCCCCCCCCCCCACGGTACTGAATTCCAGCGTCTCCTATGGACTCAGAGAAAGGGATTTATCAGTAAGTACCATAATCCTGTTATCTCTGCTATGCATCATTCTGTGGTTTCTGATAGAATGGGCAGAAAGACTCCTTTACAGGTTTAGAAATTTTGTTGGCCATTAAGTAGAAATTCACAGTCATGTATATGAAACATTTGAGAACACAACATTGCATACTCTTACATTGTATAGAAAACATACATGTGGTGTTTGGTAACTGTATACTCTCTAGAGGCAAATATTAATTCTACAGTAGATCATCTGTTTGCTCAGGAATACATTGTACAGTACAGCTGCTGCTGATTTGCCTCTCTCTCTGCTTTGTTGTTATATGGTGCCTATAAACATGTGACTACCATTAAGGGAAATTAAATCAAGATTGTAGTATTTATTTTGTGGTCGGGGGCATGATTTAGGGTCAAGGCAGTCTTGGCTGAAGAACATTTATAGGCTATCCTTAATTCATACCACACGTATAAAAATAGTACTTCTGATCACCTTTTTTTATTTTAATTTGCAGGGAGGGTTTGAGTAAGTTGGCCATACATGGCCAATGGACAAGAGGCGGAGTGACTGCCCAATAATTCTGATCTTAGCTACTCCATATACTACAAGATGTATGAAGGCAATCTCTATTCACTGCCTGTAGTCAGCTGAAGGACAGACTGAATGATCGGACCTTTCAACAAATCAAATGATCCTGAACTTTTTTAAGCTACATTTTTTTCAGGATGTAAACGACTGTCGTTTATGTCTATACACTGAGCGATAATCGTTTACAACTGTCGTTTCATCGACTGATCTGAACGACTACATAGCCCCCCCAAAAAATAAAAATGATTTAATGCCAAGGATGTTTGAACTAAATTAGGGTATTTTGAGGGTTGCTGAATACATAAATGAAACTCGTTTTTTCAAATTGACTCTAGTTCTTCATTTAACGGATACCCTTATTTATTAGGGAACTTAGCCATAACGCGTTCATATAGGAATCTTCTGAACATTCTAGATGGTGAGACACACAAATATTATAGGTGTTCTGTCTGCAATCATTTTTAGACTATTCCCCCCTGTATATATTGTAAGTGATCAGCCACTGTTAGTTGACAGTTGAGTGTTTTGCGTTGTTAATTTTGTTTTTCTTGTTTCTCGTCCGTTTATCTTAAAAAATTAGAGCCAATCTAGAAAAAAACGATGCTCTAGTCTGATTAAGCACCACAAAGTTACCCCAAAATTCCTCTGATTTGCTTGATCAGTGTTATTGTTCAGAGTATGGCTATCTTTAGACAAATCCTGCTAAAATAAACCCACAAAACCCAGTTATACCAATTAAATATACTCTTGATCTTCCTTATTTAAAAAATAAAAATATAAATGTATTTTAATAGGTCAGTACAAACAGAATAGTATAGTGTAGCATAGAGATATGATTATAGACCTTATTTTACAGAATCCAAACAAACCTCTGTGACATTTTACACAAAGTCATTAACAAATGGTATGCAAGGTCTAGACTTTCATGAAATAACCAGGAAGCCCATACCTGGTACTTGTCATAAAGATAATATATAATACTTTCCAAAGTATGCATTCTATGTAATATTTAAGTACCTGGGAAGAGGAGGGAATTAACTGAAGAGAACATCTTAATCCGCTATCGGGTGTAGTGCCAATGGTGATGGACTGGGTAGGTAGTATCTTTACTTTTGGTAAAAATGGAGGATTTACCTACAGCTTCCCTTATATACTCCCATGTGTCATCTGGAGGAGCTCAGGATACCCATTCCCGCTCACCATGAGCTTGAAAAGTCGCTGCTTTGTCATAAAGGTTGCGAAATCATTCCTGTAACAATCTCAAAGAGGGGATCACAGTTTCAAAACAGTCAGGGGTCTTACAATGCGTGATGAAGATTTTTTATTTTTTTATATTTTTTAGCAAAGTCAGGATGCGATTGCATAGTGATTGGCAGCAGCGGGCATCGATGTCGCGTTTGGTGGGTCTGGTCCAGACAACGCAGGCAGACCACTTTCGGGGCAGCTGCGTGGCATCACAACGCAGCCACTGCGAGACTAAAAATGGCGCTGGACCGCCTGCCAGTGCAGCCAGGCTGAGCAGGCAGGAGTTGTCCTTTAATCGTTACGTTCGCAATTAAATTGTGAACACATAGCGGAGCGGCGCAACACACATGCTGGATGGTCTTACCCTGTGCTCGGCGGCCCTCAGCATGTGAGTATATGGACGCAGGTCTTGCTGTGGAAGCCTCCTAAATGCAAACCTAATAGTAGGCGACAAAAGGCATAGAGGTGGCCTATCATGTAAACTCATACCACCAAGGTATTTGACTAGCTACAGTTCAAAGTCCACAGATGATGATATCTCAGTAGGGAAATAGGAAGCCACAGTCTGCGTGAAATGAGCATCAAGTATTAGAATTCCACATTAGAGAGACTCCTACCACCCTCCTGCATAGATTTTTTTTTTTTCTCTCCATTTTTATTTTAAGATTAAAGATATTCTGGGGGGTGGACCGTTCTAGATAAAGTGGAGTAGTGCTTTCTGAACATTTGTTATGAATGGCTGAGGGACAGCCACTGGAAGCAGTAAAGCCACTTACAGGTTACAGATTAATTAGTACAGCTATGATTCTGCCAACCATGAAATTATTAAACTGTTATGCCGAGTCAAGTCAGACTGTCAGCTTGTTATGTAACTGGGGTAAATTTTCCCCATATAACGTTTTCCATCAAAAATGAAATAAATGGATATATATTTGACTTTCGATTTCTGACATTTAAAATTAAATTAGTCAACCAGAGATTTCTGGTCTGCCTGGGAAACATGGAGAAGGAGCATAGCTTCTGATTTAGAATAATTGATATTATAACCTGAGATCTTGCAGTACTGATATAAAATCTTATTGAGATTAGACAGTAGTTTTTAGGACAAGTTATTGTCATCTGAAACGTAAAAAAAAAATGCTTTCCCCAACATGTACATTCCTGGTCTGTACAATTACGGGTGGAAACAGCATCAGAGGGCACTACAGTAGTTTTGATCTTTGCAGAAGGACAGCAGTGAGAGGCCAACACTCTGTGTAGAAAATAAAAGGAGAATTTTATAAGTGTAGATATCCTGGAATTCAGAACCTGGACAATATCTTTAGTACATCTTGTATTGTTCCTTGTCTGTCCCCGTACACAAACCCTGCTTGATCATAGTTAAACAAGGAAGTAGGGCTTGATTTAGACGACTAGACAAAATTGGGATGTAGTTATGTGACCGGCTGTCAGGAGACCACTGGTCACAATACCAACGCCTGCATGCCGACTAACAGGGACTATTCCGACTCATGTGTGTCTACAGCACCCATAGGGCGGTATTCAATTCTTTTCACCACCTTCCACACCCGTTCTGTTTCTGCTGATGGGCGTGGTATAATAATTTCTGCTCGCTACCGCTGCGGTAGTGAGGGCACCCAACCCATTACGCAGTTAAATCTGATTACCATGGGCGCGATATGTGCCTATAATGGGGGTCACTTTAGAAAGGAGATATTGGGCGTGATAAATCATTTGAATACCGCCCATAGAGTTGGAACAGAAACTGTTGTGCCCTCTCCCGCTGGCATTCTAAACCCTGGTATCCCGGTGTCGGTATGGTGACCGGAAGGGTCCCAAACGCCGGTCACCCATACCCAACCCAACAAAATTTAGGCATAGATCTTAACATCATCATTCAGTAAAGAAATCAGCCTGTAGCTAGCACAGTTATGCACTTCCTTGCCTTGCTAATGGAGCACCACTACTCCGGCCTCCCAACATTTTTACGTGGAAAGAATCAACCTTAAATATCTTACTGCAGAGTGATTATAGTAAAGTAGAGATGAGTCCAAAATTATAATGTACTGAGTGGAGAAACCATCACAACCTGCAAGTCTTTCAGTCTTTGACCATGAGAAATCTCCAATGGCATCTCCTAGCTCAGTTGATTAAATAGCTGATCATTTCATTTTGAGAACTTCGTATCGGAAAGGAATTTATCCGACCTTCTGTTGACTTGCTGGGCAGGATATAATACCGAATTGACAAGATTATATTACTTGGATAGCTTTTGTTTCATGTAATAGTTGGTTTTCGGAAATTTTTTCGGAGCATTAATGTTCTGTTGACCGTTCTTAGATCTTAGCTTCAAAGCCAAGGTCTTATTAGGACTTCTGCAGCCATTTATTAGCAAGATATTTGGCCACAAGAAAATGTAGTTGTTCTTTTTATGCTTTTGTATTTGTGCTGATGAGATTTTTAAGATACTATAGCAGTGTTGGTGCGATAGTAAGCCGTGGTCAACACAGAAAAGTGTTTAATGTGTAAATACACATGCTCACTTTAGCTGGAGTGCCTTCATACACTGCATTAATGTATGTCTGAGCAGAGCTTGAAGGCCAAGGACCACCAAATAGGCAAATTTCTGTTATTATGTTTGAACAAAATGTCAGCTACTTATGTTCCCTTTACCATACCATGAGTTATATGCTGCTACCTTTTGAAGACTAGGATTTAAAGACTTAATAACATAGTTGTGTTTTTTTGTTTTTCTTAGCACAACAATCATTACACTGAAGAATGCTGCTAAATAATGTTGTTCTCTTCCAGGAACTCACAAGTGCTTTGATGCACGTGAAGCTTCACCTCTTCGTCCAGCTGTTTACACTTGCATTTTTCCCAACTGCAATATGGTTTTTCCTTCAAGTGCTGTCACTTACTTCTATAAATGAATGGCTCTTAAAGGGGTATGTATTGCATCATCCTATGTAAAACCTATGCAGTGAGTTATTCATATTTTAAAAATGTTTTGTTTTTGTTTAATTACTCAGCAAGCAAATAACCTGAGAAATGTCTATCTAAATTGGTTATTACACTGGGAGCTTTGTCTGCATCAGATTTGTCTCTATTCATTCACAAATCATTTGTTTTGTTCAACAGATGGGTCCTCCTACATCTTTTCTGCAGTCACGCCAAACAGCCCCCCTAGGCACGCCAGGTCACGTGCGAATCTTCTAGCATTTTTCTTTTTTTTTGCCGAAAATAGTGAAATGCTACATTACAGTATTTTCCTGGTAAACACTGTAACATAGCATTTCATATGCAAATACAGCTGCAGTCTCACACAGAATATATTGTTATGCCACATTTCATTTTAATCAACAGAGTCTCATTCTTATAGCAATACAAATAAGACACATTTTCGGCAACAAAAGACGGAGTTGCACGGGACCCGTCAGCTGACTTACGCTGCATGGCATATTGAGCAGGATGAATGAGGACACATCTGTACCTCTGAGGAAAAAGTGGGACCATAATTTTTCGAAGTGCTCCCGCACATAGCTTTACAGCAAGCATCATTTTAAATACTTTTAAAAAAAATACTTTTGTGAAATATTCAGTCAATTGTACTGCAGTTTAGAAAATAATTAGGAATCATTTTCAAATGATGTTGTGAACTAGGGGATAGGAATTAAACATGGAGACCAGATAATCTATAAGTGCCAATAAGACACATACAGTAAGTATATACTCTTATAATAGTTTGTAGATATGTGAAGAACTCCCTACAGTCTAATTAACTGATTATGCATTTGATAGCACCCTTTTCAGATAGCAAATTCCCGAGTTGCTCCCAAGGTTTGTACATGGGTCCTTCCTGGGTGCAACTCCGCAAGACCCCTTTCAGACATGCGGCCCGACCCAGCAATATGCTGGGTTGGTGACGTCACCTCGGAAGTGTGGGGGGGCTGTCACTTGGAGATGAGATGAGTCAGGGGAATGTCTACCTAAAATGCCTTATTCTTACGTTAGAGCAATTTTATAAACGGAAAAAGATTTACACTCGGGCCAAGTGGTGTGAAAGTCACTGTATTTCTCAACTGCGAGACGCAAGTCTTCCATATCCATATAAAGATAGATTCTGGCAAACCATTCCTTCAGAGAAGGTGGGGCTCCCGGCTTCCAGTGAACTGGTATAACCGATTTTGCCACACTGTTAAGGAATTTGAGTAGGGGTTTTTGTAGAGAGGTAGAGGCACAAGGTACAGAGTTAAAAGCCAAAATGAAGGGTCTGGGGAAACCTCACAGCCTAAGACCAATGCAGAGAGATATATAACCTTTTCCCAAAAGGGGTGTACTGCTTGACAGTCCCACCAAATATGTTGTGGCGAACCTTCAGCAGAATTGCAGCGCCAATAGCTATTAGACACAGCAGGAAACACTTTAGCTAATGTTTGTGAGCATCTGTACCAGCAAGAGATCACTTTATAGTGAGTCTCAATCACTGAATAACTGACTGGGCTGGCAAAGGAATTGTCAAAAATCTTTAGCCGGTCCTGGGGGTTAAAGGAGACCTCCGAGTCGCATTCCCAGTTGCCCCGGAACTTAGAGGGCTCAGGATAAGCATTCTCGATCAACAGTCTATGAGTAGGACATGTATGTGCCAGGCACATATCCTGAAAAATAGACAATGGTCTGCTTCAGGCCAATCACAGGTCTCTACTTTGTACAAAATGTTTGAGCTGAAGATATCGCTAAATCTCTGCAGCCGGCAGAGCCTATTTGGCCTGAAGGGAACCAAGAGTCAACATCTTTACGGACTCCACCAGATGACCCCCTGTGCTATCCAATAACTAAAGGTAGTGCTGGAGGAACCTGGAGGGAAGTCGAGATTGTCAAATACCGGAGTAAGAGGTGAAAAAGGGGGAAAAAATCCAAGGATTCATCCTCAGTTTGTTCCATCTATCTAACGTGTGTTTTGGGGTGAGACAGAACGAGCACTTTGGACCTCCACTGGTAAATTGAGAGCCGTAGAGACAGAGTGATTTTCCAATTGATCTCATTGTCTGGCATCCCCTGCTCTCGTTCAATCCGTTATCTGACCAAGCAGGATTGCATCGTAGTAAGTAGGGAAGTGTGGAAGTTGAAGTACCCCCATAGTATTAAGGCTATACAATATGGCGTGTTTCAAACAAGGTTTTCGTCTACCCCAAACAAAATCCCTCACTATGTTGTGCAGCTCACCAAACCACTGCTTGGAGATAGGCAAGGTCTGCAGTAAGTATAGAACCCAGGGGAGAACATTAATTTCTCTAACGTCCTAGTGGATGCTGGGGACTCCGTCAGGACCATGGGGAATAGCGGCTCCGCAGGAGACAGGGCACAAAAAGTAAGCTTTTAGGATCACATGGTGTGTACTGGCTCCTCCCCCTATGACCCTCCTCCAAGCCTCAGTTAGGTTTTTGTGCCCGTCCGAGCAGGGTGCAATCTAGGTGGCTCTCATAAAGAGCTGCTTAGAAAAAGTTTTTTAGGTTTCTTATTTTCAGTGAGTCCTGCTGGCAACAGGCTCACTGCTACGAGGGACTTAGGGGAGAGAAGTGAACTCACCTGCGTGCAGGATGGATTTGCTTCTTAGGCTACTGGACACCATTAGCTCCAGAGGGATCGAACACAGGCCCAGCCATGGAGTCCGGTCCCGGAGCCGTGCCGCCGACCCCCCTTGCAGATGCCGAAGTTGAAGAGGTCCAGAGGTCCGGAAACAGGCGGCAGAAGACTTTCAGTCTTCATAAGGTAGCGCACAGCACTGCAGCTGTGCGCCATTGTTGTCGGCACACTTCACACCAGCGGTCACTGAGGGTGCAGGGCGCTGGGGGGGGCGCCCTGGGCAGCAATGTATAATACCTTTTTCTCTATCGTCCTAAGTGGATGCTGGGGTTCCTGAAAGGACCATGGGGAATAGCGGCTCCGCAGGAGACAGGGCACAAAAAAGTAAAGCTTTTACCAGATCAGGTGGTGTGCACTGGCTCCTCCCCCTATGACCCTCCTCCAGACTCCAGTTAGATTTTTGTGCCCGGCCGAGAAGGGTGCAATCTAGGTGGCTCTCCTAAAGAGCTGCTTAGAGAAAGTTTAGCTAGGTTTTTTATGTTACAGTGATTCCTGCTGGCAACAGGATCACTGCAGCGAGGGACTGAGGGGAGAAGGAGTCAACTCACCTGCGTGCAGGATGGATTGGCTTCTTGGCTACTGGACATCAAGCTCCAGAGGGACGATCACAGGTACAGCCTGGATGGTCACCGGAGCCGCGCCGCCGGCCCCCTTGCAGATGCTGAAGACAGAAGAGGTCCAGAATCGGCGGCTGAAGACTCCTGCAGTCTTCTAAAGGTAGCGCACAGCACTGCAGCTGTGCGCCATTTTCCTCTCAGCACACTTCACACAACAGTCACTGAGGGTGCAGAGCGCTGGGGGGGGCGCTCTGAGAGGCAAATAAAAACCTTATTAGAGGCAAAAAATACCTCACATATAGCCCACAGAGGCTATATGGAGATATTTAACCCCTGCCTAACTTCAAAAATAGCGGGAGACGAGCCCGCCGAAAAAGGGGCGGGGCCTATCTCCTCAGCACACAGCGCCATTTTCTCTCACAGAAAAGCTGGAGAGAAGGCTCCCAGGCTCTCCCCTGCACTGCACTACAGAAACAGGGTTAAAACAGAGAGGGGGGGCACTGATTTTGGCGATATTGTATATATATAAAAGATGCTATAAGGGAGAAACACTTATATAAGGTTGTCCCTATATAATTATAGCGTTTTTGGTGTGTGCTGGCAGACTCTCCCTCTGTCTCCCCAAAGGGCTAGTGGGTCCTGTCCTCTGTCAGAGCATTCCCGGTGTGTGTGCTGTGTGTCGGTACGTGTGTGTCGACATGTATGAGGACGATGTTGGTGAGGAGGCGGAGAAATTGCCTGTAATGGTGATGTCACTCTCTAGGGAGTCGACACCGGAATGGATGGCTTATTTAGAGAATTACGTGAGAATGTCAACACGCTGCAAGGTCGGTTGACGACATGAGACGGCCGACAATCTATTAGGACCGGTCCAGGCGTCTCAGAAACACCGTCGGGGGTTTTAAAAAACGCCCATTTACCTCAGTCGGTCGACACAGACACAGACACGGACACTGAATACAGTGTCGACGGTGAATAAACAAACGTATTTCTCATTAGGGCCACACGTTAAGGGCAATGAAGGAGGTGTTACGTGTTTCTGATACTACAAGTACCACAAGAAAGGGTATTATGTGGGAGTGAAAAAACTACCTGTAGTTTTTCCTGAATCAGATAAAATAAAATGAAGTGTGTGATGATGCGTAGGGTTACCCCGATAGCAAATATTGGCGTTATACCCTTTCCCGCCAGAAATTAGGGTACGTTGGGAAACACCCCTTAGGGTGATAAGGCGCTCACACGCTTATCAAGTGGCGTTACCGTCTCCAGATACGGCCGCCCTCAAGGAGCCAGCTGATAGGAAGCTGGAAAAATATCCTAAAAAGTATATACACACATACGGTGGTTATACTGCGACCAGCGATCGCCATCAGCCTGGAGATGCAGTGCTGGGTTGGCTTGGTCGGATTCCCTGACTGAAAATATTTTATTCATGTAGAGCATTTAATAGGATGCATTCTATATATATGTATGTGAGATGCACAGAGGGATATTTGCTCTCTGGCATCAAGATAAGTGCGTTGTCCATATCTCCCAGAAGATGTTAGGGACACGACAGTGGTCAGGTGATACAGATCCCATACGGCAGATGGAAGTATTGCTGTATAAAGGGAAGGAGTTATTTGGGGGTCGGTCCATCGGACCTGGGGACCACAGCAACAGCTGGGAAATCCAACCTTTTTTACCCCAAGTTACATCTCAGCTAAAAAAGACACCGTCTTTTCAGCCTCAATCTTTCCTTTCCCATGAGGGCATGCAGGCAAAAGGCCAGTCATATCTGCCCAGACATAGAGGTAAGGGAAGTAGACTGCAGCAGGCAGCCCTTTCCCAGGAAAAGAAGCCCTCCACCGCGTCTGCCAAGTCCTCAGCATGACGCTGGGGCCGTGCAAGCGGACTCAAGGTGGGGGGGTAGTCTCAAGAGTCTCAGGGCGCAGTGGGATCACTCGCAAGTTGACCCCTAGATCGTACGAGTATTATCCCAGGGGTAAAGATTGGAGAGTCGAGACATCTTCTCCTCGCAGGTTCCTGAAGTCTGCTTTACCAACGGCTCCCTCCGACAGGGAGGCAGCATTGGAAACAATTCACAAGCTGTATATCCAGCAGGTGATAATCAAAGTACCCCTCCTACGACAAGGAAAAGGGTATTATTTTTCCACACTATATTGTGGTACTGAAGCCAGACGGCTTGGTGACACATAGTCTAAATCTAAAATGTTTTGAACACTTACATAAAAGGTTCAAATCGAGATAAAGTCACTCAGAGCAGTGATAGCGAACCGGAAAAAAGGGGACTATATGGTGTCCCTGGACATCAAGGATTACCTCCATGTCCAAATTTTGTCCTTCTCATCAAGGGTACCTCTGGTTCGTGGTACAGAACTGTCAATAATCCACGGCACCCCGGGCCTTTTTACCAAGGTAATGGCCGAAAAGATGTTTCTTCAAAGAAAAAAGGCATCTAAATTATCCCTTACTTGCACGACCTAAAAAGGGCAAGTTCCAGAGAACAGTTGGAGGTCGGAAGAGCACTATCTAAAGTAGTTCTTCGACGGCACGACTGGATTCTAAATATTCCAAGAATCGCAGCTGTTTTCCGACGATACGTCTGCTGTTCCTAGGGATGATTCTGGACACGGTTCAGAAAAAGGTTTTTCTTCCCGAGGAAAAAGCCAAGGAGTTATCCGACCTGTCAGGAACCTCCTAAAACCAGGAAAGGTGTCTGTACATCAATGCACAAGAGTCCTGGGAAAAATGGTGGCTTTTTACGAAGCAATTCCATTCGGCAGATTCCATGCAAGAATTTTCCAAAGGGATCTGTTGGACAAATGGTCTGGGTCGCATCCTCAGATGCACCTGCGAATAACCCTGTCGCCAAGGACAAGGGTATATCTTCTGTGGTGGTTGCAAAAGGCTCATCTATTGGAGGGCCGCAGATTCGGCATACAGGATTTGATCCTGGTGACCACGGACGCCAGCCTGAGAGGTTGGGGAGCAGTCACACAAGGAAGAAACTTCCAGGGGGTATGGACGAACCTGGAAAAGTCTCTTCACATAAACATTCTGGTACTAAGAGCAATCTACAATGCTCTAAGCCAGGCGGAACCACTCCTGCAAGGAAAACCGGTGTTGATTCAGTCGGACAACATCACGGCGGTCGCCCATGTAAACAGACAGGGCGGCACAAGAAGCAGGAGTGCAATGGCAGAAGCTGCCAAGATTCTTCGCTGGGCGGAGAATCACGTAATAGCACTGTCAGCAGTGTTCTTCCCGGGCGTGGACAACTGGGAAGCAGACTTCCTCAGCAGACACGATATTCACCCGGGAGAGGGGGGTCTTCATCCAGAAGTCTTCCACATGCTAATAAACTGTTGGGAAAGACCAATGGTAGACATGATGGCGTCTCGCCTCAACAAGAAACTGGACAAGTATTGCGCCAGGTCAAGAGATCCACAGGCAATAGCTGTGGACGCACTGGTAACACCTTGGGTGTACAAATCAGTATATGTGTTTCCTCCTCTGCCTCTCATACCAACGGTATTGAAGATTATACGGTGAAGAGGAGTAAGAACAATACTAGTGGCTCCGGATTGGCCAAGAAGGACTTGGTACCCGGAACTTCAAGAGTTGGTCACGGACGACCCGTGCCCTCTACTTCTGAGAAGGGACCTGCTACAACAGGGTCCCTGTCTCTTTCAAGACTTACCGCGGCTGCGTTTGACGGCATGGCGGTTGAACGCCAGATCCTAAAAGGGAAAGGCATTCCAGAAGAAGTCATTCCTACCTTGATTAAGGCAAGGAAGGAAGTCACCGCGAAACATTATCACCGCATTTGGCGAAAATATGTCGCGTGGTGCGAGGATCGGAGTGTTCCGACGGAGGAATTTCAACTGGGTCGTTTCCTACATTTCCTACAATCAGGATTGTCTATGGGTCTCAAATTGAGATCTATTAAGGTTCAAATTTCGGCCCTGTCAATATTCTTCCAAAAAGAATTGGCCTCAGTTCCTGAGGTACAGACTTTTGTTAAAGGAGTACTGCATATACAGCCTCCTGTGGTGCCTCCGGTGGCACCGTGGGATCTAAATGTAGTTTTAGATTTCCTCAAATCCCATTGGTTTGAACCATTGAATAAGGTGGATTTTAAATATCTCACATGGAAAGTGACTATGTTACTGGCCCTGGCTTCCGCCAGGAAAGTATCTGAATTGGCGGCTTTATCTTATAAAAGCCCTTATCTAATCTTCCATTCGGATAGGGCAGAACTGAGGACTCGTCCGCATTTTCTCCCTAAGGTGGTATCAGCGTTTCACCTGAACCAACCTATTGTGGTGCCTGCGGCCACTGGCGACTTGGAGGACTCCAAGTTGTTGGACGTTGTCAGAGCCTTAAAAATATACATTTCAAGGACGGCTGAAGTCAGAAAATCTGACTCGCTGTTGATACTATATGCACCCAACAAGTTGGGTGCCCCTGCTTCTAAGCAGACGATTGCTCGTTGGATTTGTAACACAATTCAACTTGCTCATTCTGTGGCAGGCCTGCCACAGCCTAAATCTGTTAAGGCCCATTCCACAAGGAAGGTGGGCTCATCTTGGGCGGCTGCCCGAGGGGTCTCGGCATTACAATTCTGCCGAGCAGCTACGTGGTCGGGGGAAAACACGTTTGTAAAATTCTACAAATTTGATACCCTGGCAAAAGAGGACTTGGAATTCTCTCATTCGGTGCTGCAGAGTCATCCGCACTCTCCCGCCCGTTTGGGAGCTTTGGTATAATCCCCATGGTCCTTTCAGGAACCCCAGCATCCACTTAGGACGATAGAGAAAATAAGAATTTACTTACCGATAATTCTATTTCTCGGAGTCCGTAGTGGATGCTGGGCGCCCATCCCAAGTGCGGATTATCTGCAATACTGTACATAGTTATTGTTAACAAATTCGGGTTATATTGTTAAGGAGCCATCTTTAAGAGGCTCTTTCTGTTATCATACTGTTAACTGGGTTTAGATCACAAGTTGTACGGTGTGATTGGTGTGGCTGGTATGAGTCTTACCCGGGATTCAAATTGCCTCCCTTATTGTGTACGCTCGTCCGGGCACAGTACCTAACTGGAGTCTGGAGGAGGGTCATAGGGGGAGGAGCCAGTGCACACCACCTGATCTGGTAAAAGCTTTACTTTTTTGTGCCCTGTCTCCTGCGGAGC
This sequence comes from Pseudophryne corroboree, assembly GCF_028390025.1. Taxonomy (NCBI): domain Eukaryota; kingdom Metazoa; phylum Chordata; class Amphibia; order Anura; family Myobatrachidae; genus Pseudophryne; species Pseudophryne corroboree. The sequence continues at coordinate 992,071,281 of NC_086444.1, forward strand.
CGCTATTCCCCATGGTCCTTTCAGGAACCCCAGCATCCACTACGGACTCCGAGAAATAGAATTATCGGTAAGTAAATTCTTATTTTCTCTATCGTCCTAGTGGATGCTGGGGTTCCTGAAAGGACCATGGGGAATAGCGGCTCCGCAGGAGACAGGGCACAAAAAGTAAAGCTTTTCCGATCAGGTGGTGTGCACTGGCTCCTCCCCCTATGACCCTCCTCCAGACTCCAGTTAGATTTTTGTGCCCGGCCGAGAAGGGTGCAATCTAGGTGGCTCTCCTAAAGAGCTGCTTAGAGAAAGTTTAGCTAGGTTTTTTATGTTACAGTGATTCCTGCTGGCAACAGGATCACTGCAGCGAGGGACTGAGGGGAGAAGGAGTCAACTCACCTGCGTGCAGGATGGATTGGCTTCTTGGCTACTGGACATTAAGCTCCAGAGGGACGATCACAGGTACAGCCTGGATGGTCACCGGAGCCGCGCCGCCGGCCCCCTTGCAGATGCTGAAGACAGAAGAGGTCCAGAATCGGCGGCTGAAGACTCCTGCAGTCTTCTAAAGGTAGCGCACAGCACTGCAGCTGTGCGCCATTTTCCTCTCAGCACACTTCACACGGCAGTCACTGAGGGTGCAGGGCGCTGGGAGGGGGGCGCCCTGGGAGGCAAATGAGTACCTATAAAGGCTAAAAATACCTCACATATAGCCCTAGAGGCTATATGGAGATATTTAACCCCTGCCTGATTTCTCAAAATAGCGGGAGACGAGCCCGCCGGAAAAGGGGCGGGGCCTATCTCCTCAGCACACGGCGCCATTTCCTCTCACAGCTCCGCTGGTCAGGACGGCTCCCAGGTCTCTCCCCTGCACTGCACTACAGAAACAGGGTAAAACAGAGAGGGGGGGCAAATTTATGGCGATATTTTTATATAACAAAGCAGCTATAGGGGAGCACTTATTATAAGGCTATCCCTGATATATATATAGCGCTTTTGGTGTGTGCTGGCAAACTCTCCCTCTGTCTCCCCAAAGGGCTAGTGGGTCCTGTCTTCATTAGGAGCATTCCCTGTGTGTCTGCTGTGTGTCGGTACGTGTGTGTCGACATGTATGAGGACGATATTGGTGTGGAGGCGGAGCAATTGCCAAATATGGGGATGTCACCTCCTAGGGGGTCGACACCAGAATGGATGCCTTTATTTATGGAACTACGGGATAGTGTCAACACGCTAAAGCAGTCGTTTGACGACATGAGACGGCCGGACAATCAATTAGTGCCTGTCCAGGCGACTCAAACACCGTCAGGGGCTGTGAAACGCCCTTTGCCTCAGTCGGTCGACACAGACCCAGACACAGGCGATGACTCCAGTGGTGACGGTGACGAATCAACCGTATTTTCCAGTAGGGCCACACGTTATATGATTTTGGCAATGAAGGAGGCGTTACATTTAGCTGATACTACAGGTACCACTAAACAGGGTATTATGTGGGGTATGAAAAAACTACCTATAGTTTTTCCTGAATCAGAAGAACTAAATGACGTGTGTAATGAAGCGTGGGTTGCCCCTGATAAAAAGCTGATAATTTCAAAGAAATTATTGGCATTATACCCTTTCCCGCCAGAGGTTAGGGAGCGCTGGGAAACACCTCCTAGGGTGGACAAGGCGCTAACACGCTTATCTAAACAAGTGGCGTTACCCTCTCCTGAGACGGCCGCACTTAAAGATCCATCAGATAGGAGGATGGAAAATATCCAAAAAAGTATATACACACATGCAGGTGTTATACTACGACCAGCTGTAGCAACTGCCTGGATGGGCAGTGCGGGGGTAGTTTGGTCAGAATCCCTGATTGAAAATATTGATACCCTGGACAGGGACAATATTTTACTGTCGTTAGAACAAATAAAGGATGCATTTCTTTATATGCGTGATGCACAGAGGGATATATGCACACTGGCATCACGGGTAAGTGCTATGTCCATTTCGGCCAGAAGAGCTTTATGGACGCGACAGTGGACAGGAGATGCGGATTCAAAACGGCATATGGAAGTTTTGCCGTATAAGGGGGAGGAGTTATTTGGAGTCGGTCTATCAGATTTGGTGGCCACGGCTACAGCCGGGAAATCCACCTTTCTACCTCAAGTCACTCCCCAACAGAAAAAGGCACCGACTTTTCAACCGCAGCCCTTTCGTTCCTTTAAAAATAAGAGAGCAAAGGGCTATTCATATTTGCCACGAGGCAAAGGTCGAGGGAAGAGACAGCAACACGCAGCTCCTTCCCAGGATCAGAAGCCCTCCCCGGCTTCTACAAAAGCCTCAGCATGACGCTGGGGCTTCTCAAGCGGACTCGGGGACGGTGGGCGGTCGTCTCAAAAATTACAGCGCGCAGTGGGCTCACTCGCAAGTAGATCCCTGGATCCTGCAGATAATATCTCAGGGATACAGGTTGGAATTAGAGACAGATCCACCTCGCCGTTTCCTGAGGTCTGCTTTACCAACGTCCCCCTCCGAAAGGGAGACGGTGTTGGAAGCCATTCACAAGCTGTACTCTCAGCAGGTGATAGTCAAGGTACCTCTTCTGCAACAAGGGAAGGGGTATTATTCCACTCTTTTTGTGGTACCGAAGCCGGATGGCTCGGTAAGGCCTATTCTAAATCTGAAGTCCTTGAACCTGTACATAAAGAAGTTCAAGTTCAAAATGGAGTCACTCAGAGCAGTGATAGCGAACCTGGAAGAGGGGGACTTTATGGTATCCTTGGACATCAAGGATGCGTATCTCCACGTTCCAATTTACCCCTCACACCAGGGGTACCTCAGGTTCGTTGTACAAAACTGTCACTATCAGTTTCAGACGCTGCCGTTCGGATTGTCCACGGCACCTCGGATCTTTACAAAGGTAATGGCCGAGATGATGATTCTTCTTCGAAGAAAAGGCGTATTAATTATCCCATACTTGGACGATCTCCTAATAAGGGCGAGGTCCAGAGAACAGCTAGAGATGGGATTAGCACTGTCTCAAGAAGTGCTAAAACAGCACGGGTGGATTCTGAATATTCCAAAATCCCAGTTAATGCCGACAACTCGTCTGCTGTTCCTAGGGATGATTCTGGACACGGTTCAGAAAAAGGTTTTTCTCCCGGAGGAAAAAGCCAAGGAGTTATCCGAGCTTGTCAGGAACCTCCTAAAACCAGGAAAGGTGTCTGTACATCAATGCACAAGAGTCCTGGGGAAAATGGTGGCTTCTTACGAAGCGATTCCATTCGGCAGATTCCACGCAAGAATTTTCCAAAGGGATCTGTTGGACAAATGGTCAGGGTCGCATCTTCAGATGCACCTACGGATAACCCTGTCTCCAAGGACAAGGGTGTCTCTTCTGTGGTGGTTGCAGAGTGCTCATCTATTGGAGGGCCGCAGATTCGGCATACAGGATTGGATCCTGGTGACCACGGACGCCAGCCTGAGAGGCTGGGGAGCAGTCACACAAGGAAGAAACTTCCAGGGAGTATGGACGAGCCTGGAAACGTCTCTTCACATAAACATTCTGGAACTAAGAGCAATATACAATGCTCTAAACCAGGCAGAACCTCTGCTTCAGGGAAAACCGGTATTGATCCAGTCGGACAACATCACGGCAGTCGCCCATGTGAACAGACAGGGCGGCACAAGAAGCAGGAGGGCAATGGCAGAAGCTGCAAGGATTCTTCGCTGGGCAGAGAATCATGTGATAGCACTGTCAGCAGTGTTCATCCCGGGAGTGGACAACTGGGAAGCAGACTTCCTCAGCAGACACGATCTTCACCCGGGAGAGTGGGGACTTCATCCAGAAGTCTTCCACATGCTGGTAACCCGTTGGGAAAGACCAATGGTGGACATGATGGCGTCTCGCCTCAACAAAAAACTGGACAGGTATTGCGCCAGGTCAAGAGATCCGCAGGCAATAGCTGTGGACGCGCTGGTAACGCCTTGGGTGTACCAGTCGGTGTATGTGTTTCCTCCTCTGCCTCTCATACCAAAAGTATTGAGAATTATACGGCAAAGAGGCGTAAGAACGATACTAGTGGTTCCGGATTGGCCAAGGAGGACTTGGTACCCGGAACTTCAAGAGATGATCACGGAAGATCCGTGGCCTCTACCTCTAAGGAGGGACTTGCTTCAGCAGGGTCCCTGTCTGTTTCAAGACTTACCGCGGCTGCGTTTGACGGCATGGCGGTTGAACGCCGGATCCTAAAGGAAAGAGGCATGCCGGAAGAAGTCATTCCTACTTTGATTAAAGCAAGGAAGGAAGTAACCGTGCAACATTATCACCGAATTTGGCGAAAATATGTTGCGTGGTGCGAAGATCGGAGTGCTCCGACGGAGGAATTTCAACTGGGTCGATTCCTACATTTCCTGCAATCAGGATTGTCAATGGGTCTCAAATTGGGATCTATTAAGGTTCAAATTTCGGCCCTGTCGATTTTCTTTCAAAAAGAATTGGCTTCAGTCCCTGAAGTCCAGACCTTTGTTAAGGGAGTGCTGCATATACAGCCTCCTGTGGTGCCTCCAGTGGCACCGTGGGATCTAAATGTGGTTTTGGACTTCCTAAAATCTCATTGGTTTGAACCACTAAAAAAGGTGGATTTGAAATATCTCACATGGAAAGTGACCATGCTTCTAGCCCTGGCTTCTGCCAGGAGAGTGTCAGAATTGGCAGCTTTATCTTACAAAAGCCCATATCTGATTTTCCATTCGGACAGGGCAGAACTGCGGACTCGTCCGCATTTTCTCCCTAAGGTGGTGTCAGCATTTCATCTGAACCAGCCTATTGTAGTGCCTGCGGCTACAAGTGACTTGGAGGACTCCAAGTTACTGGACGTTGTCAGAGCATTAAAAATATATATTGCAAGGACAGCTGGAGTCAGAAAATCTGACTCGTTGTTTATATTGTATGCACCCAACAAGATGGGTGCTCCTGCGTCTAAGCAGACGATTGCTCGTTGGATCTGTAGCACAATCCAACTTGCACATTCTGTGGCAGGCTTGCCACAGCCTAAATCTGTAAAGGCCCACTCCACAAGGAAGGTGGGCTCATCTTGGGCGGCTGCCCGAGGGGTCTCGGCATTACAACTTTGCCGAGCAGCTACGTGGTCAGGGGAGAACACGTTTGTAAAATTTTACAAATTTGATACTCTGGCTAAGGAGGACCTGGAGTTCTCTCATTCGGTGCTGCAGAGTCATCCGCACTCTCCCGCCCGTTTGGGAGCTTTGGTATAATCCCCATGGTCCTTTCAGGAACCCCAGCATCCACTAGGACGATAGAGAAAATAAGATTTTACTTACCGATAAATCTATTTCTCGGAGTCCGTAGTGGATGCTGGGCGCCCATCCCAAGTGCGGATTATCTGCATAAATTGTACATAGTTATTGTTAACTAATTCGGGTTATTGTTGAAGGAAGCCATCTTTCAGAGGCTCCGCTGTTATCATACTGTTAACTGGGTTTAGATCACAAGTTGTACGGTGTGATTGGTGTGGCTGGTATGAGTCTTACCCGGGATTCAAAATCCTCCCTTATTGTGTACGCTCGTCCGGGCACAGTACCTAACTGGAGTCTGGAGGAGGGTCATAGGGGGAGGAGCCAGTGCACACCACCTGATCGGAAAAGCTTTACTTTTTGTGCCCTGTCTCCTGCGGAGCCGCTATTCCCCATGGTCCTTTCAGGAACCCCAGCATCCACTACGGACTCCGAGAAATAGATTTATCGGTAAGTAAAATCTTATTTTCTATGGCTAAAATACATCACATATAGCCCTTGAGGCTATATGGATGTATTTAACCCCTGCCATATATCGCAAACTCCGGGAGAAGAGCCCGCCGTTTTAGGGGGCGGGGCCTATTCTCCTCAGCACACAGCGCCATTTTCCTGCTCAGCTCCGCTGTGAGGAAGGCTCCCAGGACTCTCCCCTGCACTGCACTACAGAAACAGGGTAAAACAGAGAAGGGGGGCATATTTTGGCGATATTTTTATATATTAAGCGCATATAACAGAAACAACACCTTTTAGGGTTGTTTATATACATTTTTATAGCGCTTTGGTGTGTGCTGGCAAACTCTCCCTCTGTCTCCCCAAAGGGCTAGTGGGGTCCTGTCTTCGATAAGAGCATTCCCTGTGTGTCTGCTGTGTGTCGGTACGTGTGTGTCGACATGTATGAGGACGATGTTGGTGTGGAGGCGGAGCAATTGCCGGTAATGGTGATGTCACCCCCTAGGGAGTCGACACCGGAATGGATGGCTTTAATTATGGAATTACGTGATAATGTTAGCACGCTGCAAAAGTCAGTTGACGACATGAGACGGCCGGAAAACCAGTTAGTACCTGTCCAGGCGTCTCAGGCACCGTCAGGGGCTGTAAAACGTCCCTTACCTCAGTCAGTCGACACAGGTACCGACACAGATGAATCTAGTGTCGACGGTGAAGAAAGAAACGTATTTTCCAATAGGAAATATTATATGTTATATGATCACGGCAATGAAGGAGGCTTTGCATATCTCTGATACTGCAGGTACCTCAAAGGGGGGTATTATGTGGGGTGTGAAAAAACTACCTGTAGCTTTTCCAGAATCAGAGGAATTGAATGACGTGTGTGATGAAGCGTGGGTTAACCCCGATAGAAAACTGCTAATTTCAAAGAAGTTATTGGCATTATACCCTTTCCCACCAGAGGTTAGGGCGCGCTGGGAAACACCCCCTAGGGTGGATAAGGCGCTCACACGCTTATCAAAACAAGTGGCGTTACCGTCTCCTGATACGGCCGCCCTCAAGGATCCAGCTGATAGGAGGCTGAAAACTACCCTGAAGAGTATATACACACATACTGGTGTTATACTGCGACCAGCAATAGCCTCAGCCTGGATGTGCAGTGCTGGGGTGGTGTGGTCGGATTCCCTGACTGAAAATATTGATACCCTGGATAGGGACAGTATTTTATTGACTATAGAGCAATTAAAGGATGCTTTTCTTTATATGCGAGATGCTCAGAGGGATATTTGCACTCTGGCATCGAGAGTAAGTGCGATGTCCATATCTGCCAGAAGAAGTTTATGGACGCGATAGTGGTCAGGTGATGCGGATTCCAAACGGCATATGGAAGTATTGCCGTATAAAGGAGAGGAATTATTTGGGGTCGGTCTATCGGATCTGGTGGCCACGGCAACAGCCGGAAAATCCACTTTTTTACCTCAGGTCACCTCCCAACAGAAAAAGACACCGTCTTTTCAGCCGCAGTCCTTTCGTTCCTATAAGAACAAGCGGGCAAAAGGACAGTCATATTTGCCCAGAGGCAAAGGAAGGGGTAAGAGGGTGCAGCAAGCAACTACTTCCCACGAACAGAAGCCCTCCCCGGCTTCTACAAAGCCCTCAGCATGACGCTGGGGCTGTGCAAGCGGACTCAGGGGCGGTGGGGGGTCGACTAAAGATTTTCAGCACACAGTGGGCGCGCTCACAGGTGGACCCTTGGATCCTGCAGGTAGTATCTCAGGGTTACAAGTTGGAATTCGAAAAGTCTCCCCCTCGCCGGTTCCTAAAGTCTGCTTTACCAACGTCTCCCTCAGAAAGGGCGACGGTATTGGAAGCCATTCACAAGCTGTATTCTCAGCAGGTGATAGTCAAGGTACCCCTCCTACAACAGGGAAAGGGGTATTATTCCACACTATTTGTGGTACCGAAGCCGGACGGTTCGGTAAGACCTATTCTAAATCTGAAATCCTTGAACCTGTACATACAGAAATTCAAGTTCAAGATGGAGTCACTCAGAGCAGTGATAGCGAATCTGGAAGAAGGGGACTTCATGGTGTCCCTGGACATAAAAGATGCTTATCTGCATGTCCCAATTTACCCTTCACACCAAGGGTATCTCAGGTTCGTGATACAAAACTGTCATTATCAGTTTAAAACGCTGCCGTTTGGTTTGTCCACGGCACCTCTTTACCAAGGTAATGGCCGAAATGATGGTTCTTCTACGAAGAAAAGGCGTATTAATTATCCCTTACTTGGACGATCTCCTGATAAGGGCAAGGTCCAGAGAACAGCTGGAAGTCGGAGTAGCACTAACCCAAGTAGTGCTTCAACAACACGGGTGGATTCTGAATCTTCCAAAATCTCAATTGACCCCGACGACACGTCTGCTGTTCCTGGGAATGATTCTGGACACTGTTCAGAAAAAGGTGTTTCTCCCGGAGGAGAAAGCAAGGGAGTTATCCGAACTTGTCAGGAACCTCCTAAAACCAGGAAATGTGTCAGTACATCAATGCACAAGAGTCCTGGGAAAGATGGTGGCTTCTTACGAAGCAATTCCATTCGGCAGATTCCACGCACGAATATTTCAGTGGGATCTGCTGGACAAATGGTCCGGATCGCATCTGCACATGCATCAGCGGATAACACTGTCACCAAGAACAAGGGTGTCTCTTCTGTGGTGGTTGCAGAGTGCCCATCTGTTAGAGGGCCGCAGATTCGGCATACAGGACTGGGTCCTGGTGACTACGGATGCCAGCCTACGAGGCTGGGGAGCAGTCACACAGGGAAGAAACTTCCAGGGCGTGTGGTCAAACCTGGAGACGTCTCTTCACATAAATATACTGGAGCTAAGAGCGATTTACAATGCTCTAAGCCTGGCAAAACCGCTGCTTCAGGGTCAGCCGGTGTTGATCCAGTCGGACAACATCACGGCAGTCGCCCACGTAAACAGACAGGGCGGCACGAGAAGCAGAAGAGCAATGACAGAAGCTGCAAGGATTCTTCGCTGGGCGGAAAATCATGTCATAGCACTGTCAGCAGTGTTCATTCCGGGAGTGGACAACTGGGAAGCAGACTTCCTCAGCAGACACGACCTCCACCCGGGAGAGTGGGGACTTCATCCAGAAGTCTTCCACATGATTGTGAACCGTTGGGAAAAACCAAAGGTGGACATGATGGCGTCCCGCCTCAACAAGAAACTGGACAGATATTGCGCCAGGTCAAGAGACCCTCAGGCAATAGCTGTGGACGCTCTGGTAACACCGTGGGTGTACCAGTCCGTGTATGTGTTTCCTCCTCTGCCTCTCATACCAAAGGTACTGAGAATTATACGGCTACGGGGAGTAAGAACAATACTCGTGGCTCCGGATTGGCCGAGAAGGACTTGGTACCCGGAACTTCAAGAGATGCTCACGGAAGAGCCGTGGCCTCTACCGTTAAGAAGGGATCTGCTTCAGCAGGGACCTTGTATGTTCCAAGACTTACCGCGACTGCGTTTGACGGCATGGCGGTTGAACGCCGGATTCTAAAAGAAAAGGGCGTTCCAGAGGAAGTTATTCCTACCTTGATTAAAGCCAGGAAGGAAGTGACCGCACAACATTATCACCGCATTTGGAGAAAATATGTTGCGTGGTGTGAGGCCAAGAAGGCCCCAATGGAGGAATTTCAATTGGGTCGATTCCTACATTTCCTGCAGGCAGGATTGTCTATGGGCCTCAAATTGGGGTCTATTAAGGTTCAAATTTCGGCCTTATCGATTTTCTTCCAGAAAGAATTGGCTTCAGTGCCTGAAGTACAAACCTTTGTCAAAGGTGTACTACATATACAGCCCCCTCCAGTGGCACCGTGGGATCTCAACGTAGTTTTGGATTTTCTCAAATCCCATTGGTTTGAGCCGCTCAAATCGGTAGATTTGAAGTATCTTACATGGAAAGTAACCATGCTACTGGCCCTGGCTTCAGCCAGGAGAGTATCAGAGTTGGCGGCTTTATCGTACAAAAGCCCATATCTGATTTTCCATTCGGACAGGGCAGAACTGCGGACGCGTCCTCAGTTTCTGCCTAAGGTGGTTTCGGCTTTTCACTTGAACCAGCCTATTGTGGTGCCTGCGGCTACTAGCGACTTGGAGGTCTCCAAGTTGCTGGACGTTGTCAGAGCATTGAAAATATATATTTCAAGGACGGCTGGAGTCAGAAAATCTGACTCGCTGTTTATCCTGTATGCACCCAACAAGATGGGTGCTCCTGCGTCTAAGCAGACGATTGCTCGTTGGATCTGTAGCACAATCCAACTTGCACATTCTGTGGCAGGCCTGCCACAGCCTAAATCTGTAAATGCCCACTCCACAAGGAAGGTGGGCTCATCTTGGGCGGCTGCCCGAGGGGTCTCGGCATTACAACTTTGCCGAGCAGCTACGTGGTCAGGGGAGAACACGTTTGTAAAATTTTACAAATTTGATACTCTGGCTAAGGAGGACCTGGAGTTCTCTCATTCGGTGCTGCAGAGTCATCCGCACTCTCCCGCCCGTTTGGGAGCTTTGGTATAATCCCCATGGTCCTGACGGAGTCCCCAGCATCCACTAGGACGTTAGAGAAAATAAGAATTTACTTACCGATAATTCTATTTCTCATAGTCCGTAGTGGATGCTGGGCGCCCATCCCAAGTGCGGATTGTCTGCAATACTTGTACATAGTTATTGTTACAAAAATCGGGTTATTTATTGTTGTGAGCCATCTTTTCAGAGGCTTCTTCGTTGTTATCATACTGTTAACTGGGTTCAAATCACAAGTTGTACGGTGTGATTGGTGTGGCTGGTATGAGTCTTACCCGGGATTCAAGATCCTTCCTTATTGTTTACGCTCGTCCGGGCACAGTACCTAACTGAGGCTTGGAGGAGGGTCATAGGGGGAGGAGCCAGTACACACCATGTGATCCTAAAAGCTTACTTTTTGTGCCCTGTCTCCTGCGGAGCCGCTATTCCCCATGGTCCTGACGGAGTCCCCAGCATCCACTACGGACTATGAGAAATAGAATTATCGGTAAGTAAATTCTTATTTTTCACCACATTAACTAACTTGTCCAATTCAAGATAAAGGGGGTAATTCCGTCCTGATCACTAGGGTGCCTTTTTTTGCATCCCTGCGATCAGGTAATCGCCGCCTACAGGGGGAGGGTATGGAGTGTGTGCAGGTGTGAGATCACATTTGTAGTAGAACTGCACAAACATCAGTTTGTGCAGTTTCTGCTCAGCCCAGGACTTACTCAGCCGCTGCTGACGTCAGAATACCTCCCTCCAAACGCCTGGTCCCTCCTGCGTTTTCCCGGACACTCCTTGAAAACGGTCAGTTGCCACCCACAAACGCCCTCTTCCTGTCAATCTCCTTGTGATCGCCCATGCATTCTGAAATTTCGCACCATCCCGTCGCTGACCATGATCCCCATTGCTGCAGTCTGTCGCGCCTGCGTGTTGCGGTGCATGCACAGTTCAGATCTGATCTCAGGATGTGAGAAAATGCAGCATAGCGATCAGGTCTGAATTAACCCCAAAGTCTTATTTCTCCAGTTCCTCAATTGTTAGCAGACAGCTTGGAGAGATCCATATCCAGAACAACTCCAGGGTATTTGACGTTTTGCACTTTTTCTATAGTTTTTATTTCTGACCTCTTCCTATGCCTTTTATCAAAGCCTTTAAATCATCAAACAGAATTAATTGTCATTGCTTCAAAAACTACACGCTTACCTTCGCTCTGCTTTTATAACAAAAAACTTCACAATCCAATTTAGCATCATATTTAAGGAAAACAGAACAAGTTTTAGGGGGTTATATGCAAACCAATAAATGGAAGTAGTTAAAATGTGCAAAACCCTTTTGAACGAACAATTTACATAGTAATAATTAATTTTTCTTTATTTTCTTTCTTTTATAACCCTTCTATGACTTTATATATTTAATTTGATGTGATGCATGTCAAATCATTTCTTTTGGGTCTGCTTCTGGGGATCCGGTCTGAAGGTCGACACTGTCTAGGTCGACAATGTTTAGGTCGACCACTGTAGGTCGACAGTCACTAGGTCGACATGGATGGAAAGGTGACAGGGATTCTAGGTCGACAGGTCAAAAGGTCGACATGAGTTTTTCCAATTTTTTTTCTATTTTTGAACTTTTTCATACTTAACGATCCACGTTGACTACGATTGGAACGGTAATCTGTGCCAAGCGGAGCAGAGCGAAGGCACCATGCCCGAAGCATGGCGAGCGAAGTGAGCCATGCGAGGGGACACGGTGCACTAATTGGGGTTCCCGGTCACTTTACGAAGAAAACGACACCAAAAAACAAAAACCCTCATGTCGACCTTTTGACCTGTCGACCTACCACATGTCGACCTAGAAACCCTGTCAACCTTCCATCCATATCGACCTAGTGACTGTCGACCTATAGTGGTCGATCTAAACATTGTCGACCTAGATACTGTCGATTTGATGATCCACACCCCTGCTTCTGTGCCAGTTTCATCAGGTGTGCTGATGAGTGGGTATTATTAGTTGATGACCTTTTGGTTCCATTTATAAGTTGGAAAAAAAAAATCACAATTACATTGTTCGTTTGTAATGGGCACTCCTATTAATACTTATTACACATATCCTTTTCATTAAGAAAATGTAATGATCTGAAGCTTCTAATATATTTGCTTTACAAGTATTCTTTATGTTATCAAAGAATCACAATTTTAAAGCCTCCTAATACGCCACAGCTCTTTTGTGTAGAAAGAGAATTTGGATGGTTGTAAAGATGTGCTTTAATTCTGCATGCAGAAATATTTAAAGGTCTTGATATTGCTTATGTATCTGACTTATGGTAATGTTCAGTGGCTAGTTGACGGGTAGGAAGGATTAAGATGTCAAGAGAAATTAAGCTAAAGGCATCAGCCAATCAGTTGCATTCATCACGCCGAGCGTGAAACCTTCTTGTATTTAAATCTGATCGTCTCATGTGTGACACTGAGCTCTTCGTTAAGCACTAATAAGTGTCCTTTATTCCCATTCCACTGCAGACATACTGTCTTCCCTTCTGCTATCCCCATGTCAAAAGTACTTTCAAAATTGGTCCCTTATAATGATTCCAAGTGCTTAATGCATTTGGGTTTATAAACCAGTCACTCCCTTAGGGTTTGATGGGTTGGATGAATATAGAAAGGGATCAAACCTTCATTGAATTACAACTCTTGTAGAGTAAAAGAGAAGAGGCCAAATCCCAAAGACAATAGTGAAAGATGTAGTGGTGTACATTAAATCTTTCCTTCTCATTCATATTCTTCTCCCTTGCCGGAATGTAGGATAATTGCAGCTTGAAATCATCACAGCTGATTTTTCTTGTGATATTAGAGATGGCCACAGTTAGACTCCTTAGCATGTTCCTTTTAGTATACATATTTTTGTGTTTGTATATGTTGGCTGCCGCAAATCGGGTATGATAATCTCACCAAGTCATTTTATTGACTAGATTAGATTTGTGCCAGTAGTTATAGTGTGACCTTATATTTACCTTATTATTTTTCTCCGGTGCTCTATGCAAAAATCCACCTCCTTTTATTGTACCTTATTGTTATCTCCTGTTCTCTCCGGCATCATAGTCATCATCTTTAAAACTCATGTGCTCCTAATGAATCATTATGTAGTTAAATGTAAATGATCCTCCAATAGTACATGGCATTTTTTGGAAATACTCTATTTCCACTTAATTCTAAGGTCTTGAGCAAAAAACTTAAGACTGAAAGTTAAAGTGCATGTCTGAAAAAAAAGTATTTTTTCTTAATTGACCTCTGTAATCAATATATTCTACTTCTTACCGCCATACATAACGCGAACCCCTGAGTGTCCCAGTAATTGATAATTGTGCCAGCCACAATCCCTAATCTCGCCTTGACCTAAGTAGCACTGAATATATAGCTCCCTTAGGAAGAGATTGAAGAGTGTTTATAATCATTGTGGTTTGGGAGATTGCAGTACATACTGGTAATACAGAGAGAGTTGGAAAATCCAAATAGTCATTTTGAAGATGTATTACACAAGTGATGCAACAAAGACTTTGTGCAGATTCACTTCAGAGCAAATCGTTTGTGGGGTTTTCTCTGTTTAGTTTAGGATCTATTTGTAAAACAGACAGCAAGTACAATGACAGGATATATTGATAGGGATTACAGATTTAGGAGCTCATGACACAGCAACCATGTCCTTGTACAGAATACGAATTAATATAATTATTACCTTTTTCTAAGGTTTAGCAAAAAACAACTTTCTAACTTCTAGTAAGTGCAAACGTTTTTTTTAAAGTTAGAGTTTTTATTGAGAGTGATCAGTAACCAAAACAATATCAAAGTTGTACAGGTTAAGATATTGAACATGCAGATAAAAGTTTTTACATACCACATCAGAATGAAATATACAGTTCTATCAGAATTTGGTTAATCCCAGTGGGTAATCGAAGAAGTCTGGCATGGTTAGTGTCTGTTCAGTCCTCGGTAATCAGGAAAAAGTGGTCCATTCTATAGTCTGTAACTACCAATCTTCTGTATTTAAATCAACAAATAAGATTCCTATGCATGCTGTGATTTTGGCAAGCAGTTTGGGTATTGTAGGCATCATGTTCTACATAGTGTACCATACTGTATATGGTTTAACCACTTAACTATTTTTCCCTTCAAAACTGTTCACATAATTGTTTTTTCAGTTAATATATAGGGGTTTATTCAATTGGTGTTGAAAACTGCCGTCTGTCGAAAAGACGGCAGTTTTCGACTTTTTAAGGTCGAATCGTGATTTGACCTATTCAGTCCTATTCGACAAGTCGTGGAATTCGACTTGTCGAAAAGCACGTGGATCGGCGGAATAGCTGGTAATCCACGTGCTTGTGCCGAAAACTGCAGCGCCGGAGACTGGGAGAGGCGGGGACGGGGTGAGCAACGATGGAGGACAGCCGCCGCTCACAGCAGTGAGCGGTGGCTGTGAGAGAGGGGGAGACGGGGAGTGGCGGCTGTTAGAGAGGGGGGGACGGGGAGGAGCGGCGGCTGTGAGACAGGAGGGACGGGGGAGAGCCGCGGGCAGATGGGGGAGAGCAGCGGCTATATAGCCACCGCTGTAGCGCTGCTCTCCCCTGTCTGCCCGCGGCTCTCTCTCCCTCCCCCCCCCCCCCCCCCTGCATCTCAATTCGACTTTTGCAAAAGTCGAATTGAGTTGTCCATTGAATAGGCCAGGTCAGATCCATTCCGACAAATGAATGTCGTAATTGATCCGACTTCAATTGAATATACCCCATAGTCTTAATAAAGTATTTACAAAAAATATTACATTATGCACATGCAGAACGGATCTCCTCCTCAAAAACTGGGGGGCATGGTGGGGCCGCGCAGTCGCATGTGATCTGACCATGCCAATTAAGTGGTTAAAAAGACTGCTGATGAACATCTGATTGGGATCTTTCAGATATTAGTAGAGACTGTTGGAAGGTCACCCAACGCTACTCTATTTATGCCCTTCTCTTATGTGAAAAATTCCTTAATCTAGTACAGGTTGAGTATCCTATATCCAAATATTCCGAAATACGGAATATTCCGAAATACGGACTTTTTTGTGTGAGAGTGGGATAGTGACACCTTTGTTTTTTGATGGCTCAATGTGCACAAACTTTGTTTAATACACAAAGTTATTAAAAATATTGTATTAAATGACCTTCAGGCTGTGTATATAAGGTGTATATGAAACATAAATGAATTGTGTGAATGTAGACACACTTTGTTTAACACACAAAGTTATAAAAAATATTGGCTAAAATTACCCTCAGGCTGTGTGTATAAGGTGCATATGTAACATAAATGCATTCTGTGCTTAGTTTTAGGTCACATCCCCATGATATCTCATTATGGTATGCAATTATTCCAAAATACGGAAAAATCCCATATACAAAATAACTCTGGTCCCAAGCATTTTGGATAAGAGATACTCAACCTGTATTAGCTCAGTCCCAAACTTTTAAGTGTTGCTCACTCACTATCACTATCACTCACTATCACTGTTTCTGTATTTTAGTTATGTCTTGTGCTGATTCCATCTCTTTGTTATGATGTTGTGTAATTATTACACTGTCCATTTGTATTTTATGTTCTTTTGTCTTTTAAACTTTTCAATAAAATGTAACAAAAGAGGTTTATTCTGTAGAATTGCTCCAGATGCTGAATACACTTGGGTTTGCTGGCAGTGTCTATAGGACACTGTGTGCTGCAAGAGTCCCTCTAGCTGGTGCACATGTGTATTCATTACTAACTCTGATACATTTTAAAACAGGTGGTCTGGAAGGGAGGCAGATAAGCTGACGTCGGGATCCCGACTAGCAGTGAAATGCCGCTGCCGGAATAACGGCGACACAGGCTATTCTCCCTCTGTGAGTGTCAATGCGGCGAGTGCAGCGAGCCCGCAAGGGGCTTTCTAGCGCTCTCCCTGCTTCCGGCATTACAGCGGATGGGATCCCGCTGTCGGGATCATGACAGCCGGGATCCCCTCAGCCAGCATTCCATACTGATCCCATCTGGAATATATGAACTGTTAGGGGCCTTGAGGACCGAGTTTGACACAGTACTCTAGTCACAGTGGGACAGATAGTGCTGCTAATTGGTTAGTGTTGCAATAACCATTAATTTCCTTCCCAGCAATAAAGGATTAATCTTAAAGTACTTTCTAGATGCACTACAAATTATCTACTATACAATTTCCATAGATATGAATGCGTTTTGAATTACCTTAGTTAATATTGTTTTTTTCTCAATTACCCTAATTTATATTCTAAAATACTGAATTTACATGGCATTTAACATATCTGATCATGAAACCTGTATTGACTTTTTTATTGGTCCTAATTAAGCTCCTTGTGTTCTAGTCTGCAGACGGTGAGCTGTATGCCTCCTCCTGTTTCCTCAGCAGTGATTTTGACCAAAGCGGTTGGTGGTAATGAGGTGAGTGTTCCATGTGTGTTATTTTCTGCATTCTATATGATATCCTGATGCCTGCTTACTGACAACATTGCCAGACACATTTTTATGGCAGTAAATTGGTTTATCACATATTGCTCTTTCTTTTTTTTTTTCACCTTGACTCTAATGCTTCAGCTTATGAGAAGATCCCACATCTGTGTGTTACATATGTGTATTCATGTCTGGTCTTGAGTGCTTGAACACATTTTTTGGTGTCGTCATGTGCGTATGATTTCACCTTGTTAACGTCATAATTTCTGCTTGGCTCAAACAGTGTACAGGCACCTGGTCGACATCATCAAATTGTTGGCAGGTTCACATTGTTGACATCTGAATGTTGCCATGTGAAATGTTGACATTCTGAGGATGCCAATAGTTAGTCGGGCACTACCGGGAAGGTTAGGGGGACAGCTGGGACCCGTAAGAGCCACTTGGATCAGGTACACTGGGACCAGGTAAGACACCGCTAGGCAACAGGGAATGTTTATCTGCAGCTCATCATGTTGACATATCCATGTAGGTATTCTCATTTCTCTAACGTCCTAAGTGGATGCTGGGGACTCCGTCAGGACCATGGGGAATAGCGGCTCCGCAGGAGACAGGGCACAAAAATAAAGCTTTAGGATTAGGTGGTGTGTACTGGCTCCTCCCCCTATGACCCTCCTCCAAGCCTCAGTTAGGTTTTTGTGCCCGTCCGAGCAGGGTGCAATCTAGGTGGCTCTCCTAAAGAGCTGCTTAGAAAAAGTTTTTAGGTTTTTTATTTTCAGTGAGTCCTGCTGGCAACAGGCTCACTGCATCGAGGGACTTAGGGGAGAGAATTTCAACTCACCTGCGTGCAGGATGGATTGGATTCTTAGGCTACTGGACACCATTAGCTCCAGAGGGAGTCGGAACACAGGTCTCACCCTGGGGTTCGTCCCGGAGCCGCGCCGCCGACCCCCCTTACAGATGCTGAAGATTGAAGGTCCGGAAACAGGCGGCAGAAGGCTCTTCAGTCTTCATGAAGGTAGCGCACAGCACTGCAGCTGTGCGCCATTGTTGTCACACACTTCACACCAAGCGGTCACGGAGGGTGCAGGGCGCTGCTGGGGGCGCCCTGGGCAGCAATATTTAATACTTTTATGGCAAAAGAATACATCACATATAGCAATTGAGGCTATATGTATGTATTTAACCCATGCCAGTTATCTAAAACTACGAGAGAAAAGCCCGCCGAAATAGGGGGCGGAGCTTATTCTGCTCAGCACACAGCGCCATTTTCCTGCTCAGCTCCGCTGTGAGGAAGGCTCCCAGGACTCTCCCCTGCACTGCACTACAGAAACAGGGTAAAACAGAGAGGGGGGGCATTTTTTTGGCGATATTTTGATATATTTAAGCTGCTATAAAGAACAACACTTATATAAGGTTGTTCCCATATATATTATAGCGCTTGGGTGTGTGCTGGCAAACTCTCCCTCTGTCTCCCCAAAGGGCTAGTGGGGTCCTGTCTTCGATAAGAGCATTCCCTGTGTGTCTGCTGTGTGTCGGTACGTGTGTGTCGACATGTATGAGGACGATGTTGGTGTGGAGGCAGAGCAATTGCCGATAATGGTGATGTCACCCCCCAGGGAGTCGACACCGGAATGGATGGCTTTGTTTATGGAATTACGTGATAATGTCAGCACATTACAAAAATCAGTTGACGACATGAGACGGCCGGCAAACCAGTTAGTACCTGCCCAGGCGTCTCAGACACCGTCAGGGGCTGTAAAGCGCCCTTTACCTCAGTCGGTCGACACAGACCCAGACACAGACACTGAATCTAGTGTCGACGGTGATGAAACAAACGTATTTTCAAGTAGGGCCACGATCACGGCAATGAAGGAGGCTTTGCATATCTCTGATACTGCAAGTACCACAAAAAGGGGTATTATGTGGGGGGTGAAAAAACTACCTGTAGTTTTTCCTGAATCAGAGGAATTAAATGATGTATGTGATGAAGCGTGGGTTAACCCAGATAGAAAAATGCTAATTTCAAAAAAGTTATTAGCATTATACCCTTTCCCGCCAGAGGTTAGGGCGCGCTGGGAAACACCCCCTAGGGTGGATAAGGCGCTCACACGCTTATCAAAACAAGTGGCGTTACCGTCTCCTGATACGGCCGCCCTCAGGGATCCAGCTGATAGGAGAATGGAAACTACCCTAAAAAGTATATACACACATACTGGTGTTATACTGCGACCAGCCATCGCCTCAGCCTGGATGTGCAGTGCTGGGGTCGTCTGGTTGGATTCCCTGACTGAAAATATTGATACCCTGGATAGGGACAGTATTTTATTGACTATAGAGCAATTAAAGGATGCTTTCCTTTATATGCGAGATGCTCAGAGAGATATTTGCACTCTGGCATCGAGAGTAAATGCGATGTCCATATCTGCCAGAAGGAGTTTATGGACGCGACAGTGGTCAGGTGATGCGGATTCCAAACGACATATGGAAGTATTGCCGTATAAAGGGGAGGAATTATTTGGCGTCGGTCTATCGGATCTGGTGGCCACGGCAACTGCCGGAAAATCCACCTTTTTACCTCAGACCCCCTCCCAACAGAAAAAGACACCGTCTTTTCAGCCGCAGTCCTTTCGGTCCTATAAGAACAAGCGGACAAAAGGACAGTCATATCTGCCTCGGGGCAGAGGAAGGAGTAAGAGAGGGCAGCAAGCAGCCCCTGCCCAGGAACAGAAGCCCTCCCAGGGTTCTGCAAAGCCCTCAGCATGACGCTGGGGCCTTACAAGCGGACTCAGGAGCGGTGGGGGGTCGACTCAAGAATTTCAGCGCACAGTGGGCTTGCTCACAGGTGGACCCCTGGATTCTGCAGGTAGTATCTCAAGGTTACAGGTTGGAATTCGAGAAGTCTCCCCCTCGCCGGTTCCTAAAGTCTGCTTTGCCAACGTCTCCCTCAGACAGGGCGACGGTATTGGAAGCCATTCACAAGCTGTTTTCTCAGCAGGTGATAGTCAAGGTACCCCTCCTACAACAGGGAAAGGGGTATTACTCCACGCTATTTGTGGTACCGAAGCCGGGCGGCTCGGTAAGACCTATTCTAAATCTGAAATCTTTGAACCTGTACATACAAAAATTCAAGTTCAAGATGGAGTCACTCAGAGCAGTGATAGCGAATCTGGAAGAAGGGGACTTTATGGTGTCCCTGGACATAAAGGATGCTTACCTACATGTCCCAATTTGCCCTTCACATCAAGGGTACCTCAGGTTCGTGGTGCAAAACTGTCATTATCAGTTTCAGACGCTGCCGTTTGGATTGTCCACGGCACCTCGGGTCTTTACCAAGGTAATAGCCGAAATGATGATTCTTCTGCGAAGAAGAGGCGTATTAATTATCCCTTACTTGGACAATCTCCTGATAAGGGCAAGGTCCAGAGAACAGCTGGAGGACGGAGTAGCACTAACCCAACTAGTGCTGCAACAACACGGGTGGATTCTGAATTTTCCAAAATCTCTGTTGACCCCGACGACACGTCTGCTGTTCCTGGGAATGATTCTGGACACGGTTCAGAAAAAGGTGTTTCTTCCGGAGGAGAAAGCCAGGGAGTTATCCGAACTTGTCAGGAACCTCCTAAAACCAGGGAAAGTGTCTGTGCATCAATACACAAGAGTCCTGGGAAAGATGGTGGCTTCTTACGAAGCGATTCCATTCGGCAGATTCCACGCACGAACTTTTCAGTGGGATCTGCTGGACAAATGGTCCGGATCGCATCTGCAGATGCATCAGCGGATAACCTTATCGCCACGGACAAGGGTGTCTCTTCTCTGGTGGTTGCAGAGTGCTCATCTGTTAGAGGGCCGCAGATTCGGCATACAGGACTGGGTCCTGGTGACCACGGATGCCAGTCTGAGAGGCTGGGGAGCGGTCACACAGGGAAGAAACTTCCAGGGAGTATGGTCAAGCCTGGAGATGTCTCTTCACATAAATATACTGGAGCTAAGAGCGATTTACAATGCTCTAAGTCTGGCAAAACCCCTGCTTCAGGGTCAGCCGGTGTTGATCCAGTCGGACAACATCACGGCAGTCGCCCACGTAAACAGACAGGGCGGCACAAGAAGCAGGACAGCAATGGCAGAAGCTGCAAGGATTCTTCGCTGGGCGGAAGATCATGTGATAGCACTGTCAGCAGTATTCATTCCGGGAGTGGACAACTGGGAAGCAGACTTCCTCAGCAGACACGATCTACACCCGGGAGAGTGGGGACTTCATCCAGAAGTCTTCCACATGATTGTGAACCGTTGGGAAAAACCAATGGTGGATATGATGGCGTCCCGCCTCAACAAAAAACTGGACAGGTATTGCGCCAGGTCAAGAGACCCTCAGGCAATAGCTGTGGACGCTCTGGTAACACCGTGGGTGTTCCAGTCAGTGTATGTGTTCCCTCCTCTGCCTCTCACACCAAAGGTACTGAGAATTATACGGCAAAAGGGAGTAAGAACGATACTAGTGGCTCCGGATTGGCCAAGAAGAACTTGGTACCCGGAACTTCAAGAGATGCTCACGGAGGATCCGTGGCCTCTACCTCTAAGACCGGACCTGCTTCAGCAGGGACCGTGTCTATTCCAAGACTTACCGCGGCTGCGTTTGACGGCATGGCGGTTGAACGCCGAATTCTAAGGGAAAAAGGCATTCCGGAAGAGGTCATTCCTACACTGGTAAAAGCCAGGAAGGAGGTGACTGCACAACATTATCACCGCATTTGGAGAAAATATGTTGCGTGGTGTGAGGCCAGGAAGGCCCCCACGGAGGAATTTCAACTGGGTCGATTCCTACATTTCCTGCAAACAGGATTGTCTATGGGCCTCAAATTGGGGTCCATTAAGGTTCAAATTTCGGCCCTGTCGATTTTCTTCCAGAAAGAATTGGCTTCAGTTCCTGAAGTCCAGACTTTTGTAAAAGGAGTACTACATATACAGCCCCCGGTTGTGCCCCCAGTGGCACCGTGGGATCTTAATGTAGTCTTGGATTTTCTCAAATCCCATTGGTTTGAGCCGCTCAAATCGGTGGAGTTGAAGTATCTTACATGGAAAGTAACCATGCTACTGGCCCTGGCTTCAGCCAGGAGAGTATCAGAATTGGCGGCTTTATCATATAAGAGCCCATATCTGATTTTCCATACGGACAGGGCAGAACTGCGGACACGTCCTCATTTTCTGCCTAAGGTGGTGTCAGCGTTTCACCTGAACCAGCCTATTGTGGTGCCTGCGGCTACTAACGATTTGGAGGATTCCAAGTTGTTGGACGTGGTCCGGGCATTGAAAATATATATTTCAAGAACGGCGGGAGTCAGAAAGTCTGACTCACTGTTTATATTGTATGCACCCAACAAGATGGGTGCTCCTGCTTCTAAGCAGACGATTGCTCGTTGGATTTGTAGCACAATTCAACTTGCACATTCTGTGGCAGGCTTGCCACAACCTAAATCTGTCAAGGCCCATTCCACAAGGAAAGTGGGCTCATCCTGGGCGGC
Organism: Pseudophryne corroboree; assembly: GCF_028390025.1. Taxonomy (NCBI): domain Eukaryota; kingdom Metazoa; phylum Chordata; class Amphibia; order Anura; family Myobatrachidae; genus Pseudophryne; species Pseudophryne corroboree. The sequence goes on from NC_086444.1 coordinate 992,093,573, forward strand.
TGCCCGGGGGGTCTCGGCATTACCACTCTGCCGAGCTGCTACTTGGTCAGGGGCAAACACATTTGCAAAATTCTACAAATTTGATACCCTGGCTGAGGAGGACCTTGAGTTCTCTCATTCGGTGCTGCAGAGTCATCCGCACTCTCCCGCCCGTTTGGGAGCTTTGGTATAATCCCCATGGTCCTGACGGAGTCCCCAGCATCCACTTAGGACGTTAGAGAAAATAAGAATTTACTTACCGATAATTCTATTTCTCGTAGTCCGTAGTGGATGCTGGGCGCCCATCCCTAGTGCGGATTGTCTGCAATACTTGTACATAGTTATTGTTACAAACAAATTTGGGTTGTTATTGTTGTGAGCCGTCTGTTCAGAGGCTCCTACGTTTGTCATACTGTTAACTGGGTTCAGATCACAAGTTATACGGTGTGATTGGTGTGGCTGGTATGAGTCTTACCCGGTATTCAATATCCTTCCTTATTGTGTACGCTCGTCCGGGCACAGTATCCTAACTGAGGCTTGGAGGAGGGTCATAGGGGGAGGAGCCAGTACACACCACCTAATCCTAAAGCTTTATTTTTGTGCCCTGTCTCCTGCGGAGCCGCTATTCCCCATGGTCCTGACGGAGTCCCCAGCATCCACTACGGACTACGAGAAATAGAATTATCGGTAAGTAAATTCTTATTTTTGACATCTGTGAGTCATTTGTACACAGCCCTTTTACATAACTTATGAGGACAATCCATACTTTCTGGAGGGTTGTGCTATATCATACTTTAATGTTTGAGAGGTTCTTCAAAGAGTTGTTTCTTCTTAGTTTCTACCATTTTCTATTAGACACATTTGCTAATTGGTTTCTTTGGCTGAAATGTAATATTGTCTTTGTTTAGGAAGCAGTATAGCTGCTTCCGTCAGGTTACTACGTGAAGACAGCCACATTAGCTAAATGTATGAAGGGTCGGTATGGGGGGGGGGGGGGGGGGGGAGAGGAGGAGAGGTATCTGCGCACGTTAAGTGCACTGATACTGCTTCTCCCCCCATGTATGATAGCGTCAGTGTTTGCCCAGTTACAAGGGTGCTATGCGCTCCTGTCATTATCGGCACTGCTATCTAAAATGGCACGCTGATTTGCAGGGCAAAGTAAGAACGGTCAGTTGCACTCACTGTTACGACACCTGCAACTTGATTTTGACAGCTGCAGGTGGTGGTGCCCTGGCTGTGGTGGCTGCAGGCTGCATGTGAGATATTGCAATAATAACCAGATCTTGCATATGCGCACTGGACAGGGAGACACAGCGCAACGGCAACGGTCAGAATGACGTTCTGCAGTGATGTATTTTTAGGCCATTTGTCTTTGCACCCTTTAGTGGTGTAGACTCCTTTCTGTAATGGGTACAGTCAAGCACTGCAGAGACTGTAAGGGATGCAGTTAATTTGCCGGCAGTCGGGATCCTGGTGGTCTGGATACCGACACTGGAATCCCGACTGCTGACAATACTGACAGCCGGAATCCCGGTGTACAGGGGCTTATTCCTACTTGTGGGTGTCCACGCAGTGGCAGAACTACCGCCAGTGCAGGCAGTGCCTTGCACTGGGGCCCGCCACTGTCCAGGGGCCCAAAGCAGCGCGGCATGTAATGAGTCAAACTGACTCATTACATGCCGCTGTGTGCTGCGAGCAACCGCCGCCCGCAGCACACAGCTGCCGCTGAGGAGAGGAGCGCACTCAGCGCAGCGGCCACGGGGGAGAAGGAGGAGGAGGAAGGTGGAGGAGGGAGCCGCAGCAGCGCTGTGTAATTGGTGGAGGCGCTGCTGCTGCTGTCCCTTTCCTTCACCATAGGCTGTTCTCCGACGCTGTGAATGCTGGGATGCGATTCCCAGCATTCACAGCGTCGGAGAACAGCCAATGGTAAAGGAAAGGAGCAGCAGCAGCGCCTCCACCAATTACACAGCGCAGCTGCGGCTCCCTCCTCCACCCCCCTCCTCCTCCTCTCCTGCCGGGGATCCTCTACCAAAAGCTGCACCGAGGAGCCTGACTGCCAGCGGAGAGAGTAAGTATAATTCATTCTTTCTTTCTTTCTTTCTTTCTTTCTTTCTTTCTTTCTTTCTTTCTTTCTTTCTTTTCTGCCTTAATGTGTAACAAGGGGGACTGCCGTAATGGGTAAAAAGGGGGACGCTGTCTGCCGTAATGTGTAAAAAGGGGGACCCTGTCTGCCGTAATGTGTAAAAAGGGGGACGCTGTCTGCCGTAATGTGTTAAAAGGGGGACGCTGTCTGCCTTAATGTGTAAAAAGGGGACGCTGTCTGCCTTAATGTGTAAAAAGGGGACGCTGTCTGCCTTAATGTGTAAAAAGGGGAATCTGTCCACCGTAAGGTGTAAAAGGGGCTCTACCTGGTGTAGTGGCGCTACTGTGCGGCGTAATTTGAATAATGGAGACTACTGTGCACCGTTATATGAATTGGTATTATTTTGTGGCCACAGCCAGTGCCCACAAAGCCACGCCCCTATATTTTTTGCGCGCGCCTACGGCGCGCACTACCCCTGTTTTCCGTGGAGAGGTGAGGCTCCGATGCCGTTTCTAGCACACAGTGCTAAAATGTCTAGTTACGGCACTGTTGCTAGGTATCCATTTCTCTGGCCCTGAGCAGGTCCCCCTCACCAGATCCTCTCCAGGGGTGAGGGGATGGACTTGGAGGGGGGTAGGGGGCCCCAAAGCATTTTGTCGCACCTGGGCCCACCGCTCGCTAGTTCCGCCACTGTGTCCACGACACCCATAGAGTGGGAATAGAACCGTTCGCCACCGAGCCCGCAAGGGGACTCTTTTTGTGCTCGCCCTGTTGCTGACATTCTGACAGCCTGGGATACCGTTGTCGGTATACTGACGACCGGCATCCCGGATGTCGGTAAATCATACTGAACCCGAATGTAATATTTCCCCTTAATGCTTTTCTCCCCCAAAAAGGTTTGCTCATATCCAAGAACAACAGTAAACCGTTCCTGTCATCTACACATTATTTAAGGTCTGAACCAATATTTGTCGGTGTGTAAGCTCAATTTGCCGGAAGCCAGTTATATAACAGTTTGCAAATGGTTTTTACTTTCTATAAGTAGAAAAAGAATATACTCCTGATTATAAGTTACACTTACATCTGGGATTAGTATGATGTCCTGGCTGACGGAATCCCGCCGGTCAGGAGAATGATGCCGGGATCCGACAGCTGGGATACCGGTGGCGAGCGCAGCGTGTCCCCTCGCGGGCTCGCTGCACTTTCCACTGGGTTATATTCCCCCTTGGGTGGTAGCTTGGACCACCACCCAAGTGGGGATTCCAGCTATCTGTCAGGTTTCCGACCACCGGTATTTCACCGGGTGTCGGGATTCCGGCGTCAGTATCCTAACAGTCGGGATTCCGACAGCCTGTAAATTGACTGCTTCTCTTACATCCCGAAGGCTGAACAGTGAGATGTTTCCTGTGGCAGATCATTGCTGTGTGCTCCTCTGCTGCTGCCATACCCTGAGTGGGTTAACAACCCTTCTAGTGTACGCTGCTAACATTCACTCCTTGTGTTAAGGCCCTCTTGTCTCCATGTCATTTTCTCTACCATATTCCTTTGGGGCTGGATTAGTCTAAAACAGCAAAGTAGCCAGATGTCTGATTCTGAGCGAGTCCCAGAGGCCAGCTACGGAAAGCGACTTAATTCATTCAGGGCTGCAGATCAAAGGTACCGGAGAATTACTTATGGGCACGTAATTTGTGTCACATCTATTATTATCACTCAGAAAAAAAATACATGGCACCTATTATTGCTAATTGCATTAAAATAAAATAATATACATTTTTTTTTTATTCATTTGTGCCTTTTTATAATTCACAAAACTAATTTGACAAATCTGTGTGTAGTGATTTTGGCTTTTAAATGATCAAATACTATTTTTCTCCAGGGCCTTTAGTGATCCCATCAGCTGGTAATGACAGCACAATTAATGAACACACTGGACCTCATTTATAGAGTGCCTTACTGTTGTACCTTCATGGTTTGCTTTTAGCAGGATCCACACTCGCCCTCTGATCTCCGGAGACACCTCCACATACTATCTGGTTTGCAGAGAGATAATTGTGTCCAACCTCTCCAGAACCACACCTTTCACAGACTATAACTTGTCGCTTTAAAAAAAATAATCTAGTTTAACCCTTTTCTTGACATTGGACAAAGTGAAACGCGCGTCTCTGCTCACTTGCAATTTAAAATACTGTGCACATAGCTATGCTAAGATGGCAACAATAGCGTTCTTGCGACAGACTTTACTAGAAACATAAGAGGAAGGAGGTTCAGGTACTGTATGTGATGGTCTTCTTAGACTAATTCCAGATTCATGTCTCTTCATACTAAGCAAAAGAAGCTGCACTGAAATGCCATCCACCATCAGCTACTTTAATATTGGTGGCTGATAGTGTGTGGGACTTAAGCAGCAGCCACACACACCTTCCCCACCACCATTACAATTATTACTCCGCTACCTTACAAAGTAAGTTTCTCTGACGTCCTAGTGGATGCTGGGAACTCCGTAAGGACCATGGGGAATAGCGGGCTCCGAAGGAGGCTGGGCACTCTAGAAAGATTTATGACTACCTGGTGTGCACTGGCTCCTCCCACTATGACCCTCCTCCAAGCCTCAGTTAGATTTTGTGCCCGGCCGAGGTTAGATGCACACTAGGGGCTCTCCTGAGCCCTTAGAAAGAAAGTATAGATTTAGGTTTTTTATTTTCAGTGAGACCTGCTGGCAACAGGCTCACTGCAGCGAGGGACTAAGGGGAGAAGAAGTGAACTCGCCTGCTTGCAGCCGGATTGGGCTTCTTAGGCTACTGGACACCATTAGCTCCAGAGGGATCGACCGCAGGCCCAGTCCTTGGTGTTCGGTCCCGGAGCCGCGCCGCCGCCCCCCTTACAGAGCCAGAAGCAAGAAGAGGTCCGGAAAAACGGCGGCAGAAGACATCAGTCTTCACCAAGGTAGCGCACAGCACTGCAGCTGTGCGCCATTGCTCCTCATACACACTTCATACTCCGGTCACTGAGGGTGCAGGGCGCTGGGGGGGGGGGGGGGCGCCCTGAGAAGCAATAATAACACCTTGGCTGGCAAAAATTCCACAATATATAGTCCCAGAGGCTATATATGTGGAAAATACCCCTGCCAGAATATAGAAAAAAGCGGGAGAATAGTCTGCGGAAAAGGGGCGGAGCTATCTCTCACAGCACACTGGCGCCATTTCTCCTTCACAGATCCGCTGGAAGGAAGCTCCCTGGCTCTCCCCTGCAGTCTACACTACAGAACAGGGTAAAAACAGAGAGGGGGGGGGCACTAAATTTAGGCGCAGTATATAATATATAGAAAAAGCAGCTATAGGGGACATAACTCAGTTAGTCCCTGCATTATATAGCGCTCTGGTGTGTGCTGGCATACTCTCACTCTGTCCCCCCAAAGGGCTTTTGTGGGTCCTGTCCTCATTCGGAGCATTCCTTGTGTGTGTTGGGTGTGTCGGTACGGCTGTGTCGACATGTTTGATGAGGATAATGATGTAGAGGCGGAGCAGATGCCTTTAGAAGGGATGTCACCCCCTGCGGGGCAGACACCTGAGTGGATGAGCTTATGGAAAGTAATGAGTGCACGTATAGACTCCTTACATAAGAAAATTGACGACATGCCAAATGTGGGACAGCCGACTTCTCAGCTCGTGCCTGCCCAGGCGTCGCATGGGTCGTCAGGGGCTCTAAAACGCCCGCTACCGCAAGCAGACCCAGATGTCGACACTGATACTGACACCAGTGTCGACGACGATGAGTCTAACCTGATGCCCACTAAGGCCATTCACTGCATGATTGAGGCAATGAAAGAGGTGTTACACATTTCTGATATAACTACAGGTACCACTAAAAAGGGTATTATGTTTGGAGAGAAAAAACTACCCGTAGTTTTTCCCCCATCAGATGAATTAAATGAAGTGTGTGAAGAAGCGTGGGCTTTCCAGGATAAAAAATTGGTAATTCCTAAGAAGGTACTAATGGCGTTCCCTTTCCCGCCAGAGGATAGGTCACGTTGGGAAACACCCCCCAGGGTGGACAAAGCGCTCACACGTTTGTCTAAAAAGGTGGCACTACCGTCTCCGGATACGGCCGCCCTCAAGGAACCTGCTGATAGAAAGCAGGAGGCGATCCTGAAGTCTGTATATACACACTCAGGCATTATACTTAGGCCAGCTATTGCGTCAGCCTGGATGTGCAGTGCTGCCGCTGCGTGGTCAGATAAACTGTCAGAAAATATTGACACATTAGACAGAGACACGATCCTGTTAACCATAGACCATATAAAAGACTCAGTCTTATATATGAGAGATGCACAGAGGGAAATCTGCCGACTGGCATCTAAAGTAAGTGCATTGTCCATTTCTGCTAGGAGAGGCTTATGGACTCGCCAGTGGACAGGAGATGCAGATTCTAAAAAGCACATGGAAGTGTTGTCATATAAGGGTGAGGAATTATTTGGGGATGGTCTCTCGGACCTAGTTTCCACAGCAACGTCTGGGAAGTCAGCATTTTTACCCCATGTCCCCTCACAGCCTAAGAAGGCGCCGTCTTATCAGGTTCAGTCCTTTCGGACCCAGAAAAACAGGCGTGGAAAAGGCGGGTCCTTTCTATCCAGAGGCAGAGGTAGGGGAAAAAGGCTGCAACAAACAGCAGGTTCCCAGGAGCAAAAATCCTCCCCCGCTTCTTCTTCCAAGTCCGCCGCATGACGGTGGGGCTCCACAGGCGGAGCCAGGTACGGTGGGGGGTCGCCTCAAGAATTTCAGCGATCAGTGGGCTCGCTCACAGGTGGATCCCTGGATCCTGCAAATAGTATCTCAGGGGTACAAACTGGAATTCGAGGCGTCCCCACCCCACCGGTTCCTAAAATCTGCCTTGCCGATTGCTCCCTCAGACAGGGAGGCGGTGCTAGCGGCAATTCACGAGCTGTATTCCCAGCAGGTGATAATCAAGGTACCCCTACTTCAACAAGGCCGGGGTTATTATTCCACACTATTTGTGGTACCGAAACCGGACGGTTCGGTGAGACCCATTTTAAATTTAAAATCCTTGAACACGTACATAAAAAAATTCAAGTTCAAGATGGAATCGCTCAGGGCGGTTATTGCAAGCCTGGACGAGGGGGATTACATGGTATCCCTGGACATCAAGGATGCTTACTTGCATGTCCCCATTTACCATCCTCACCAGGAGTACCTCAGATTTGTGGTACAGGATTGCCATTACCAATTCCAGACGCTGCCGTTGGGCCTGTCCACGGCACCGAGGGTATTTACCAAGGTTATGGCGGAAATGATGATACTCCTTCGAAAAAAGGGAGTTTTAATTATCCCGTACTTGGACGATCTCCTAATAAAAGCGAGGTCCAAGGAACAGTTGTTGGTGGGAGTAGCACTATCTCAGGAGGTGCTGCACCAGCACGGCTGGATTCTGAATATCCCAAAGTCACAGCTGGTTCCGACGACGCGGCTACTGTTCCTGGGTATGATTCTGGATACAGTCCAGAAGAAAGTGTTTCTCCCGGAGGAGAAAGCCAGGGAGTTGTCATCTCTAGTCAGAGACCTCCTGAAACCAAAACAGGTATCAGTGCATCGCTGCACACGGGTCCTGGGAAAGATGGTGGCTTCTTACGAAGCAATTCCCTTCGGCAGGTTCCATGCCAGAATCTTTCAGTGGGACCTGTTGGACCAGTGGTCCGGATCGCATCTTCAGATGCATCGCTTAATAACCCTGTCTCCAAGAACCAGGGTGTCTCTACTGTGGTGGCTGCAGAGTGCCCATCTTCTAGAGGGCCGCAGGTTCGGCATACAGGACTGGGTCCTGGTGACCACGGATGCCAGCCTTCGAGGCTGGGGGGCAGTCATACAGGGAAGAAACTTCCAAGGACTATGGTCGAGTCAGGAGACTTCCCTTCACATAAATATTCTGGAACTAAGGGCCATCTACAATGCCCTAAGTCAAGCAAGATCCCTGCTCCTACACCAGCCGGTGCTGATCCAGTCAGACAACATCACGGCAGTCGCCCATGTAAATCGACAGGGCGGCACAAGAAGCAGGATGGCGATGGCAGAAGCCACAAGAATTCTCCGATGGGCGGAGAATCATGTACTAGCACTGTCAGCAGTGTTCATTCCGGGAGTGGACAACTGGGAAGCAGACTTCCTCAGCAGACACGACCTCCACCCGGTAGAGTGGGGACTTCACCCAGAAGTCTTCCAGATGCTGGTAAACCGTTCGGAAAAACCACAGGTGGACATGATGGCGTCCCGTCTCAACAAAAAGTTAAAAAGATATTGCGCCAGGTCAAGGGACCCTCAGGCGATAGCTGTGGACGCTCTAGTGACACCGTGGGTGTACCAGTCGGTTTATGTGTTCCCTCCTCTGCCTCTCATTCCAAAGGTATTGAGAATAATAAGAAAGCGAGGAGTAAACACAATTCTCGTGGTTCCGGATTGGCCAAGACGAGCGTGGTACCCGGAACTTCAAGAGATGCTCTCAGAGGACCCGTGGCCTCTACCGCTCAGACAGGACCTGATACAGCAGGGGCCCTGTCGGTTCCAAGACTTACCGCGGCTGCGTTTGACGGCATGGCGGTTGAACACCGGATCCTAAAGGAAAAGGGTATTCCGGAAGAAGTCATTCCTACGCTTATTAAGGCCAGGAAAGATGTTACGGCAACGCATTATCACCGCATATGGCGGAAATATGTTGCATGGTGCGAGGCCAATAAGGCCCCAACAGAGGAATTTCAACTAGGTCGATTTCTGCATTTCCTGCAAGCAGGAGTGGATATGGGTCTAAAACTAGGCTCCATTAAAGTACAGATCTCGGCTCTGTCGATTTTCTTTCAAAAAGAACTAGCTTCAGTACCTGAAGTTCAGACATTTGTGAAAGGAGTGCTGCATATTCAGCCCCCGTTTGTGCCTCCTGTGGCACCTTGGGATCTCAACGTGATGTTGAGTTTCTTAAAATCACATTGGTTTGAGCCACTAAAAACCGTGGATCTGAAATATCTCACGTGGAAAGTGGTCATGTTATTAGCCTTGGCTTCAGCCAGGCGAGTGTCAGAATTGGCGGCTTTATCATGTAAAAGCCCTTATCTGATTTTCCATATGGATAGGGCAGAGTTGAGGACTCGTCCCCAATTTCTCCCTAAGGTGGTGTCAGCGTTTCACCTGAACCAGCCTATTGTGGTGCCGGCGGCTACTAGTGAATTGGAGGACTCCAAGTTGCTAGACGTTGTCAGGGCCCTGAAAATATATGTTTCCAGGACGGCTGGAGTCAGAAAATCTGACTCGCTGTTTATCCTGTATGCACCCAACAAGCTGGGTGCTCCTGCTTCTAAGCAGTCTATTGCTCGCTGGATTTGTAGTACAATTCAGCTTGCACATTCTGTGGCAGGCATACCACAGCCAAAATCTGTAAATGCCCATTCCACAAGGAAGGTGGGCTCATCTTGGGCGGCTGCCCGAGGGGTCTCGGCTTTACAACTTTGCCGAGCAGCTACTTGGTCAGGGGCAAACACGTTTGCAAAATTCTACAAATTTGATACCCTGGCTGAGGAGGACCTGGAGTTCTCTCATTCGGTGCTACAGAGTCATCCGCGCACTCCCGCCCGTTTGGGAGCTTTGGTATAATCCCCATGGTCCTTACGGAGTTCCCAGCATCCACTAGGACGTCAGAGAAAATAAGAATTTACTCACCGGTAATTCTATTTCTCGTAGTCCGTAGTGGATGCTGGGCGCCCATCCCAAGTGCGGATTGTCTGCAATACTTGTAAATAGTTATTGTTAACTAAAGGGTTATTGTTGAGCCATCTGTTGAGAGGCTCAGTTGTTTTTCATACTGTCAAACTGGATATAGTATCACGAGTTGTACGGTGTGATTGGTGTGGCTGGTAAGAGTCTTACCCGGGATTCTAAATCTTTCCTTATTATGTCAGCTCGTCCGGGCACAGTGTCCTAACTGAGGCTTGGAGGAGGGTCATAGTGGGAGGAGCCAGTGCACACCAGGTAGTCATAAATCTTTCTAGAGTGCCCAGCCTCCTTCGGAGCCCGCTATTCCCCATGGTCCTTACGGAGTTCCCAGCATCCACTACGGACTACGAGAAATAGAATTACCGGTGAGTAAATTCTTATTTTTCCCCACTCCTTTTGGATTAGAAGATCAATTTGGTCAGGATCAGCTATAATTTTACTTTCATGTTATTTTATTTATTTGCATCAGGATTTGCTTAATACAGTGGTTCCCAAACTCGGTACTCAAGGTACCCTAACACTCCTGGTTTTAAGGATTTCCATGTTTGAACATATATGCCTTAGTACCTGTCATTTTAATTTAACCATGTGTGCCCAGACATGGAGATACTACTGTGCCTTGAGGACTGAGGGCCTAATTCAGACCTGATCACTGTGCTGCAAATTTTCAGAGGTCTGCGATCAGATAGTCACCGCCCAGGGAGAGTGAAAACCCGCCCTGTGCAAGTGTGCGAGTGCATGTGTACGCCTTGCAAAAATTCCGCCAAACAGCGGACAGCTGCAAATCCGTTTGCAACTCACTCACCATCAAATGATTTTTGCAGTCTGTGTGTAGGCTAAGATTTACGCCTACAGTGCGATATAAACAGGCTTATCGGTGCTGGAGCTGACGTCACACACCAGCCCTGAAAATGCTTGGGAACGCCTGCGTTTTTCCTGATACACTCTGAAAACGGCCAGTTACCACCCACAAACGGTCTTAGCCTGTCAATCACCTTGCGATCGGAATTTTCTCACCATCCTATCGTGTTTGGTAAAGCGCGTCCGCATTGCGTTGCATGCGCAGTCATTCAATAATCGGCCGCTGTGCGATTTCGCACAACAGCGATGAGTTCTGAATCGGGACCCGAGTTTGCGAAACACAGACAGTGCTGCAAAATATATTTGTGCTTTATAAATAAAGGATAATAACTCCTCTCATTGACTGGACCAATTCTCTTCTCCCTCCCTAATGCAACCATTTTGTTCCACATGCACTAAGTAGAAATCTATGTCCATTTTTTCAGTCAAGGCTTAAAGCACCACTGAGGCACTATGTTCACCATGTTGTGCCTTCTAAACCAAGAGCCTAGAATTTGGTAGCTGTTAATTATAAACCTTTAATATAGAGTATTATCTTGAGAGCACCGACATTATTGATGTTTGGAGTAATGTATGAAAATTGCTAATAATTGCTCCAAGTCTCTAGACTTTCCTGTAAGATCGGTAATGCTTCCATAATGCTGAATGCTGGGCCGCCTTCACCAGGTTTAGTTATTGGTGTTCCGTGAACATTTTCTCCAACCTTTCCTACAATAAGGGGCTGAATCATACAGTAGTTGCAGGTGTGGCCACATTGTGTGCTTGTAAATAAATCTGTATATTGCGTTGTATGTGTTTGAGTAGCCGCACCACTTGTACATGCACTAACAATGTCTGAACGCGTTTGTGCCAGCCCTATTCTTGGTACAAGAGATCAATCTGAAATCAAAAGGATTTCTTCATGCAGTATGTGCTTCTCTGTATGGTTTATAATTCTGCCTACATGCTCATGACACACTCTTGTAACACTCAGCTTGCGTGCAAACGGCCAGTTGTCACCCAGTAACACCCACTCAGCCACAAGTAATGTCTACGACTTAGAATCAGCCGTAGTTGCTAAACGTTCTGTAGGCTCAGCTACGGAATACAGTGCGGGAACTTGGAAGACCTGTCTGCATAATGGTCTTGTGCAGGCATGTCCAAACTGCGGCCCTCCAGCTGTTGAGAAACTACACATCCCAGCATGCCCTGACACAGCTTTAGCATTCTCTGACAGCAAAACTGTGTCAGGGTATGCTGGGATATGTAGTTTCACAACAGCTGCAGGGCCGCAGTTTGGACATGCCTGGTCTTGTGGATTGCTCTGATCCTGACCCTGTGTTTTCAATCTCAAAGTACTCTACAGAAGACTGCCAATACTTTTGTACTTGTCCTGCCTCACGTCTCTGATCCCAGGGTCTTACTCACTTTTGCTGTTGTTGTGAACTACGTATGCATCACCTTCGCAACTCTTGGAACTTAAAACTCTCCTAGTTCAGAAAATGGTGCAGGGAATGAAGGATCATGTATGGTCATCTTTGAGATGCGATTAGATGAGGATATCTGTGTTGTATGCCTGAGTTCTTTTTCACAATTCCTCACCTATAGAATACAGATGGGGCTGGTATTTATTCAGTCTAGACTGCCACTCAGATTGGATGTTGAGTAAACTGTTAATTTAAAGCCATGTGATATAAAAAAAAAATAAAAAAAAAAAAAAATTAAACACCCTGTTTGTTATATTTGTACGATACACTTTTTGTAGAATAAAACAAGAGTACTCCCATGTTTGCAAGATGCTTTATTGAACAGTTATTTTTTGAAAAGCCAGATCGAATCATCTATGTCAATGATACTTTGGCCAGTAGCAGAAGTAAGTAATTGGAATCTATGGTTGGAAGTTATTTTTACCCTGTCTGAGCTATTCCTTGTGTTAGTAAATGCAAATAGGGGCAGTCATATGCATTAAAACTGTGAATTGATCAGGACATCTGTATAATATTTATTATTATTATTATTAATGTCTGCAAATACTAGATTCTTGCAGATATGTAATGTCAATTTTTTTTTCTACTAAACATTTTTTATAGGCAAATAATAATATACTAGCTGATGTTCTATGTTTCAACCGGGAAAAGGTTTGCTGGGCGGAACATTTTACCCCTTTTAACCCCTTTAGGAGTCGATACCCCATAGTATCCCTGCTTAGTGGGTGGCTGCACATAACTGTAACCGTTTCCAGACCACCCGACAGGTCACATGTTCCAGGTCACCCCGCAGGTGCACAGGCAGAGTTGACCAATTGTCACATTTCCAAAGGGTCAACGATGATGCATTGTTAATGACTGGCGGACGGTTTTCACCAAATAACTCCAAAATGAGGCAAGCAATCACAACGCCAATATAATTCTGCACATCTATGGACCAAGAGCTGTAATTTGGTATATGATGTGCCCTGTTCAGGCAATAGCATTATAGAAATAAGTCACTCATAAAAGGCCTTAAACTATCAATATACAGATTATTATTAATGTCTGCACATACTAAATTCTTGCAGTTATTTAATGTCAATTATTTTTTTTTCTACTGAACATTTTTTTTTATTGGCAAATAATAATGTAAATAATTCACACTTAACTTTTTTCAAGTCTGTCTGTCATGCAAGACTGAAGTATCTAATATTAATAAAGCAGTCTGAGTATCGTCCTAATTACAGTATACAGCTATTGACATACATACATACTGTTTATGAGATAATAGGGTTTAATCCCCCCCACCCCCTGTACTTCCTACTATTTTGCCATAGGCATAATAAACACTAGCAGTTGGCGGTGCTGTAAACCAGTTGATTTTTCTGAAGCAATTATTAGCCAGTGTTATAAGCTGGTGCTATATGGGATTTAACGTGTCATTGTATTTGAAGATGTCTCAGAAATCTTCCTGGGAGCACAGTGAGCATTCCCTGCCAATATGTGGTAGGTTTCACACACTCATTAATATTTATTAATTAGTATTTCCTACATGTTTAAAACATGACTTCTCTCACTAAACTTTATGCAGACATGTAAACTATGAAAATAGAAGAAGTAGTCCAGCTACAACAAACATTTAGGGGCAGATGTATTAAGCCTGGAGAAGTGATAAAGTGGAAGATAACACACCAGACAATCAGCTCCTAACTGTCAAGTTATAGGCTGGGTCTGAAAAGTGACAGTCAGTAGCTGACTGGCTTATGTGTTATCACCTTCCACTGTATCACTCTCCAGGCTTAATACATCTGCCCCTAAGCATGAGGGGAGATGGTTGATATGTCGACAGTCAAAAGGTCGACACCATAAAGTCATCAGGGTCAAAAAGTTGACGTATTGTCGACACATGTTTTTTTAGTGTTTTATTTTTTTTTAACGTTTGCTGCATTTACTATCCATGTCACAAACTATTACCTTTAGTAACCTTTTGGTGAGCGAAGCAAAGCGAGCCTGCAGGGAGATGCATTTCAACAAATTGGGGTAAAAAAAAAATGTTTAAAAACACAAAAAAACACCCCAAAAATTGTGCCGACCTTTTGGCCCTGTCGACCTTTTACTGTTGTTCTAATGATTGTCTATCTCTTTAATGTCTCTTCTGTATCACACCCAAGTGTGAGAAGGAGATTCAACTAAACATAGCGCACAATTGCGGCAGGTACATCAGATGGAACCCTAGTGGCTCATTGCAGCAACCCCTAAATGTACACTTCTTTGCACGTTAGTCAGATACCTGAGGACATTTACACTTCTTCATGTAGCTGTAACCCATAACTTTCATTTTCCAAACAATGACATCATCTATTTGGGGAAGAGCTAATTAGGAACGATGCAGTGCGAATATTAGCCACACTTATGGTAGCTTTTAAATTGCGTATATTAATAAGTACCCCTATGGGGTGGCAAACTGGATGCAATATAGGGTGTCGTCCCCCCCAACTCCCGTCACAAAAGCACATTGCAGTAGCATTCCTAATTCACCCCTATTTGCCTCTACTTGAATTGATAGCATTGATTGAAGTACACATCGTCACGTCTTTGATTCCGTTACCGGTGTAATTGTGCTCAGAAGCATCTGTCTAATTTGTAGGCACTACAGTTTAATGTGCGGGCCCGGTTACATTTGGTTGCCCTTGATATTTGTGACAACCATTACATGTCGAAGGAGTGAGGTCCACTTTAAAGTGCTGTGCTTTTACCATTGTGCAGAAAGCTATTTGTAAGGCATTAATAGGTCAAGTGTAAGAAGTATGGCAAACAGGCATAAAAGATGGATTCCTGTCTTTATCAGCAAAGTAATTGCGAGCTTGGCTCTGGGTGAAGCTGGTGCTATTGAGCAGTCTATAACTGCCACCGGTTGACGGGCAGCTTCCGCTAGGGGCTGCGCAGGAGGCCTACCTAATATGCTGTCTGCCCTAAGGGCCTATGGGAGCGCAGCTGGATTATTATGTTAATGCATGAGCCTCCTGCCCTCTTCCTATCCCAGCTGGGCTCCCTGTTGTTCAGCTCTGCTTTTTCCTGACAGTATAGTAATATGCTTCATGATTGAAAGGGCAAAAGGGCTCAAAAAAGAAAAAAAAAAAAAGGAAAGGGAAAAAAAATGAAGCAGTCTACAAAGAGATGTCAGTGAACCGATGGAGAGATTTCTTCCTGTCAGCATCTTAGGAGCTTGTATGTAAAGAGAGATTTAGACAGCTTGAATCTTCAAAACCCTTGTTTAAGAAATGATGTAAGATAAAATATCATGCATGGGCACACCATGCAGAATTTCCTTTAGAATAGGGAAAATACATAGAACTTTTACTATGCACAGTACTAAGTAATGGACAACTCCAGTGTATGTCTGTCACACTCCTTAGGTCATACTTCCTCAGCATGAATATGATCAGAACAGATTTTCTGTACAGGAAATCTCATACAAAGGAAAAAAGAGGGTGTTGTTTATAGCAATGGTCAATAAAAATGCAGGACACATGCTCCAACTGAAAAGAGCCCCTGTATATAAAGGATAGCTGGAGATCATGTACGTATCCCTCTGCACTGAACCCAAGCAATCAGCTGGAATTCCAACCTCAAGTATACTTTTTGTGGGTGTGTTTTAATATTATGACTTCTCACTTTTACTTGGCAAAGAAGTGGTTAACTTCTGCAGTTTTGGGTGGCATGGACCTAAGGTAGAGGTCACCGTGGCAGCACAGGAAATGGTTAAATAGTGTGTGAGGCGTCAGGCTCTAGGTCTGGCACTGAAACCTTTGATTTGACCCCCAGCATGTTCTTTGTGTGCAATATACTTCATTGTGGAAGGACAAATACAGACTGTTTGGCTTGCGTGATTCATGTTTATATTGACCATGCTGCTGAGTGTAGTCATCCACTGCACTCATTAGTTTTTGACCCGAAACAGAATATGTCCAAGAGGGGGAGAGCGTGCCTTCAGGGAGAACTAGGGGAAATGATTATATTTATGTAATGTTAGTATAATACACTGCAGTGAAAGGAGAGATATTATTCAGGTTTCAGGCTTTTTTTCTTTTTCATTTACACAAATACAAATATAGCAGGACAGTTTATTCAGAAGGTAATGAACCTACTAGGATATCTTTTGGGCCATGGAAGGAAGATCAGGATATCCAGAGGAAACCTATAAAAACACAAAGAACATACAAACTCAACACATAAAATCTTGTTCCTTTGACTTTTAACGTTTTATTCATAAAATACATGCAAAAAAGGAGAAAAAAAATGCCTCTATGTAAAACACTGGTTTACATCAGCAGTTATTATGAAGACCCGCACAAGTGTCCAGTAGAGCCTAAAGGATAAGGACCTAACCTGCCATTAATTTTATTACATTAAAGGTGATTTAAATATTTCCAGCCACAAAGTAAACACTGGACTGTTTGCTTTTCAAATGTCCCACATTGTCCCTGGTTTCTAAAAATGTATATGTTGCTGGAAATCTCTTTTAACCCTGTTATATCCACATAATCTTTCATTCTTAAAAATCATCTTGTTTAATAGGCCCTACACACTTAGCGATTTCACTTAAAGATCTGAACTATCTTGTTCATTAATGAACGAGATATCGTTCATATCTTTTAGTGTATATGCGCTCATTCATCGTTGGTGCCGGCTCGTTTAAACATGCAAGCCAATATGGACAATCTCGTCCATATTAGCATGCAGTGCTATGGAGCCGGGTGACGGGAGTAGTGAAGAAACTTCACTCCCCCCGTCACCTCCTCCCCGCCGCCGTCAGGTACCTCGGCGGCCAATCGCTAGGTCTGTAGGGCTCTTTAGACCATGCCCACATATAACAATATCAATACAATGGGGGCGATATAGGACAGCTTGGAAAGAGATAAAAGTGGAGATAGAGTACCAATCAACCAGCTTCTGCCATTTTACAATCTGTTTTTGAAAAATGACAGGAGCTGATTGGCATTTTATCTCTTTCTACATTATCACTCTCCAAGCTTTGATAAATCTCCGCCAATGTTATTAAATGTGAATATGTGTGTCAATTTAACACTTGTCAAGAAAAAAGTGAAATCTGCTTACTAGTTTATTCTAAAAAAGTGAGTGGTCATGTTTAAACATGTTTTAAATGGATATCTGCTCATGTAGGGCAGTCTGATCTCTCAGGGGTAGATGTGCTAAAGCATCTAAAAATGAAAAGTCAAATTCAATCGTTTTCTAGGATGTAATAGTGATAACTAGAATCTTATTGATTCCTATGGGCAACAGCACCATTTTCATTTTTAGAAGCTTTAGTAAATTGAATGTTTAAAATTTGATCATTCCATGGGCAGTATTCAATTCTTTTCACCCCCTTCCACACCTGTTCTGTTTCGGCTGACGGGCGTGGTATAATCATTTGAGCTTGCTACCCCGGGGGTATATTTGTCCTTCAAAGTATTCGCCAGAGGAGTCTATGCAAAGTTGCATGCGCTCAAACCACTTGGTGAAGCAGCTGGACCAGTCCATAGAAGGTATGTCTTCTACATGCTGAAGGTCTACACTGTGGCTTCCGGCGACACAAAACTAATTTCATGCATCTTGCGCTTCATTTGTGGTACAGAAGCAGTTGCAGGGTGCCAGGTCTGGACTGTACAGTGGATGACCAAGCTCCTGGATGCGTCATGGGCCAGAAAATCCCCACTTTCTTGGATTTGTGGGCAGGTACATTGTCGTGATGGAAAAGGGCACAACAAGCACGAGTTCTTGACGGCACCTGGAAATTGCTTCCAGCACTTGCGGCAGGCATTGGTTAACGTACCAGTTCCCAGTGCTGATGCACTGCTGCATGAGTGGTACAGTAGCTACATAACCAGTCTTGGCCAAGAAAACAGCGACTATCTTCTTGGCAAGGCTGCGCTAATGTCAGA
The DNA here is from genome assembly GCF_028390025.1 of Pseudophryne corroboree. Lineage (NCBI taxonomy): Eukaryota > Metazoa > Chordata > Amphibia > Anura > Myobatrachidae > Pseudophryne > Pseudophryne corroboree. Next base: position 992,111,658 of record NC_086444.1, read on the forward strand.
CCGCCTGTGGCAGTGCACCTGTAACTACTGTAAGATCCTGTGGGTTGACTCTTGTTTGGTCTCAAGATTGAAACTGTAGATCCAGGATTCATTGCCACTGATGATGTCAGTGTCTTGGGATGGTGCTTCCTCCCCAAAAGCAGCTCTCAGTCTGTCAAACCTCTCCAGTCGCAGACCAGTCTTGTCGTAGATGATCATGGCTTTCCAGTGGCCTCTGTTGAGTTTGAGAGACCGCCGTCAAACCCGGCCAGTATGTTACGTCACCAAGTCACCAGAGCCTCCTTCTGTTCTCAAGTCAGCTGATGGGACACCTAGCTTGCAGAAACCTTGCTCAGGTCAAGCTTTTCATGGAGTGTCAAGTGGATGGATCCCAATGAGATGCCTATCTCCTTCTCTAACTGGACCATGGTCACCATGGCATCCACCTCGACTATAGCTCGCATGACAACAACGTTGTTCTTGGTGTTGGCGGACACAGGTCAGCCACAGCACTCCTCATCTTCCAGGGACCGTCTCCTGCGCCGAAATTCTGCAAACCACTCAAACACAGTGGCTCTGGATGGTGCTTCCTCCCCAAAAGCAGACTGCAGTTGGTCTAAATACTCCTGCTGTCGCAGACCACTCTTGTAGTCTGAGAAGATCATGGCTCTCCAGTGGCCTCTGTTAGGCTCCATAATAAGTTTGTGAAGGAATAGTATATGCTGACTTCTTTGGTTTGCAGTGCTGCTTCCATACAGTCTTGTCATTTCACAAGAACGTTAGAGATTACAGTTCACAACCACTCAGATGTATCTACTCCACCTATGCACTGCACATCAGAAAACTTATTGCACACTCCTCATACAATAAGACCTCACACTTAGTTGAATCTGTGGCAAATACATTTTGCCATAAAAAAATGTTGCAAGTGGTATAAGATAATAGGGCTGAACTGCAAAAAATTGAGCTACATTTTCTGAAGGTTGCCATCTTGTAACATATTGCATTTCATGGTCTGTCAACATAAAAAAAAAATATTAATTTTCAAGTGTCTCCAAGTCCACTTAACAAAAAAACAAAGAAGGAAGACTATATGTACTAAGGGCTCCATTTAATGATGTTACTTATTGCCAGTGGTATATTTTGTTTAGAATCATTACTTTCCCCTATGGCGAGGTCCCATGGTGTCACTGCCCTTATTACCAGCAAGGCTGGCGAATACAATCGATACAGTGACTGTGGAGTGTCTGATATCTAAAATATATAATTTCTGACCGAATGAATGAATGGAATGAGGACACTACTGCTGTAATAATAGCAATCGTAGGGAGTGGCCTGATGATGGTGGGAAGAGGACTCTGCAGGAAACTCCATAAGATGCAGTCAGGTGGTAAGGGTCAACAGCAGGCAGAGCAGAGAAATGATGTGGTGGCTCTGAGGAACAGCAGGACACACTAGTGTATGAAATAGTGCTTAGAAGACTTGCTGGCACTTTAGGTTGTAGGGCAGCAGAGTGGACCCAACAGTGGAGACTGGATACTGCAGGTTACTGATGTCAACACAGGCTAAGCCGAGAGGTGAGCACACTCATACAGGACGATTTTGCTCAGCTGTGAATAGCATTTGATTGAAGTGCTACTTCAGGAGGTTTGAATAATGATGACTGGAGACTAATAATACAGCAAGAACAGGTTGTAGTACACAGCTACACACAGTCATAGGGTAGCGCATTACCAGAGTGGATAGTGTTGGTGCAATTTAGCTCACTCAGGGTACAGCTGGTAAGTGCAGGATTATGTACAGAATGCAGCAGGACGTACTGGTACTGAATGTAACACAGCAGCAGATGGAACGCTGTACTATGGAGTCAAACTCTGGAATCTGCAGTCAGGAACAACAGGCAATGAGAAGCGAGCAAAGAGAGACTTTAATAGGGCACCCTGGTTGCAGATTGGACATAGGGGTCATGTACTGGGGTTCAGAACAGGAGTCGGTGGAACAGCGATCAGCTGACTCCGGACAAGATGGCGGTGCCCATATCTCAGCAACATTCTAAATGATACTTAAAACTTGAAACATGCGATTCATAGTCATACATATGTTGCAACTCCACGTGTGGCTGAATGGATGTAACTTGGTGGTAAAGGGGTGTTCGCATGAAGGCTAAGATTAGCACAGGCATGTAGTTGGACTTTTTGGCAATGTAGTATTGTGTGTACGCAGAAATCAATCTGCTTTCTGATGGATCTCTTGCACCAGGTTTTGGGCTGGTGCAAGCTGATAATGACTGTTATTTGCAGGAGCAGATACTTATGGGTGGTGCGGTTACATAGATGTGTTAAGGCCTGTACACACTGTTCGATATATCGGCCGTTCTCTTGAATGGCCGATATATCGCGGGACCGTCGCCCAGTGTGTACGGCCGATACGTCTGTGAACTCCGTCGTTCACAGACGTATCGCGTCGGCCGCGCAGCACAGCCGACGGCCAATATATCTACCGATATATTGGCGCGTCGCTGTGTGTGTACGGGGCGGTCGGCCGACCGCCCGTACACATGCTGCGGCGGCCGGCGGTGATTGACAGCTGAACTGGGCGGGCGTGTGTACATGCCCGCCCAGTTCATGACGTCAGTCCCCGACGGATCGGGCAGTGTGTATGCACAGCACACTGCCCGATCCGTCCATAGATATATCTGCAGATCAATTGATCTGCAGATATATCTATTAGTGTGTACTCCTTATACTTTAGACTCCTTATACAGGTGAATATTCACATACAGTTCTACGTACGCAAGGCCAGTGTATTTATGTCCGATTTATGCGTAACTCTGAATTGGCCCTTAATACTTTTTAGAATCCAGTCTTGCCTCTGTCTGTATGCTCTGTACCCTGTATTCTCACACTATATTCATTGGGGTCATAATCCAATCACTGTTAACCTTTGTAGCTTTTGACATAAGACACAAGTGCAGGGATCAGCAACACCTTTGCGGGGCATGTCATCATGATCTGGTTGGCTTCTGGATAGGAACAGAAACGGAGTCATGCTATATGTGCCAGTAGCTGGGGTAGGAGGAACTGCTGGTGCATCATGTGACCTCCTCTTCTGCACAACATATAAGGGACATGTGAAGGTGTCTATTGGCATATAAATAGCATGTGGACAATGGTCTGATGGCATATATGGGGCTTGTGGAGTAGTCTAATAATATATTGGACACGTGGAGGAGTCTGAGTATGAGGGTATCTGGAGGGGTTTGATGGCATATAAGAAGCATGTTGAGGAATCTGATTGCTTATAAGGGGCATCAGGTTGGCTCTGGTGACCTATAATGGGAACATGGAGAAGTCTAATGACAAATTGATATGATGGCATAAAATGGCTATATGAAGTGGTCCAATGGACTGTAAAGGACTTATGGGGAACTTCTGATGTCATATAAGGGGCATGTGGAAAGGTCTGGCATCATATAAAGGACGTGTAGGTGTCTAATGGTATATAAAGAGGATGTAGAGGGAAGTGATTGCATGTAAGGGGCATGTGGGGGAATCTAATGGCATATAATGGATGAGGAGAAGTTTGATGGCATATAATGGATATGTGGGTGAGTCTGATGGCATATAAGAGGCTCGTGGATAGTCTGATGGTATATACGGGGCATGTATAGGAATGTGATGTCATATAACGGGGATCTGGCAGGGTCTGTCTGCATGTGGGGGATATCTTATTGTTTATAAAGGGCATGTAGATTACTGTAATGGTATATATTGGCCATGTGGATGAGTCTACTAGATTAGGAGGAGTATGTGGAGTGGTCTGGTGGAATGTAAAGGGGCGTTTGAGGAACTTTCTGATGGCATATAAGGAGCATGGGTCTGATTGCATAATAGAGGCATGGGGAGGAGTCTGGTGGCTTGTATGATATCTGACGGCATATAAGGGGCATGTGAGGGAATCTGGCACATTATTGGCATATGAAGGTGTCCGATGGCATAAATCGGGTATGAGGAAAAGTCTAGTGACATATAGGGGTTATCTGATGGCATTAAAGGGGCATGTGGATGAGTCTGAGGGCCTAATAAGGGATATCTGATGGCATGAAAGGTGTTGTACAACTGGCACACTGAACTAGACTTTATCTGGGAGATTATTAAGAATATATCCATACTGAAAACGGTTCAATGTAGTAAAATGACTTTTAATGAAAGTGTGTAAAAAGCACCCTGCGAGTCTTTTTTAAATTACTGTAGCATTTTTGTTTTGTAATATACACATTACTGTTCCATTCAGTACAGTTACAATTCCTTACAGCTGTTTGTTTAGCTTCTAAGTTAAAGTGAAACATGTAATTATAGCCTGTATCATTTCAGTTTTGTAATTTTATGTTGTGTTAAAATTGATGCAGAGAGGAAAAGCAACCGTTTTAATTCTATATTTGTGGGAATTAGTGATACATGTGTCATTGTTGCACATTAGCTTATGTTTTATTTAACTATTAACTCAGTCGTATTGTGTCACATCGTGTCTGGATTTTTTGTATGCATTTAAACAGTCTTTTTAAAAGCCCGGGAGTATTTCAGCCAGTCTTGCTGGCAATATCACATTCACACAAGAATTGCAGGAAGCCAGGGTTGGAACTTTATGTAAAAAGTGATCTAGCTGGAGACTTCTTTTATTAACTGTCATCATCTTCATAATGTATGTCCAAATAACTGCTGTATAATAACTAAATTGGAGAATAATGGGCCCCTTAAGAAAGGTCTAAGTCATTCAGGATAGTCAGTGACAAATAGGCTGTAACAGAGTAACATGCACATAATGTCCTGCTTACACCCTCTGCTCTGTGTCATTCCCATCTGTCAATGTCCTGGCTCTGTTCTTATTAAAGCACACTTCCACAAACGCAACTTAATTTCCGTAAGTAGGAGTGACAGCATATTCAATTTAGCTCCCACAATCACTTGCCTCATCTTTGTTTTGTTGTTGATGCAGTTGTGGTACAATGGGACATATACATAATGAAATGTATATGCCACTCCAATGTATAAAATAAATCCGTATTCTGTGTTTCTTACATTCCTCATAATGCTGCATATTCTGTAACTATGCACAGTATAAGAAATTCCAGGATGTTTAGAAATAAACGTTAACTGCTGTTGCATTTTATAACTTGTACAGTGTCAAAATTATATTTCTCTAACGTCCTAGTGGATGCTGGGAACTCCGAAAGGACCATGGGGAATAGCGGCTCCGCAGGAGTCTGGGCACAACTAAAAGAAAGCTTTTAGACTACCTGGTGTGCACTGGCTCCTCCCACTATGACCCTCCTCCAAGCCTCAGTTAGATTTTTGTGCCCGGCCGAGCTGGATGCACACTAGGGGCTCTCCTGAGCTCTTAGAAGAAAGTATATTTTAGGTTTTTTATTTTACAGTGAGACCTGCTGGCAACAGGCTCACTGCAACGAGGGACTAAGGGGAGAAGAAGCGAACCTACCTGCTTGCAGCTAGCTTGGGCTTCTTAGGCTACTGGACACCATTAGCTCCAGAGGGACCGACCGCATGGAACTGGCCTTGGTGTTCGGTCACGGAGCCGCGCCGCCGTCCCCCTTACAGAGCCAGAAGCAAGAAGAAGTCCGGAAAATCGGCGGCATGAAGACTTCTGTCTTCTCCAAGGTAGCGCACAGCACTGCAGCTGTGCGCCATTGCTCCTCATACACACTTCACACTCCGGTCACTGAGGGTGCAGGGCGCTGGGGGGGGCGCCCTGAGCAGCAATAAAAACACCTTGGCTGGCAAAACAATCACAATATATAGCCCCAGAGGCTATATATGTGATAATTACCCCTGCCAGAATCCTTAAAAAAGCGGGAGAATAGTCCGCAAAAAAGGGGCGGAGCTATCCCCCTCAGCACACTGGCGCCATTTTTCCCTCACAGTTCCGCTGGAAGGAAGCTCCCTGGCTCTCCCCTGCAGTCTACACTACAGAAAAAGGGTAAAAAAGAGAGGGGGGGCACTAAATTTAGGCGCAGTAAATATTATAGCAGCTATAGGGGACATAATTCAGTTAGTCCCTGCAGTATATAGCGCTCTGGTGTGTGCTGGCATACTCTCTCTCTGTCTCCCCAAAGGGCTTCTGTGGAGTCCTATCCTCTGTTTAGAGCATTCCCGGTGTGTGTGCGGTGTGTCGGTACGGCTGTGTCGACATGTTTGAGGAGGAAAATTATGTGGAGGCGGAGCAGATGCCTGTAGAAGTGATGTCACCCCCTGCGGGGCAGACACCTGAGAGGATGGTTTTATGGAAGGAATTACGTGCAAGTGTCGACTCCTTACACAAAAAATTTGACGACATGCCAAATGCGGGACAGCCGGCTTCTCAGCTTGTGCCTGCCCAGGTGTCTCAAAGGCCATCAGGGTCTCTAAAACGCCCGCTACCTCAGATGGCAGACCCAGATGTCGACACGGATACTGATACCAGTGTCGACGACGATGAGTCTAATCTAATGTCCACTAAGGCCATTCGCTGCATGATTGAGGCAATGAAAGAGGTGTTACACATTTCAGATTTAAACCCAGGTACCACAAAAAAGGGTATTATGTTTGGGGAGAAAAAACTACCCGTAGTTTTTCCCCCATCTAAAGAATTAAATGAAGTGTGTGAAGAAGCGTGGGCTTTCCCTGATAAAAGATTGATAATCTCAAAAAAATTACTAATGGCGTTCCCTTTCCCGCCAGAGGATAGGGCACGTTGGGAAACACCTCCTAGGGTGGATAAAGCGCTCACACGTTTGTCTAAAAAGGTGGCACTTCCGTCTCCGGATACGGCCGCCCTGAAGGAGCCTGCGGATAGAAAACAGGAGGCTATCCTGAAGTCTATATATACACACACAGGCATTATACTTAGACCAGCTATTGCGTCAGCATGGATGTGTAGTGCTGCCGCTGCGTGGTCAGATTCCCTGTCAGAAAATATTGACACCCTAGACAGGGACACTATTCTGCTAACCATAGAGCATATAAAAGACTCAGTCTTATACATGAGAGATGCACAGAGGGAGATCTGCCGGCTGGCATCTAAAATAAGTGCATTGTCCATTTCTGCTAGGAGAGGCTTATGGACCCGGCAGTGGACAGGGGATGCAGATTCCAAAAGGCACATGGAAGTTTTGCCTTATAAGGGTGAGGAGTTATTCGGGGATGGTCTCTCGGACCTCGTTTCCACAGCGACAGCTGGGAAGTCAGCATTTTTACCCCATGTTCCCTCACAGCCTAAAAAAGCGCCGTTTTATCAGGTACAGTCCTTTCGGACCCAGAAAAACAGGCGAGGAAAAGGCGGGTCTTTTCTGTCCAGAGGCAGAGGTAGGGGAAAAAGGCTGCAACAAACAGCTAGTTCCCAGGAGCAAAAGTCCTCCCCCGCTTCTTCCAAGTCCGCCGCATGACGGTGGGGCTCCACAGGCGGAGCCAGGTACGGTGGGGGGCCGCCTCAAAAATTTCAGCGATCAGTGGGCTCGCTCACAGGTGGATCCCTGCATTTTTCAAGTAGTATCTCAGGGGTACAAGCTGGAATTCGAGGCGTCTCCCCCCCGCCGTTTCCTCAAATTAGCCTTGCCAGCAACTCCCTCGGACAGGGAGGCTGTGCTAGAGGCAATTCACAAGCTGTATTCCCAGCGCGTGATATTCAAGGTGCCCCTACTTCAACAAGGACGGGGTTACTATTCCACACTGTTTGTGGTACCGAAACCGGACGGTTCGGTGAGACCCATTTTAAATTTGAAATCCTTGAACACATACATAAAAAAATTCAAGTTCAAGATGGAATCGCTCAGGGCGGTTATTGCAAGTCTAGACGAGGGGGATTACATGGTATCCCTGGACATCAAGGATGCTTACCTGCATGTCCCCATTTACCATCCTCACCAGGAGTACCTCAGAGTTGCGGTACAGAATTGCCATTACCAATTCCAGACGCTGCCGTTTGGTCTGTCCACGGCACCGAGGGTGTTTACCAAGGTAATGGCGGAAATGATGATACTCCTTCGAAAAAAGGGAGTTTTAATTATCCCATACTTGGACGATCTCCTAATAAAGGCGAGATCCAAGGAGCAGTTGTTGGTAGGAGTAGCACTATCTCAGGAGGTGCTACACCAGCACGGTTGGATTCTAAATATTCCACACAGCTGGTTCCGACGACACGTCTACTGTTCCTGGGAATGATTCTGGACACAGTCCAGAAAAAAGTGTTTCTCCCAGAGGAAAAAGCCATGGAGCTATCGTCTCTAGTCAGAAACCTCCTGAAACCAAAACAGGTGTCGGTGCATCACTGCACGCGAGTCCTGGGAAAGATGGTGGCTTCTTACGAAGCAATTCCTTTCGGCAGGTTCCATGCCAGAATCTTTCAGTGAGACCTGTTGGACCAATGGTCCGGATCGAATCTTTAGATGCATCGGCTAATAACCCTGTCTCAAAGAACCAGGGTGTCTCTACTGTGGTGGCTGCAGAGTGCTCATCTTCTAGAGGGCCGCAGATTCGGCATACAGGACTGGGTCCTGGTGACCACGGATGCCAGCCTTCGAGGCTGGGGGGCAGTCACACAGGGAAGAAACTTCCAAGGCCTATGGTCGAGTCATGAGACTTCCCTACACATAAATATTCTAGAACTGAGGGCCATTTACAATGCCCTAAGTCAGGCAAAATCCCTGCTTCAAAACCAGCCGGTACTGATCCAATCAGACAACATCACGGCAGTCGCCCATGTAAACCGACAGGGCGGCACAAGAAGCAGGACGGCGATGGCAGAAGCCACAAGGATTCTCCGATGGGCGGAAAATCACGTGTTAGCACTGTCAGCAGGGTTCATTCCGGGAGTGGACAACTGGGAAGCAGACTTCCTCAGCAGACACGATCTCCACCCGGGAGAGTGGGGACTTCATCCAGAAGTCTTCACACTGATTGTAAATCGTTGGGAACGGCCACAGGTGGACATGATGGCGTCCCGCCTAAACAAAAAACTAGAGAGATATTGCGCCAGGTCAAGGGACCCTCAGGCGATAGCGGTGGACGCTCTAGTGACACCGTGGGTGTACCAGTCGGTTTATGTGTTCCCTCCTCTTCCTCTCATACCAAAGGTACTGAGAATTATAAGAAAACGAGGAGTAAGGACAATACTCGTGGTTCCGGATTGGCCAAGAAGAGCGTGGTACCCGGAACTTCAAGAGATGATCTCAGAGGACCCATGGCCTCTGCCGCTCAGACAGGACCTGCTGCAGCAGGGGCCCTGTCTGTTCCAAGACTTACCGCGGCTGCGTTTGACTGCATGGCGGTTGAACACCGGATCCTAAAGGAGAAAGGCATTCCGGAGGATGTCATTCCTACGCTGATTAAAGCCAGGAAAGATGTAACTGTAAAACATTATCACCGCATATGGCGAAAATATGTTGCTTGGTGTGAGGCCAATAAGGCCCCAACAGAGGAATTTCAGCTGGGTCGATTTCTGCACTTCCTACAGGCAGGAGTGTCTATGGGCCTAAAATTAGGCTCCATTAAGGTGCAGATATCGGCTCTGTCGATTTTCTTCCAAAAAGAACTAGCTTCACTACCTGAAGTTCAGACATTTGTAAAAGGAGTGCTGCATATTCAGCCCCCTTTTGTGCCTCCAGTGGCACCCTGGGATCTCAACGTGGTGTTGAATTTCCTAAAATCACATTGGTTTGAACCACTGAAGACCGTGGATCTTAAATATCTCACGTGGAAAGTGGTCATGTTATTGGCCTTGGCTTCGGCCAGGCGTGTTTCAGAATTGGCGGCTTTGTCATGATTTTCCATATGGATAGGGCAGAATTGAGGACTCGTCCCCAGTTTCTCCCTAAGGTGGTATCAGCTTTTCACTTGAACCAACCTATTGTAGTGCCTGCGGCTACTAGTAACGTGGAGGATTCCACGTTGCTGGACGTAGTCAGGGCCTTGAAAATTTATGTTTCCAGGACGGCTGGAGTCAGGAAAACTGACTCGCTATTTATCCTGTATGCACCCAACAAACTGGGTGCTCCTGCTTCTAAGCAGAGTATTGCTCGCTGGATTTGTAGCACAATTCAGCTGGCGCATTCTGCGGTTGGACTGCCGCGTCCTAAATCAGTTAAAGCCCATTCTACAAGGAAGGTGGGCTCATCTTGGGCGGCTGCCCGAGGGGTCTCAGCTTTACAACTTTGCCGAGCTGCTACTTGGTCAGGGGCAAACACGTTTGCAAAATTCTACAAATTTGATACCCTGGCTGAGGAGGACCTTGAGTTCTCTCATTCGGTGCTGCAGAGTCATCCGCACTCTCCCGCCCGTTTGGGAGCTTTGGTATAATCCCCATGGTCCTTTCGGAGTTCCCAGCATCCACTAGGACGTCAGAGAAAATAAGATTTTACTCACCGGTAAATCTATTTCTCGTAGTCCGTAGTGGATGCTGGGCGCCCGTCCCTAGTGCGGATTGTCTGCAATAATTGTACATAGTTATTGTTTAATAACGGGTTATTGTTATGAGCCATCTGTTGAGAGGCTCAGTTTTGTTTCATACTGTTAACTGGATATGGTATCGCGTGTTGTACGGTGTGATTGGTGTGGCTGGTATGAGTCTTACCCGGGATTCAAAATCCTTCCTTATTGTGTCAGCTCTTCCGGGCACAGTATCCTAACTGAGGCTTGGAGGAGGGTCATAGTGGGAGGAGCCAGTGCACACCAGGTAGTCTAAAAGCTTTCTTTTAGTTGTGCCCAGACTCCTGCGGAGCCGCTATTCCCCATGGTCCTTTCGGAGTTCCCAGCATCCACTACGGACTACGAGAAATAGATTTACCGGTGAGTAAAATCTTATTTTTTATTTACAACCATTAAAGTTAAATCCATTGTTCAATGTTAACCTGAAATCAGAGTTGCTTACTCTCACTGATTGTTCAGGAGACTCCCGGGTTTTGTCGATCAACCGATTGGATCCCAATCACCTCACCGCGGGGTATCACGTCATTAGACAACGCCCCCTGCTTGAGTTATGCCGAGATGACTTACAGTAGATTGCATTGCCACTTACAGATCCCAGAGAAAGAGTGTTAGCAAGTATAAAGGTCCCGCTTAAAATGTAGGGCTATGATTTGATATAGGTGAGCCTTCTGAGATTGCAGTAATTGGAGATGCTGTCACATCACTGACCTTGCCCCTGGGTATAAATCCACCAAACCACACAGTGTATGGATATTGGCAGAGTTTGACAGTCACTCCTTGGCAGTTATTGCAGAGTAGTGGCTACTGTTCTTAAGTTCATCTGATAAACACAAATTTGCGACTACAAACATTTCAAGCTAAGATCTTCAATGGCTAAAGCTTGATTTTCTCTGGTTAATGTGAAAAATACAGACTTTCATTATAACAGTAAATGCTATCCTATATGTACTGTACATATGTCAATATAAATCTATTGAAAATATAAAGAACGATGTAACAATCTCTCCAATTTTAGGAGACTCAAGGATTCGGAAAGGAGAAAACTCCACTAAATGATACCTGTTTTCTCATTGAGGTTTTTCTGTATGACCATTGGCAATGGATTTCAATCCAGAAATCTAACACACATGATAGACTATAAAATCTGTTACTGCAACAGTCTTAGCAATTTTATCCATTGTGAAAGGAAAAAACATAAAAGCTACTCTAAATTGTGTCGCTAAGTTGCTAGACTTGTACATCCATTTTGATAATGGTAAGAAGATCTGTAATTTTTTGTTACTAACCAAGGACAAATAACCCATAGCAATCAGTACATTTTCTTCGTTCTCTTGCATTTATTTAAAGTTTTGTTTGATTGGCATGTATGGCTTACTGCAGGGGTGGCTAACCAGTCAGAGGCAAAGAGCCACAAAAGATCTGTAGTCAAGGGTAAGAGCCACTATCATGCGCTCGCAAAATTGGGGGTGTGGCATAGTTGACACAAAGCCACACCCCATTTTTATGCGCACACCTTTTGGTATGACGTTTGTAGGAGTATGACCTTGTCATAACCCCATTTTTAGTCTGGTTGTATAGTGCCACATACATATAATGCCCCAGTACAGTGCCACATACATATAAAAACGCTAAAAAATGGGTGCCTCCACAGTGCCAGATACATATATGCCCCCACAGTGCGAAATACATATATGCCCCCACAGTGCCAGATACATATATGCCCCCACAGTGCCAGATACAAATATGACCCTGCAGTGCCAGATACATATATGACCCCACAGTGGCAGATACATATATGACCCCACAGTGCCAGATACATATATGCCCCACAGTGCCAGGTGCACACATGCCCCTCAGTGTCAGGTACACATATGCACCCCAGTGCCAGGTACACATGTCCCCCCAGTGCCAGATATGCCTGCAGTGCCAGATATGCCCCAAGTGACAGATACACATGTCCCAGAGTGCCAGATACGCCCCCAGTGCCAGATCCACATGACCCCACAGTACCAGATATGCCCCCAGTGCCAGATACACATGTCCCCAGAGTGCCAGATACACATGTCCACAGAGTGCCAGATATGCCCCCAGTGCCAGATACCCATGTCCCCACAGTGCCAGATACCCATGTCCCCACAGTGCCAGATACCCATGTCCCCACAGTGCCAGATGCCCATGTCCCCACAGTGCCAGATGCCCATGTCCCCACAGTGCCAGATGCCCATGTCCCCACAGTGCCAGATGCCCATGTCCCCACAGTGCCAGATACCCATGTCCCCACAGTGCCAGATATACATGTCCCCAGAGTGCCAGATACACATGTCCCCCCAGTGCCAGATACAAACGTCCCCCAGTGCCAGATATTCCCCCAGTGCCAGATACACATGTCCCCAGAGTTCCAGATACACACATGTCCCCAGAGTTCCAGATACACACATGTCCCCAGAGTTCCAGATACACACATGTCCCCAGAGTTCCAGATACACACATGTCCCCAGAGTGCCAGATACACACATGTCCCCAGAGTGCCAGATACACACATGTCCCCAGAGTGCCAGATACACACATGTCCCCAGAGTGCCAGATACACACATGTCCCCAGAGTGCCAGATACACACATGTCCCCAGAGTGCCAGATACACACATGTCCCCAGAGTGCCAGATACACACATGTCCCCAGAGTGCCAGATACACACATGTCCCCAGAGTGCCAGATACACACATGTCCCCAGAGTGCCAGATACACACATGTCCCCACAGTGCCAGATACACACATGTCCCCACAGTGCCAGATACACACATGTCCCCACAGTGCCAAATATGCCCCCAGTGCCAGATACACACATGTCCCCCCAGTGCCAGATACACACATGTCCCCCCAGTGCCAGATACACACATGTCCCCCCAGTGCCAGATACACACATGTCCCCAGAGTTCCAGATACACACATGTCCCCAGAGTTCCAGATATGCCCCCAGTTCCATATACACACATGTCCCCACAGTGCCAGATGCACATGTCCCCACAGTGCCAGATGCACACATGTCCCCCCCAGTGCCAGATATGCCCCCAGTGCCAGATGCACATGTCCCCCCAATGCCAGATGCACACATGTCCCAAGAGTTCCAGCTATGCCCCCAGTTCCATATACACACATGTCCCCACAGTGCCAGATGCACATGTCCCCACAGTGCCAGATGCACATGTCCCCACAGTGCCAGATATTCCCCCAGTGCCAGATACACATGTCCCCAGAGTTCCAGATACACACATGTCCCCAGAGTTCCAGATACACACATGTCCCCACAGTGCCAGATACACACATGTCCCCACAGTGCCAGATACACACATGTCCCCACAGTGCCAGATACACACATGTCCCCACAGTGCCAGATACACACATGTCCCCACAGTGCCAGATACACACATGTCCCCACAGTGCCAGATACACACATGTCCCCACAGTGCCAGATACACACATGTCCCCACAGTGCCAGATACACACATGTCCCCACAGTGCCAGATACACACATGTCCCCACAGTGCCAGATACACACATGTCCCCACAGTGCCAGATACACACATGTCCCCACAGTGCCAGATACACACATGTCCCCACAGTGCCAGATACACACATGTCCCCACAGTGCCAGATACACACATGTCCCCACAGTGCCAGATACACACATGTCCCCACAGTGCCAGATACACACATGTCCCCACAGTGCCAGATACACACATGTCCCCACAGTGCCAGATACACACATGTCCCCACAGTGCCAGATACACACATGTCCCCACAGTGCCAGATACACACATGTCCCCACAGTGCCAGATACACACATGTCCCCACAGTGCCAGATACACACATGTCCCCACAGTGCCAGATACACACATGTCCCCACAGTGCCAAATATGCCCCCAGTGCCAGATACACACATGTCCCCCCAGTGCCAGATACACACATGTCCCCCCAGTGCCAGATACACACATGTCCCCACAGTGCCAGATGCACATGTCCCCACAGTGCCAGATGCACACATGTCCCCCCCAGTGCCAGATATGCCCCCAGTGCCAGATGCACATGTCCCCCCAGTGCCAGATGCACACATGTCCCAAGAGTTCCAGCTATGCCCCCAGTTCCATATACACACATGTCCCCACAGTGCCAGATGCACATGTCCCCACAGTGCCAGATATTCCCCCAGTGCCAGATACACATGTCCCCAGAGTTCCAGATACACACATGTCCCCAGAGTTCCAGATACACACATGTCCCCAGAGTTCCAGATACACACATGTCCCCACAGTGCCAGATACACACATGTCCCCACAGTGCCAGATACACACATGTCCCCACAGTGCCAGATACACACATGTCCCCACAGTGCCAAATATGCCCCCAGTGCCAGATACACACATGTCCCCCCAGTGCCAGATACACACATGTCCCCCCAGTGCCAGATACACACATGTCCCCAGAGTTCCAGATACACACATGTCCCCAGAGTTCCAGATATGCCCCCAGTTCCATATACACACATGTCCCCACAGTGCCAGATGCACACATGTCCCCCCCAGTGCCAGATGCACATGTCCCCCCAGTGCCAGATGCACACATGTCCCAAGAGTTCCAGCTATGCCCCCAGTTCCATATACACACATGTCCCCACAGTGCCAGATGCACATGTCCCCACAGTGCCAGATATGCCCCCAGTTCCAGATACACATGTCCCCACAGTGCCAGATATGCCCCCAGTGCCAGATACACTTGTCCCCCCAGTGCCAGATATGCCCCCAGTTCCAGATACACATGTCCCCACAGTGCCAGATATGCCCCCAGTGCCAGATACACTTGTCCCCCCAGTGCCAGATATGCCCCCAGTGCCAGATACACTTGTCCCCACAGTGCTAGATATGCCCCCAGTGCCAGACACACACATGTCCCCCCAGTGCCAGATACACATGTCTCTACAGTGCCAGCTATGCCCCCAGTGTCCGATATGCCCCCAGTGCCAGATACACATGTCCCCACAATGCCAGATATGCCCCCAGTGCCAGATACACATGTCCCCAGAGTGCCAGATATGCCCCCAGTGCCAGATACACATGTTCCCACAGTGCCAGATACACATGTCCATACAGTGCCAGATATGCCCCCAGTGCCAGATACACGTCCCCCTAGTGACCGGTATGCCCCCAGTGCCAGATACACACATGTCCCCCCAGTGCCAGATACACACATGTCCCCCCAGTGCCAGATATGCCCCAGTGCCAGATACACATGTTCCCCCAGAGACAGGTATGCCCCCAGTGCCAGTTATGCCCCCAATGCCAGATACACATGTCCTCCCAGTGCCAGATATCCCCCCAGTGCCAGACACACGTCCCCCCAGTGCCAGGTACACACGTCCCCCCATTGCCAGATACACATGTCTCTACAGTACCAGCTATGCCCCCAGTGTCAGATATGCCCCCAGTGCCAGATACACATGTCCCCACAGTGCCAGATATGCCCCCAGTGCCAGATACACATGTCCCCAGAGTGCCAGATATGCCCCAAGTGCCAGATACACATGTCCCCACAGTGCCAGATACACATGTCCCCCCAGTGCCAGACATGCCCCCAGTGCCAGATATACGTCTCCCTAGTTACCGGTATGCCCCCAGTGCCAGATACACACATGTCCCCCCAGTGCCAGATACACACATGTCCCCCCAGTGCCAGATACACACATGTCCCCCCAGTGCCAGATACACACATGTCCCCCCAGTGCCAGATACACACATGTCCCCCCAGTGCCAGATACACACATGTCCCCCCAGTGCCAGATACACACATGTCCCCCCAGTGCCAGATACACACATGTCCCCCCAGTGCCAGATACACACATGTCCCCTCAGTGCCAGATACACACGTCCCCCCAGTGCCAGATACACACGTCCCCCCAGTGCCAGATACACACATGTCCCCACAGTGCCAGATGCAGTGCCAGATATGCCCCCAGTGCCAGATGCACATGTCCCCCCAGTACCAGAAATACCCCCCAGTGCCAGATACACACATGTCCCCCCCAGTGCCAGATACACACATGTCCCCCCCAGTGCCAGATACACACATGTCCCCCCCAGTGCCAGATACACACATGTCCCCCCCAGTGCCAGATACACACGTCCCCCCAGTGCCAGATACACACATGCCCCCCCCAGTGCCAGATACACACATGCCCCCCCCCAGTGCCAGATACACACATGTCCCCCCAGTGCCAGATATGCCCCCAGTGCCAGATACACATGTCCCCCCAGTGCCAGTTATGCCCCCAATGCCAGATACACATGTCCCCCCAGTGCCAGGTACACATGTCCCCCCAGTGCCAGGTACACACATGTCCCCACAGTGCCAGATATGCCCCCAGTGCCAGACACACATGTCCCCCCAGTGCCAGGTACACACATGTCCCCACAGTGCCAGATATGCCCCCAGTGCCAGGTACACACATGTCCCCCCAGTGCCAGGTACACACATGTCCCCCCAGTGCCAGGTACACATGTCCCCACAGTGCCAGATATGCCCCCAGTGCCAGACACATGTCCCCCGGTGCCAGATACACACATGTCCCCCCGGTGCCAGATACACACATGTCCCCCCGGTGCCAGATACACACATGTCCCCCCCAGTGCCAGATACACACATGTCCCCCAGTGCCAGATACACACATGTCCCCCAGTGCCAGATACACACATGCCCCCCAGTGCCAGATACACACATGTCCCCCCAGTGCCAGATACACACATGTCCCCCCCAGTGCCAGATGCAGTGCCAGATATGCCCCCAGTGCCAGATACACACATGTCCCCAGAGTTCTAGATATGCCCCCAGTTCCATATACACACATGTCCCCACAGTGCCAGATGCACATGTCCCCACAGTGCCAGATATGCCCCCAGTTCCAGATACACATGTCCCCCCAGTGCCAGATATGCCCCCAGTGCCAGATATGCCCCCAGTGCCAGATACACTTGTCCCCACAGTGCTAGAGATGCCCCCAGTGCCAGATACACACATGTCCCCCCAGTGCCAGATACACGTCTCTACAGAGCCAGCTGTGCCCCCAGTGTCAGATATGCCCCCAGTGCCAGATACACATGTCCCCACAATGCCAGATATGCCCCGAGTGCCAGATACACATGTCCCCAGAGTGCCAGATATGCCCCCAGTGCCAGATACACGTCCCCCTAGTGACCGGTATGCCCCCAGTGCCAGATACACACGTCCCCCCGGTGCCAGATACACACATGTCCCCCCAGTGCGAGATACACACATGTCCCCCCAGTGCCAGGTATGCCCCCAATGCCAGATATGCCCCCAGTGCCAGGTACACACATGTCCCCCCAGTGCCAGGTACACACATGTCCCCACAGTGCCAGGTACACATGTCCCCACAGTGCCAGATATGCCCCCAGTGCCAGATACACACATGTCCCCACAGTGCCAGATACACACATGTCCCCCCAGTGCCAGATGCAGTGCCAGATATGCCCCCAGTGCCAGATGCACATGCCCCCCCCAGTGCCAGATACACACATGTCCCCCCAGTGCCAGATACGCACATGTCCCCCCAGTGCCAGATACACACATGTCCCCCCAGTGCCAGATATGCCCCCAGTGCCAAATGAACATGTCCCCCCAGTGCCAGAAATTTCCCCCAGTGCCAGATACACACATGTCCCCCCAGTGCCAGATACACACATGTCCCCCCAGAGCCAGATACACACATGTCCCCCCAGTGCCAGATACACACATGTCCCCCCAGAGCCAGATACACACATGTCCCCCCAGTGCCAGATGCACACATGTCCCCCCAGAGCCAGATACACACATGTCCCCCCAGTGCCAGATGCAGTGCCAGATATGCCCCCAGTGCCAAATGAACATGTCCCCCCAGTGCCAGAAATTTCCCCCAGTACCAGATACACACATGTCCCCCCAGTGCCAGATACACACATGTCCCCCCAGTGCCAGATACACACATGTCCCCCCAGTGCCAGATACACACATGTCCCCCCAGTGCCAGATACACACGTCCCCCCAGTGCCAGATACACACATGTCCCCCCAGAGCCAGATACACACATGCCCCCCCAGAGCCAGATACACACATGTCCCCCCAGTGCCAGATACACACATGTCCCCCCAGTGCCAGATACACACATGTCCCCCCAGTGCCAGATACACACATGTCCCCCCAGTGCCAGATACACATGTTCCCCCCAGAGACAGGTATGCCCCCAGTGCCTGTTATGCCCCCAATGCCAGATACACATGTCCCCCCAGTGCCAGATATTCCCCCAGTGCCAGACACACATGTCCCCCCAGTGCCAGGTACACACATGTCCCCACAGTGCCAGATATGCCCCCAGTGCCAGACACATGTCCCCACAGTGCCAGGTACACATGTCCCCACAGTGCCAGATATACATGTCCCCCCAGTGCCAGATACACACATGTCCCCCCAGTGCCAGATACACACATGTCCCCCCAGTGCCAGATACACACATGTCCCCCCAGTGCCAGATACACACATGTCCCCCCAGTGCCAGATACACACATATCCCCCCAGTGCCAGATACACACATATCCCCCCAGTGCCAGATACACACATGTCCCCCCAGTGCCAGATACACACATGTCCCCCCAGTGCCAGATACACACATGTCCCCCCAGTGCCAGATACACACATGTCCCCCCCAGTGCCAGATACACACATGTCCCCCCAGTGCCAGATACACACATGTCCCCCCAGTGCCAGATACACACATGTCCCCCCAGTGCCAGATACACACATGTCCCCCCAGTGCCAGATACACACATGTCCCCCCAGTGCCAGATACACACATGTCCCCCCAGTGCCAGATACACACATGTCCCCCCAGTGCCAGATACACACATGTCCCCCCAGTGCCAGATACACACATGTCCCCCCAGTGCCAGATACACACATGTCCCCCCAGTGCCAGATACACACATGTCCCCCCAGTGCCAGATACACACATGTCCCCCCAGTGCCAGATACACACATGTCCCCCCAGTGCCAGATACACACATGTCCCCCCAGTGCCAGATACACACATGTCCCCCCAGTGCCAGATACACACATGTCCCCCCAGTGCCAGATACACACATGTCCCCCCAGTGCCAGATACACACATGTCCCCCCAGTGCCAGATACACACATGTCCCCCCAGTGCCAGATACACACATGTCCCCCCAGTGCCAGATACACACATGTTCCCCCAGTGCCAGATACACACATGCCCCCCCAGTGCCAGATGCACATGCCCCCCCAGTGCCAGATGCACATGCCCCCCCAGTGCCAGATGCACATGCCCCCCCAGTGCCAGATGCACATGCCCCCCCAGTGCCAGATGCACATGCCCCCCCAGTGCCAGATGCACATGCCCCCCCAGTGCCAGATACGCACATGCCCCCCCAGTGCCAGATACGCACATGCCCCCCCAGTGCCAGATACGCACATGTCCCCCCAGTGCCAGATACGCACATGTCCCCCCAGTGCCAGATGCACATGCCCCCCCAGTGCCAGATGCACATGCCCCCCCAGTGCCAGATGCACATGCCCCCCCAGTGCCAGATGCACATGCCCCCCCAGTGCCAGATGCACATGCCCCCCCAGTGCCAGATGCACATGCCCCCCCCAGTGCCAGATGCACATGCCCCCCCAGTGCCAGATGCACATGCCCCCCCAGTGCCAGATGCACATGCCCCCCCAGTGCCAGATGCACATGCCCCCCCAGTGCCAGATACACACATGTCCCCCCAGTGCCAGATACACACATGTCCCCCCAGTGCCAGATGCAGTGCCAGATATGCCCCCAGTGCCAGATACACACATGTCCCCCCAGTGCCAGATACACACATGTCCCCCCAGTGCCAGATACACACATGTCCCCCCAGTGCCAGATGCAGTGCCAGATATGCCCCCAGTGCCAGATACACACATGTCCCCTCAGTGCCAGATGCAGTGCCAGATATGCCCCCAGTGCCAGATGCACATGCCCCCCCAGTGCCAGATGCACATGCCCCCCCAGTGCCAGATGCACATGCCCCCCCAGTGCCAGATACACACATGTCCCCCCAGTGCCAGATACACACGTCCCCCCAGTGCCAGATACACACATGTCCCCCCAGTGCCAGATGCAGTGCCAGATATGCCCCCAGTGCCAGATACACACATGTCCCCCCAGTGCCAGATGCAGTGCCAGATATGCCCCCAGTGCCAGATGCACATGCCCCCCCAGTGCCAGATACACACATGTCCCCCCAGTGCCAGATACACACATGTCCCCCCAGTGCCAGATGCAGTGCCAGATACACACATGTCCCCTCAGTGCCAGATACACACATGTCCTCCCAGTGCCAGATGCAGTGCCAGATATGCCCCCAGTGCCAGATGCACATGCCCCCCCAGTGCCAGATACACACATGTCCCCCCAGTGCCAGATACGCACATGTCCCCCCAGTGCCAGATACGCACATGTCCCCCCAGTGCCAGATACGCACATGTCCCCCCAGTGCCAGATACACACATGTCCCCCCAGTGCCAGATACACACATGTCCCCCCAGTGCCAGATGCAGTGCCAGATATGCCCCCAGTGCCAAATGAACATGTCCCCCCAGTGCCAGATACACACATGTCCCCCCAGTGCCAGATACACACATGTCCCCCCAGAGCCAGATACACACATGTCCCCCCAGTGCCAGATACACACATGTCCCCCCAGTGCCAGATACACACATGTCCCCCCAGTGCCAGATACACACATGTCCCCCCAGTGCCAGATACACACATGTCCCCCCAGTGCCAGATACACATGTCCCCCCAGAGACAGGTATGCCCCCAGTGCCTGTTATGCCCCCAATGCCAGATACACATGTCCCCCCAGTGCCAGATATTCCCCCAGTGCCAGACACACATGTCCCCCCAGTGCCAGGTACACACATGTCCCCACAGTGCCAGATATGCCCCCAGTGCCAGACACATGTCCCCACAGTGCCAGGTACACATGTCCCCACAGTGCCAGATATGCACCCAGTGCCAGAAACACACATGTCCCCCCAGTGCCAGAAACACACATGTCCCCCCAGTGCCAGAAACACACATGTCCCCCCAGTGCCAGAAACACACATGTCCCCCCAGTGCCAGAAACACACATGTCCCCCCAGTGCCAGAAACACACATGTCCCCCCAGTGCCAGATACACACATGTCCCCCCAGTGCCAGATACACACATGTCCCCCCAGTGCCAGATACACACATGTCTCCCCAGTGCCAGATACACACATGTCCCCCCAGTGCCAGATACACACATGTCCCCCCAGTGCCAGATGCAGTGCCAGATATGCCCCCAGTGCCAGATACACACATGTCCCCTGAGTGCCAGATACACACATGTCCCCAAAGTGCCAGATACACACATGTCCCCAAAGTGCCAGATATGCCCCCAGTTCCAGATACACACATGTCCCCCCAGTGCCAGGTACACACATGTCCCCACAGTGCCAGATACACATGTCCCCACAGTGCCAGATACACACGTCCCTCCCCAGTGCCAGATGCAGTGCCAGATATGCCCCCAGTGCCACATATACCCCCCAGTGCCAGATACACACATGTCCCCTCAGTGCCAGATACACACATGTCCCCTCAGTGCCAGATACACACGTGTCCCCTCAGTGCCAGATACACACGTGTCCCCCCAGTGCCAGATACACACGTGTCCCCCACCAGTGCCAGATACACACGTGTCCCCCACCAGTGCCAGATACACACATGTCCACACACTGTGCTCCCCCCCAGTGCTGCTCACAACCGCGCTGCTGCTCTGCTGTTTGTGAGCGGAAGAGAGCACAGTGTGCGCCTCTCCTGCCACTCAGTCTCCGGTGGCGTTGTCTCTCTCCAATTAGGCGCCAGTCCGTGAGCCAGTCAGAGCTCGCGGACCGGCAGCTAAGACTCCTGATTGGCTGCCGGTCCGTGAGCTCTGATTGGCTCACTGGCTGGCGCCGGGCACTGCAGTCGGGCAGCAGGAGGAGGAGCTTATGAGCCACATGCGTGGGAAGAAAGAGCCGCATGTGGCTCGAGAGCCGTGGGTTGGCCACCGCTGGCTTACTGCATCTTTGTGCCTTGTTTGGTACAGACCTTCATCTCTACTCTGAAGAGTTGTTCACTACTATGTGCAAGAGAGTAACACTATTCCAGTGGTTTAGATGCATAGCTTTCAACATATCCTTCATCTCCTGCCTCAGACAAGTGTGCAGAATGTCCTTACACTAGCTCTGCTGAATTGGTCAGAAGCGCAGATGAATCTTTATCTCAGTGTAGTCATCTTGTCAGTTTGGACCCTTTCCCCTATCTCATACCTCTGTTAATAACCTCACCCACCAGAGCTATTGGTGATTAACTTCCCTCTGTACACCAGCATCTGTAGTTATCCGATACTGGTCTTTGGGCTAGCTCACATGAAACGGGCACACTGCTGCTCAGCACTGGTAGTAGTTTTCTCCTGGCTTTTACCAGCACTATATAATCCATCTCTTCGAGCAAATGTAAGGATGCGTTGGTCTTTTTCAGTTGCTCACATGCTGATCTGAAGCTTATGTGTGGCTGCTTGTCCATGGAACCTTGATCTGTGAAACATACGGTGACTAGTTCTTGTGCTGACATTGCTTGCAGAGGTGGGTATAGAACTGTGTAGTGGGTGTTTTAATGGAGGACAGATGTTTTTACACACTACGAGCTTCAGCACTCTGCAGTCTTAGTCTGTGAGTGGGTGTGATCTACGGCTTCACGGTTGAGCTGTTATTGCTCATAGACATTTCCACTTTGCAACATCCACGCTTATCATTAATCAGTACAAGTCTAGTAGGGCAGAAAGCTAATTGATTGACCAGTTGGAAAGGTGCATCCTATACATAGATAGTCACTACACTCTTCGCTACCACTCATTTTACTGCTAATGTAAGATTATAGTGATTGCATGGCTGTATGCTTGATTCTGTAGGGTAAATTTACTATAGAAAAATGTACTCCTCAGCTGCTAGAAGTAAGAGTGGCAAGACGTGCAGAGACTTCAGAAGAAGTACAAACATGCTTGGCAGCTCAACAAGAGAGACAAGCAGCTACTTGATAGAAAGAATCACTCAATGCAAGGCTAGCTCGCCAATCTGTTGATGCTGCTAGACATGCAGCATCCAGAGCCATGGAGTCCCCAGCTGCAAGACAAACACATCGGTCAGCCGATGCTGCTAGACGTGCAGCCTCAAGGGACATGGACTCAGCAGCTGCAAGACAAACACGTCCATCAATCAAGGCTGCACAAACTGCTGCAGCCAGGGCCATGGGGTCCCCAGCTGCAAAACAAACTCGCCAGTCAGCCAATGCTGTACAAACTGCAGCCTCGAGAACCATGGAGTCTCCAGCAGCAACACCGATTCAACAATCTGCTAATGCTGCAAGAACTGCAGTTCTCCGTTTAAAACCGTGGTAGGACTTTCAGCATGCTGTGTTTCACTATGATGCAAATATCCAGTATGAGATGCATACTAAGGTAAATATTAGGGACATGTCCAGGCAATGCATACACTGCAGTGCTAAGACATAGCGCAGAGAAGCATCTGGTATGTGTTGGGGGGTGGGGGCAAGGTGTAATTTCCACCACTCGCAGACCCACCTGGCCACTTAAGTCTCTGGTTGCTGAAACCCACACTAAATCAAGTGTTTGCTCAGACATTCGAAAATATAACCCTGCTCTGACATCCTTTGGAGCAACTGGGATAGTGGATGATTCAACATACATGCATGCATGAGTAACCTCCTCCCCCCCCCCCCCCCCCCTCCCCGCTGTGGCGCCTATTTTATACATACCGGCGCTTCTTCAACGGTGTGAGCAGTGAGAAAAACCCCACCGTCTGCTAACAGCGGCCGGGGCTTATACTTACCACTGCCCCGCTGCCGCGAGCAGCGGTGTCTGGTTCGACTCCAGAGAGCCAGCGTCTCTACAGCCCGGGGATCCAGCCCAAGCAGCTGCGATGGAGACCCCGCCGGCAGCTCCCACGATGCAGACTGGCAGAGGCAGAAGCTGCCAGTCTGTGCTATAATAAAGAAAGAAAAAAGAAATTCTTCAAGAGAGAAAACCCAAAAGTGACCAGCTCCCTTGGGCACAATAGAAAGACTGGCTTGGAGGGGGGACATAGTAGGGGAAGAGCTAGTCACATTCAATAAATTAAAAGTGCCAGCTCCCAGTTGCTGCCTACTATATCCCCACTGTAACTGCTCTCCAGTGTCCCCTAGTGGATGAAGGAGAAATGTAAAGTTCAGGGTCAAGTTTATCATCGAGTAGGATCAATACTGCCACTTCCCAATGAGAATCATAATTTCCTTTCAATTTACTTTTATTATAGATGGGTACCATGAAGCAAGAAGACAATGTGAAAATATTCCTGGCATTGATTTTCCATTCTTCAACCCAGCTAGTAGAATAATAATAATAATAATAATAATAAAACCTTTGGTAATGGTATACTGAACAGCACCCGTGTCTGTTCCATGTATTTCCCATCCTTATATAAGGGTTTTATATTCTCCTCTGTAAATATGTTACCTGTGACAAATAATCTTATGTGCCTGTACAGCCACCTAAGAGCAGAGAGATATTAGAGGATGCACAGCTGTGTCTTAGCACTGAGAAATAGGATAAAGGACTGGTAAAGCTTTTCAACTGATATCAACATAAAGTCATCTGAAGGCGTGCAGTCCTTTTTAAACTGGTTTTGAATATGGTTAATTTATTTACCAATTAATGCATTAATATCTGATATTACATTTACTTTATATACTATTAAGAGTATTTGTGAGCTGAGTATTTGTGAGCCGTATGTTTTGTTTTTTTTCATCCACGGATACTTGCGGAACCTATAATTTTTTTCTTTTATGCTTGTTTAGTTTGTATACCTGGTTGTCTTCTGACACTTAGGGCAGTATCCTATTAGCTCCAATGCAGTTTTGGGCGATCAAAGTGGCCGGATATCGTGATTAACGACCAATGGTTGTTATCGCGGTATCCAATTAGAGGATGAAATTGGACCCGTGATTGCACAAAATCACACGGGATTAACACGGCTCTGGTAGCCCTTTACGCGGATTATGCTTCGGGCACCCGGTAAGTGCCGGCGTTGGGTGAAAAGAATGCCGGCATCGGAGCGAATAGGTTTGCCCTCGGCGATCCCATTAGCGGTAAAGATAAAGTACCACTGCTAATAGGATACCGCCCTGAGTAATGAAATATATTTTGCTATTTTATGAACTCCTTCCTTTGTTGAGATATCTAACTAATATATTTTCTCTAACGTCCTAGAGGATGCTGGGGACTCCGTAAGGACTATGGGGAGAGACGGGCTCCGCAGGAGACATGGGCACTTTAAGAAAGAATTTAGTTCCTGGTGTGCACTGGCTCCTCCCTCTCTGCCCCTCCTCCAGACCTCAGTTTGATTCTGTGCCCAGAGGAGCTGGGTGCTTTTCAGTGAGCTCTCCTGAGTTTGCTGATAGAAAGTTTTTTTGTTAGGTTTTTTATTTTCAGGGAGCTCTGCTGGCAACAGACTCCCTGCATTGTGGGACTGAGGGGAGAGAAGCAGCCCTACTCTCTGAAGCTAGGTCCTGCTTCTTAGGCTACTGGACACCATTAGCTCCAGAGGGATCGGTACGCAGGATCTCACCCTCGCCGTCCGTCCCAGAGCTGCGCCGCCGTCCCCCTTGCAGAGCCGGAAGACTGAAGCCAGGTGAGTATGAGAAGCAAGAAGACTTCACAGGCGGCAGAAGACTTCGTGATCTTCACTGGAGGTAACGCACAGCACTGCAGCTGTGCGCCATTGCTCCACACACCTACACATACTCCGGTCACTGTTAGGGCGCAGGGGGGGGGCGGCCTGGGCAGCATTTGGGACCTCATTCTGGCAAATGAACACATATATACAGCTGGGCACTGTATATATGTAGGAGCCCCCGCCAAAGAAATAAAATTTAAGCGGGACAGAAGCCTGCCGCCGAGGGGGCGGGGTTTCTCCCTCAGCACTCACCAGCGCCATTTTTTCTCCACAGCACGCTGAGAGGAAGCTCCCCAGGCTCTCCCCTGCTGATGCACGGTAGAAGAGGGTTGAAAAGAGAGGGGGGGGGGGCACATAATTAGGCGCTAAAAAGTATATAAACAGCAGCTACTGGGTTAACATTAAGGTACTGTGTTATTCCTGGGTTATATAGCGCTGGGGTGTGTGCTGGCATACTCTCTGTCTCACCAAAGGGCCTCGTGGGGGAACTGTCTTCAGAAAGGACATTCCCTGTGTGTGTGTGGTGTGTCGGTACGCTTGTGTCGACATGTCTGATGTGGAAGGCTATGTGGGAGAGGAGCGGGAGCAAATGAATGTGGTGTCTCCGCCGAAGGATTGGATGGATATGTGGAAGGTTTTAAATGATAATGTAAATTCCTTGCATAAAAGATTAGACAAGGCTGATGCATTGGGACAGGCAGGGTCTCAACCCTTGCCTGATCCTATGTCGCAGGGACCGTCGGGGTCTCATAAGCGCCCACTATCCCAAATTGTTGACACAGATATCGACATGGATTCTGACTCCAGTGTCGATTACGATGATGCAAAGTTACAGCCAAAGTTGGCTAAATCTCTCCGATATATGATTATAGCAATTAAGGAAGTTTTGCACATCACAGAGGAAACCCCTGTCCCTGACACAAGGGTTTATATGTATAAGGGAAAGAAACCTGAGGTAACTTTTCACCCTCACACGAACTGAATGAGTTATGTGAAAAAGCTTGGGAATCTCCAGATAAAAAACTGCAGATTTCCAAACGGATTCTTAGGGCGTATCCTTTCCCGCCAACGGACAGGTTACGATGGGAATCCTCCCCTAGGGTGGACAAAGCTTTAACACGCTTATCCAAAAAGGTAGCCCTGCCGTCCCAGGATACGGCTACCCTCAAGGATGCTGCTGATCGCAAACAGGAGGGTACCCTGAAGTCCATTTATACACATTCAGGTACCTTGCTCAGACCGGCAATCGCGTCGGCCTGGGTCTGTAGTGCAGTAGCGGCATGGACTGATACCTTATCAGAGGAGTTTGATACCCTAGATAGGGATACTGTTTTATTGACCCTGGGGCATATTAAAGACGCTGTCCTTTTATATGAGAGATGCTCAAAGAGACATTTGTCTGCTGGGTTCTAGAATAAACGCTATGTCGATTTCTGCCAGAAAGGTCCTGTGGACTCGGCAATGGACAGGTGATGCCGACTCTAAACGACATATGGAGGTTTTACCTTACAGGGCTGAGGAATTGTTCGGTGAAGGTCTCTCGGACCTGGTCTCCACAGCTACGGCTGGAAAGTCAAATTTTTTGCCTTATGTTCCCTCACAGCCTAATAGAGCACCGCATTATCAAATGCAGTCCTTTCGTTCACAAAGAAACAAGAAAGTCCGAGGTGCGTCCTTTCTTGCCAGAGGGAGGGGCAGAGGAAAGAAGCTGCACAATACAGCTAGTTCCCAGGAACAGAAGTCCTCCCCGGCCTCTGCAAAATCCACCGCATGACGCTGGGGCTCCACTGGCGGAGTCGGGGCCAGTGGGGGCGCGTCTTCGGAATTACAGCCACATGTGGGTTCACTCCCAGGTGGATCCCTGGGCAATAGAAATTGTGTCTCAGGGTTACAAGCTGGAATTCGAAGAGGTGCCTCCTCGCCGGTTTTTCAAATCGGCCCTACCATCTTCCCCCCTAGAGAGGGAGATAGTGTTAAATGCAATACAAAAATTGTATCTTCAGCAGGTGGTGGTCGAGGTTCCCCTTCTTCAACAGGGAAGGGGTTATTATTCGACCATGTTTGTGGTTCCGAAACCGGACGGTTCGGTCAGACTCATATTGAATTTAAAATCTCTGAACCTATACTTGAAGAGGTTCAAGTTCAAGATGGAATCGCTAAGAGCGGTCATCGCCAGCCTGGAAGGGGGGGATTTTATGGTGTCACTGGACATAAAGGATGCGTACCTTCATGTCCCCATTTATCCACCTCATCAGGCGTACCTAAGATTTGCGGTACAGGACTGTCATTACCAATTTCAGACGTTGCCGTTTGGTCTCTCAATGGCTCCGAGGATTTTCACCAAGGTAATGGCGGAAATGATGGTGCTCCTGCGCAAGCAGGGTGTCACAATTATCCCGTACTTGGACGATCTCCTCATAAAAGCGAGATCAAGAGAGCAGTTGCTGAACAGCGTATCTCTTTCACTGAAAGTGTTACAACAACACGGCTGGATTCTCAATATCCCAAAGTCGCAGTTGGTTCCTACGACTCGTCTGCCTTTCTTGGGCATGATTCTGGACACGACCCAGAAAAGGGTTTATCTTCCGATAGAAAAAGCCCAGGAACTTATGACTCTGGTCAGGAACCTTTTGAAATCAAGACAGGTGTCCGTGCATCATTGCACTCGAGTCCTGGGAAAGATGGTGGCCTCATACGAGGCCATTCCCTTTGGCAGGTTCCATGCGAGGACTTTCCAATGGGATCTGTTGGACAAGTGGTCCGGATCACATCTACAGATGCATCGGTTGATCACCCTGTCCCCCAGGGCCAGGGTTTCGCTCCTGTGGTGGCTGCAGAGTGCTCCCCTTCTTGAGGGTCGCAGATTCGGCATTCAGGATTGGATCCTGGTGACCACGGACGCCAGCCTCCGAGGTTGGGGAGCAGTCACACAGGGAAGAAATTTCCAAGGTCTTTGGTCAAGTCAAGAGACTTGTCTGCACATCAACATCCTGGAACTAAGGGCCATCTACAACGCCCTACGTCAAGCGGAGGCCTTACTTCGTGACCAACCAGTTCTGATCCAGTCAGACAACATCACCGCAGTGGCTCATGTAAACCGCCAAGGCGGCACAAGGAGCAGAGCGGCAATGGCGGAAGCTACCAGGATTCTTCGCTGGGCGGAGAATCATGTAAGCGCACTGTCAGCAGTGTTCATTCCGGGAGTGGACAACTGGGAAGCAGACTTCCTCAGCAGACACGACCTACACCCGGGAGAGTGGGGACTTCATCCAGAAGTCCTCGCACAGATTGTGAGTCGGTGGGAACTGCCACAGATAGACATGATGGCGTCCCGCCTCAACAAAA
Source organism: Pseudophryne corroboree (assembly GCF_028390025.1). Lineage (NCBI taxonomy): Eukaryota > Metazoa > Chordata > Amphibia > Anura > Myobatrachidae > Pseudophryne > Pseudophryne corroboree. The sequence goes on from NC_086444.1 coordinate 992,141,352, forward strand.
AGCTACAGAGGTATTACGCCAGGTCCAGAGCCCCTCAGGCAGTAGCGGTAGACGCCCTCGTGACACCGTGGGTGTTCCGGTCCGTCTATGTATTTCCTCCTCTTCCTTTCATACCCAAGGTGTTGAGAATAGTAAGAAGAAAAGGACTGAGAACAATCGTCGTTGTTCCAGATTGGCCACGACGGACCTGGTATCCAGATCTGCAGGAAATGCTCACGGAAGATCCGTGGCCTCTTCCTCTAAGGCAGGACCTGTTGCAACAGGGACCCTGTCTGTTCCAAGACTTACCGCGGCTGCGTTTGACGGCATGGCGGTTGAACGCCGGATCCTAGCGGAAAAAGGTATTCCGGTTGAGGTTATCCCTACGCTGATAAAGGCTAGGAAAGAAGTAACAGCAAAACATTATCACCGTATATGCCGAAGATATGTTTCTTGGTGTGAGGCCAGGGATGCTCCTACGGAAGAATTCCATCTGGGCCGTTTCCTTCACTTCCTACAAACTGGAGTGGATTTGGGCCTTAAATTAGGCTCCATTAAGGTCCAGATTTCGGCCCTATCCATTTTCTTTCAAAAAGAATTGGCTTCTCTCCCAGAAGTTCAGACTTTTGTTAAGGGAGTACTGCATATTCAGCCTCCGTTTGTGCCTCCGGTGGCGCCTTGGGACCTTAATGTGGTCTTGGACTTCCTAAAGTCACACTGGTTTGAACCACTGAAAACGGTGGAGTTGAAATATCTCACTTGGAAGGTGTTCATGTTATTAGCCCTAGCTTTGGCTAGGCGAGTGTCGGAATTAGCTGCTTTATCACATAAAAGCCCCTATCTGGTTTTCCATATGGATAGAGCGGAATTGCGGACACGTCCTCAGTTCCTGCCAAAAGTGGTTTCATCCTTTCATATGAACCAACCTATTGTGGTGCCTGTGGCTACACGGGACTTAGAGGATTCCGAGTCCCTTGATGTGGTCAGGGCTTTGAAGATTTATGTAGCCAGGACGGCTAGAGTCCAAAAAACAGAAGCACTGTTTGTTCTGTATGCAGACTCTTGCTCGCTGGATCTGTAACACGATTCAGCAAGCGCATTCTACGGCTGGTTTGCCGTTACCAAAATCGGTCAAGGCCCATTCCACTAGGAAAGTGGGCTCTTCTTGGGCGGCTGCCCGAGGGGTCTCGGCACTACAGCTGTGTCGAGCTGCTACTTGGTCGGGTACAAACACCTTTGTAAAATTCTATAAGTTTGATACCCTGGCTGAGGAGGACCTCATGTTTGCTCAATTGGTGCTGCAGAGTCATCCACACTCTCCCGCCCGTTTGGGAGCTTTGGTATAATCCCCATGGTCCTTACGAAGTCCCCAGCATCCTCTAGGACGTTAGAGAAAATAAGATTTTACTTACCGGGAAAATCTATTTCTCGTAGTCCGTAGAGGATGCTGGGCGCCCGTCCCAAGTGCGGACTTCTTCTGCAATACTTGTATATAGTTATTGCTTCAATAAGGGTTACGTTATTGTTGCAACGGGCGTGAACTGATGCTATGTTATTGTCATACTGTTTACTGGATTGTTATCACAAGTTATACGGTGTGGCTGGTATGAATCTTGCCCTTGGATTAACAAAAATCCTTTCCTCGTACTGTCCATCTCCTCTGGGCACAGTTCTCTAACTGAGGTCTGGAGGAGGGGCAGAGAGGGAGGAGCCAGAGCACACCAGGAACTAAATTCTTTCTTAAAGTGCCCATGTCTCCTGCGGAGCCCGTCTCTCCCCATGGTCCTTACGGAGCCCCCAGCATCCTCTACAGACTACGAGAAATAGATTTACCGGTAAGTAAAATCTTATTTTTTTCTTCTGTTTTTCCCTCTGTTGCTATTGGATGCACATGTTTTTATTGTCTGTAAAATTATTATTGGGGGGAGATTCAAATGTTTGAAAAGTTGGTTGGGTGTCTGTTTTTTCCTGTCTATTAGATAGGAAAAAAAATAGACACCCAACTGACTTTTCAAACATTTGAATCTCCCCCTTGGAGTTTCATAAATGTATTTTATGGCTGTGCTTGCGGGATCGAAACATGGTTGAAATGTACAAAGGAAAGTGATGAAAGTATAAAGATGTGTATTTAGTAATGAATGAAAGTTATCTAAAGGTGGATAACCCCTTTATACTAGCGTTGAAAATTATTTAAGATTTTTTTTTACTTAAGTGCACATCTTTTTTTTTTTTTTCCTTTTTATAATGGAATTTCTTACAGGACTGTCCCAGTGCACTTTACAAATCATCTGTCATGTATTAAAAAGCCGTGGTAAGAAAACCTCATTGCTGCTAATTATCCAAATAAATCTCTGTTGCCTTGACAGTATTGGCCCATAGGTGTTAAGCGTTAATGTAATGCTTCACCAAGCCAGTCACTAGGCAACATGCACAAGTGTGCACATGGCGGTTAGCTGGTACGTGCAAGTGCAATGAAACAGCCCAGATTCCAAGCCAAATAACAGCTGGAGTTTGCCGTAGGCCAAGCCTGCCCAACATGTGACTCTCCAGCTGGTGTAAAACTACATGTCCCAGCATGCTCGGCCACATTTTTGCTATTAAGAAATGCTAAAAATGTGACTGCATGCTGGGATGTGTAGTTCCTCAGCAGCTGGAGAGCCACAGGTTGCCAGACCTGCTGTAGGCGATGGCAGTGCTATTACGAGAGTAATCGGAGGTATCGAGAAAATCTATAGAAAACTCTATTTATGATACAGTTACATTGTCATTGGGACTTACAGTACTTACATTAATCCTGGGCGACAATAGTGTTTTTATTTTTTTGCTTCTGATAAATCTGCACCTTAATCTTATGCTGTTGAGTACATTTTACATTATTCTATGCCCAAACACAGTATAGCTACTTATACACAGAATGCTTTATTTAGGCAATGATATTGTTTGATTATGTGTGTTATTACATTATTTAAAAGAAAATTGTTTACTGATTCTATCTATGGTGTTCTTCTAATATGTTGGAATGAACTTTTCTTTGATGTGCTTGTGTAAAATCCTTCATATTTCTACAATTTTTCTTATTGTTTGTTACATGAATGTATGTTTTCCTAATGTGGAATAAGGTATTGTTTGATTGTGGGTAATGTTACCAATTTTGTTTAAACAAAACTTTCTAGGTACTGGTAACAAATATGTGATGCAGAATCTTGCATGCAATGGCCTTTACTTTATGTTGCCCTCTTCTGGTATTTTTAGGAAGTACTTAATCCTGAAGAATTAGTACTAACCCCAATGCAGAACATGAGATTGTATAAATTACTGATGTAACACCCTGCTTAGCAGTGCTGCTTTGGGTAATGGCCAAAAGCAATGTAATTTCTGAGAAACAGCTTGCATTGTAAGTTTTCTGACACTTGTCGTAACTGGAAAATATTTAATAGTCCAAAGAAACAGAGAGAGTTTATTTTCAGGTCTCCAGAATACACTGAAAAACATCTGTCTTGTGTTTATTTATTTATTTATTTATTAACCGTTTCTTATATAGCGCAGCATATTCCGTTGCGCTTGTGTTGCTCTGTAGTTTCACGAATACAGGGATAAGCTACCTGTGGCTCTCCGGCTGCTAGGAACACACAAACTGGGATATTTAATAAAACATAATTATCTCATAAAAGGTGTAAAATGTGGTATTTACTGTATGTTATCTGGAGATGGAGATAAATATCTCCTCACCAGTGGCAGTTGCAGCGCAGTCTACAATTCAAATAGGGGAGCCGCATCAACTGCCACCCCAAACACTGCAAGACATTGCTGTCCGGGACTCACTGGCATCTGGTTTGGCTCCCCTGTTTGAATTTTGGCTTGTGCTGCAACTGTCACTGGAGAAGGAGATATTTATTTCAATCTCCAAAAACATAAATACCACATATTCCAGCGTTTATGAGATAATTATGTTTAATTAAACATCCCTCTAGCGAGCATCGTCATGCAAAAGCTTCTGTATGTGTAAGTGGTACTAGAAACTATATCTATCTACCTATCTACCTATCTACCTATCTACCTATCTACCTATCTATCTATCTATCTATCTATCTATCTATCTATCTATCTATCTATCTATCTGTATACTTATGCAGTAGGTCAATTTATAATTTATAATTTTAAAGACCTATAGAAAGTATATGTGATGCTGAACTTCAGGTCACTTGCTAAAGTCACATACCACTTACTGTTCACAACTATTACTGTCAATGATTCCAGCGTATGTAATCATTACAGTTTAGAAGCTGGGACTCCATACAGTAACTAGATGCACCCATAAGCAATAAGGGATACTCATAAATTGCATAGAAAAGTATATAAATCTATTAGTAGCAGAGCTCTCTGCGCACAGTGCATACAAGATAACCAAAGTGGAACTGCGGCACATGCCCAGCCGCAGCAGTTCCTCCCAAACACCAATATCAGCCAAGCTGCAATTCTTAGATGTGTTTACTAATTCCTGTGCTTCTTTTTCGTATGCTTTTTTATTTTTCCTTTTCCGGGATATTCAATTTGGCCCGAAGCTGGCGGGTGATAAGTCTCGCCGCCGGGGGTTATTTAATTGGTCCCGATAAGCTGGCGCGTGCCGCGGCTTATCGGGGGTTTTGCTTCACCTGCCTCCAGCAAGCGAAGCAAAATGCCCGATAACAGTCCCGTTTTCATCCGAAAACGGGGCTATTTCACCCGAAAACACACAGGTTTCACTGAACCTGTGTGTTTACGGGTGTAAAAGGACTTGTTACCGGTCGAGCTAATTAAATAGCTCCTACCGCAGCAGCCAAAGAAACATCGGGGGTTTTTACTCCCGATGTCTCTTCGGGCCAAATTGAATATCCCTGTTAGTCTTCATTTGTTTGTGTTTTTGCCATGCTTAGCATCCAAAAATAAGGTGGTAACAATAGCATCTAGCATGCCAAAAATTTAGGAATTGTTATTGTGCAGTTGGTCTGCACTAGGGTGGCCAATCCCGGGCTATTTTTTCAATCCCAGGTATCAGGATTGAAAAATGGACAAGCCCGGTATTGGCTTTTTTCCTGTGTGTCCCCCCCCGCCCCGCACTGCACACATAACGCACCATACTAAGGTGGCGGGCTGGTGGGCCCACTTCCTTTGGGCTCAGCGGCGGGTGACGAGCGGCTGACTGCGCACCGTGACCTCTGACTTCACGTCGCGTTGCGCCGAGGGAGCCGGTCAGCGCCTGAGCCTCCTGAGGACTCTCAATGCTACCCGGCATTAAAAACACCAAGAGCCGCCTGATGCCGCAATCCCCGGTATTGGAGCTTCCAATCCCAGGATTGAATCCCAGGTGATTTTTGGCCTTAATCCCGGGATCCCGCCGATCCTGATCCCGGGATTAGCCATCCTAGTCTCCACTGAAGGTACATGCATCCAAATCTGGGACTGTCCTTGGAGTTTATCAACAGTTGTACTTGCTCTATATTCACTGCACAGATCCATCAGCAAACCTGTAACTCTGCATAGACCATTTGATGCCACAATGCAGATACAGGACAATCCAGCCACAGATACCCTGTGAAAACTGCTCTCTCTCATTGTGTGATTCATTCTGTAAAAATTATGTGGTACTGACATCAGAGTGTGTATTAAATGTCAACTACATGATATATAAACTGTTTGTGTGTATATGTATGTGTATGTATATATATATATATATATATATAGTGTTGTATACTTGTGTGTGTGTGTGTGTGTGTGTGTGTGTATATGTATTATATCATTTCTCTTACGTCCTAGAGGATGCTGGGGACTCCATAAGGACCATGGGGTATAGACGGGCTCATGGGCACTATAAAGAATGGGTGTGCACTGGCTCCTCCCTCTATGCCCCTCCTCCAGACCTCAGTTGGATCCTGTGCCCAGAGGAGATTGGGTGCACTACAGGGGAGCTCTCCTGAGTTTCTGTGGAAAAAGAATTTTGTTAGGTTTTTTATTTTCAGGGAGCTCTGCTGGCAACAGGCTACCTGCATTGTGGGACTGAGGAGAGAGAATCAGACCTACTTAAATGATAGTCTCTGCTTCTTAGGCTACTGGACACCATTAGCTCCAGAGGGAGTCGGAACGCAGGTCTCCCCCTGCCGTTCGTCCCAGAGCCGCACCGCCGTCCTCCTCACAGAGCCGGAAGATTGAAGCCGGGTGAGTATAAGAAGAAAAGAAGACTTCTAAGGCAGCAGAAGACTTCAGATCCACACATTACACACACTACCAGGCACTGATGGGTGCAGGGGGGGCGCCCTGGGCAGCAATATAAACCTTTAAGTCTGGCAATATGGATATAGGCTGCAGTGGCAGTAAGGGTATAAATCCCCCGCCAGTTTTATAAAATTGAGCGGGACCGAAGCCCGCCGCTGGAGGGGGCGGAGCTTGGTCCCTCAGCACTAACCAGCGCCATTTTCTCCACAGAGCACTGCAGAGAAGCTGGCTCCCCGGACTCTCCCCTGCTGAACATGGTGACACAGGGCTGAAAAGAGGGGGGGGGGGGCAATTGTAAGGCGCAGTGAGTGTATTACACGATTTTTTATATATAAAAGCGCTATTATCTGGGAATTCTATTTCCAGTGTCAGTTGGCGCTGGGTGTGTGCTGGCATACTCTCTCTCTGTCTCTCCTAAGGGCCTTGGTGGGGAACTGTCTCCTTATAGATATATCCCTGTGTGTGTGGGGGTGTCGGTACGCGTGTGTCGGCATGTCTGAAGCGGAAGGCTCATCTAAGGAGGAGGTGGAGCAGATGATTGTGGTGTCTCCGTCTGCAACGCCGACTCATGATTGGGTGGACATGTGGAATGTTTTAAATGCAAATGTGAACTTACATAAGAGAATGGACAAAGCAGAGTCCAGGGAAAAGGCAGGGAGTCAATCCACGGAATGGACTGTGTCACAGGGCCCTTTAGGGTTTCAAAAGCATCCCCTATCCCAAATAGCAGACACTGATACCGACACGGATTCTTACTCCAGTGTCGACTACGATGATGCGAGGTTACACCCAAGAGTGGCCAAAAGTATTCATTATATGATTATTGCAATAAAAGATGTTTTGCATATAACAGAGGACCCCTCTGTCCCTGACACGAGGGTGCGCATGTATAAGGAAAAGAAACCTGAGGTAACCTTTCCCCAGCCTCATGAGCTGAATGAGTTATTTGAAAAAGCTTGGGAAACTCCAGACAAAAAACTGCAGATTCCCAAGAGGATTCTTTTGGCGTATCCTTTCCCAGCACAGGACAGGGTACGCTGGGAATCCTCACCCAGGGTGGACAAGGCTTTAACGCGCCTGTCCAAGAAGGTGGCGCTACCGTCTCCTGACACGGCAACCCTCAAGGATCCTGCTGATCGCAGACAGGAAAATACCTTAAAATCTATTTATACGCATACGGGTGCTTTACTCAGACCGGCAATAGCATCGGCATGGGTATGTAGCGCAGTTGCAGCTTGGACAGATACCTTGTCAGCTGACCTTGATACCCTAGACAGTGATACCATTTTATTGACCTTAGGTCACATTAAAGACGCAGTCTTATATATGAGAGATGCTCAAAGAGATGTTGGGCTGCTAGGTTCGAGAGCCAATGCCATGGCGATTTCTGCTAGGCGAGCCCTGTGGACCCGCCAATGGACGGGTGATGCCGATTCAAAGAAGCATATGGAGGTTTTACCATACAAAGGTGAAGTTTTATTTGGGGAAGGTCTCGCGGACCTGGTTGCCACAGCTACCGCGGGTAAATCTACTTTTTTGCCTTTTGTTCCCCCACAGCAAAAGAAAACGACACAATATCAGATGCAGTCCTTTCGGTCGCATAAGTCCAGAAGAGGTCGGGGCTCATCCTTCCTCGCCAGAGGTAAGGGTAGAGGGAAGAGAACACCTGCTTCGACTAGTTCCCAGGAGCAGAAGTCCTCCCCGGCTTTTACTAAATCCACCGCATGACGCTGGGGCTCCACTGAGGGAGTCCGCACCGGTGGGGGCACGTCTTCGACTCTTCAGCCAGGTCTGGGTTCTGTCAGACGTGGATCCTTGGGCGATGGATATTGTATCCCAAGGATACAAACTGGAATTCGAAGAGGTGCCCCCTCGCCGATTTTTCAAGTCGGGCTTGCCAGCTTCTTCCCCAGAGAGGGAAGTAGTGTTAGCTGCAATTCAAAAGCTGTGTCAACAGCAGGTGATTGTCAAGGTTCCCCTAGTCCAACAGGGGAAAGGGTACTATTCGACCCTGTTCGTGGTCCCGAAGCCGGATGGCTTGGTCAGACCCATTTTAAATCTAAAATCCCTAAACCTGTACTTGAAAAAGTTCAAATTCAAGATGGAATCGCTCCGGGCTGTGATCTCCAGTCTGGAAGGGGGGGATTTTATGGTGTCACTCGACATAAAGGATGTCCCCATCATGTCCCCATATATCCTCCTCATCAGGCGTACCTGAGATTTGCTGTACAGGACTGCCATTACCAGTTTCAGACGTTGCCGTTTGGGCTTTCCACGGCCCCGAGGATTTTCACCAAGGTAATGGCGGAGATGATGGTGCTCCTGCGCAGGCAGGGAGTCACAATTATCCCATACTTGGACGATCTCCTGATAAAAGCAAGATCGAGAGATCAATTGCAGAAGAGCGTGTCGCTCTCCCTGAGAGTGCTACAACAACACTGTTGGATTCTCAATCTGTCAAAGTCACAATTGATTCCAACGACTCGACTATCATTCCTAGGCATGATTCTGGACACTGAACAGAAGAGGGTTTTTCTCCCGATGGAAAAAGCCCAGGACCTCCAAAACATGGTCAGAGACTTGCTAAAACCAAAAAGAGTGTCTGTTCATCAATGCACTCGAGTTCTGGGGAAAATGGTGGGAGCCTACGAGGCCATCCCCTTCGGCAAGGACATTTCAGTGGGACCTCCTGGACAAGTGGTCCGGTTCCCATCTACTAATACATCAAAAGATAAGCCTGTCCCCCAGGGCCAGGGTGTCTCTCTTGTGGTGGCTGCAAAGTGCTCACTTTCTAGAGGGTCGCAGGTTTGGCATTCAAGACTGGGTTCTGGTGACCACGGACGCGAGCCTCCGAGGATGGGGAGCAGTCACACAAGGAAGAAATTTTCAAGGGCTATGGTCAAGCCAGGAGGCTTGTCTACACATCAACGTACTGGAATTGAGGGCCATATACAACGGCCTACGACAAGCGGAGAATCTTCTTCGCGACCTACCGGTTCTGATTCAATCGGACAACGTCACAGCCGTGGCTCATGTAAACCGCCAAGGCAGGACAAGGAGCAGAGTGGCAATGGCGGAAGCCACCAGGATTCTTCGCTGGGCGGAAAATCATGTAAGCACTCTGTCAGCGGTCTTCATTCCGGGAGTGGACAACTGGGAAGCAGACTTCCTCAGCAGATACGATCTCCATCCAGGAGAGTGGGGACTTCATCAAGAAGTTTTTACAGAGATAACAAGTCTTTGGGGAATTCCTCACATAGACATGATGGCATCACGCCTCAACAAGAAGCTTCGGAGGTATTGTGCCAGGTCAAGAGACCCTCAGGCAGTAGCGGTGGACGCCCTGGTGACACCTTGGGTGTTTCAGTCGGTCTATGTGTTCCCCCCTCTTCCTCTCATCTCAAAAATATTGAGAATCATAAGACAAAAAAGAGTGAAAACAATACTCATTGTTCCAGATTGGCCTCGAAGGGCCTGGTATTCAGATCTTCAGGAGATGCTCACAGAAGATCCATGGCCTCTTCCTCTCAGGGAGGACCTGTTACAACAGGGGCCCTGCGTGTTCCAAGACTTACCGCTTTTATGTTTGACGGCATGGCGGTTGAACACCGAATCCTAGCTGGGAAAGGTATTGCGGAGGAAGTCATCCCTACTCTGATAAAGGCTAGGAAGGAGGTGACGGCAAAACATTATCACCGTATCTGGAGGGAGTATGTTTCTTGGTGTGAAGCCAGGAATGCTACTACGGCAGATTTCCATCTGGGCCGTTTTTCTCCACTTTCTATAGACAGGAGTGGATATGGGCCTAAAATTAGGCTCCATTAAGGTACAGATTTCGGCCCTGTCTATTTTCTTTCAGAAGGAATTGGCTTCTCTCCCAGAAGTCCAGACTTTTGTAAAGGGAGTGCTGCACATCCAGCCTCCTTTTGTGCCCCCAGTGGCACCTTGGGACCTTAACGTGGTGTTACGGTTTCTGAAGTCTCACTGGTTTGAACCTCTTCAAACGGTTGAATTGAAATTTCTCACTTGGAAGGTGGTCATGTTGTTGGCCATGGCATCTGCAAGGCGGGTGTCCGAATTGGGGGCCTTGTCTCACAAGAGCCCCTATTTGACTTTCCATGTGGATAGAGCAGAGTTGAGGACTCGTCCTCAATTTTTGCCTAAGGTGGTTTCTTCATTTCATATGAACCAACCTATTGTGGTGCCTGTGGCTACGGGTGACTTGGAGGATTCCAAGTCCCTGGATGTAGTCAGGGCCTTAAAAATCTATGTAGCCAGGACGGCTCGGGTTAGGAAAACAGAAGCACTGTTTGTCCTGTATGCAGCCAACAAAGTTGGCGCTCCTGCTTCGAAGCAGACTATTGCTCGCTGGATCTGTAACACGATTCAGCAGGCTCATTCTATGGCAGGATTGCCGTTACCAAATTCGGTAAAGGCCCATTCCACTAAGAAGGTGGCCTCTTCTTGGGCGGCTGCCCGAGGCGTCTCGGCTTTACAGCTTTGCCGAGCAGCTACCTGGTCGGGTTCAAACTTTCTATAAGTTTGATACCCTGGCTGATGAGGACCTTGCGTTTGCTCAGTCGGTGCTGCAGAGTCGTCCGCACTCGCCCGCCCGGTCTGGAGCTTTGGTATAAACCCCATGGTCCTTACGGAGTCCCCAGCATCCTCTAGGACATAAGAGAAAAACAGATAAATCTTTTTCTCCTAGTCCGTAGAGGATGCTGGGCACCCGTCCCACTGCGGACATATTTCTGCAAGGCTTGTATATAGTTGTTGCTTACATAAGGGTTATGTTACAGTTGAGATCAGTCTTTAGCTGATACTGTTTTGTTCATACTGTTAACTGGTTGCGTATATTCCAGGTTATACGGTGTGGATGGTGTGGGCTGGTATGAATCTTGCCCTTTCCTCGTATTGTCCATCTCCTCTGGGCACAGTTTCTCTAACTGAGTACTGGAGGAGGGGCATAGAGGGAGGAGCCAGTGCACACCCATTCTAAAGTTCTTTATAGTGCCCATGTCTCCTGCGGAGCCCGTCTATACCCCATGGTCCTTATGGAGTCCCCAGCATCCTCTACGGACTAGGAGAAAAAGATTTACCGGTAGGTTTAAAATCTTATTTTTTGTAAGACCCTGCCCCCTCCCTTCTCTCATAGCTCTCACTGGCTGGCTGCTAGACAGAGCCACCGTTTCACTTTTCCCCAGCCAACACTGTCAGTGCCTGAAGTCTGAGAAATTGCAGTGCCCCTGTATGCACTGATGTCCCCCCCCACCCCCTTCCAGATGAACAGAGATGAGGGGGGAGGCGGACAGGGACAGGTTAAGTCGGGATGGGGGACAGAGATAAAAGAAAGGTTGTGTGGAGGGAGGCAGATGTGAGAAAGAGAGGGGGTGGTGGGATAAGTGAAATAAACAGATGGAGGCCTGGGTTGGCTGAAGGATGAATAGGTGAGGGAAAGGCACAGCTTCCCACATGCCCGCACTGACAATGTCTCACACCCAATGGTGAGAGGGAGCAGAGATCAGAGAGAGGGAGATGGGAAAAGTTGTGGGACAGAGATGGGAGGTGACATGATACAGAGAGTTTGTGGGGACAGAGATTAAAGAGACACAGGGTGGTCTTCAGGCTGTGGGTCTAGAGACGCTCAAAAGGGAAGATGCTATAAGGTGGCCACAATAGCTAGCGACCCAGTGAATGATGGGTCAAAGATACTAGTACAGATTTTAAAAAATTGCCAGTAGTATGTATTATTGCACTCCTGTTTGTAGATATTATACACATTGATACCTGACCTGTCGTCTTCTTGTGTTTTCTGTAGGCTGCTGCTATATTCAATTCTGCATTTGGGAGTTTCTTGGTAAGTACTTCTAACCCATTGCCTCTATACCACTCATCAGCATGGCATATTACTGAGCTCCCAGCTGCTCAGATTACATAAACTTTCTTATTTTCTGCCATTACCTGTCCTCATGAAGACGTATGTCAATATATTGCTTTCTTTTCTCATTGACTTTAATGAGCTATATTGAATGCCCATTACATAGCCACAAATAGCTGAAGTACTGTGGAGACAGAGGCACAATGACACATGATTGAAGATCTTCACTCTCAGCTGGTGTCCGTCCTGAGCACGTGTTCATCAGCTCTGTGGCTCTATGGCAGAAAGAGAACTGGTTATTGCCTAAGGGAAGGCATCCTATTGTGTGTTTAATGGGGAAACTGAGGGCTCTATCACATATATACTGGTTTGGCAAATGGGTAAAACCTATGTGTGCGTTTTCTGTACACTTTTCATGTGTTTCATTTTTACCAGTATAACCTAGAACACTGATGGTGTGTTATGTATTTTATTTATGTGTTTATGTATTTAATATATGTGCTTTGTAAAATGTGAAACACTGCTAAGCAAATGGTAACTTTTGACTAATCTCCTGTTCTTTGCGCACTTTCCATTTGTTTATTAAAAGCGCAAAAGAGTATCTAGGTGTGTATTGCAGAAATATTATTTATGTGAGTTTTATTTTTTTATTATTGTAAATTATTTTATTAATAATTTCTTACATACAGACATTATGCCGTGTGATATCAACTACACTGTGATGTGGTGTGTTGCTAAAAAGTGTAATTTAGCATGTTTTAAGCTTGATGCTTAAATCTTATTCCTAGCGTTCCATAATGGTCTCCCCACTTTTCACATAACCACCAAGAAATGTGTATGATTATTATTAATATTATTAAATGATCATTTATTTATATAGCGCCAGCTATTGGGATGAGATTAGTGTGCACAAGTGAAATTTTGCTTGTGTTCAAACATTTATTTACAGATCCGCCCACAACACTAGTCACCTGGGCTGCAAGCTATCCAAGAACAACTTATTACCACCGTGCAAGGCCAAAGTGGCTTTTTACTGTATGTGCTGATGAAAGTGCTAACATATTTTTTGCTTCCTTGTGAGCAGAAAGATGAAGCTATACAGTATATTTTTGGGGAAATTCTGGAATCGCAGTAGGCAAATAAAAACTACAGTAAGCAGTGAATATGTCACAGTGACCACACCAAGTTAAAGTCATTGTTATTCGTAAACTGGGCATGTAATTGTGCAGGATATTTTATGGACTAATGGCGCGCCTATTACTGCTGTACTGCATTGTGTTATCAGCTCGGAGCAGAAATGTGCATGCTTATACTTTGCTGGAAGTAAACAGTGCTGGAGTGCTTTTACAACAACCATTTGGGTCAGTTTTTCTATGTGACAACAACAGGGACACTAGGCCTAGGGAATGTGCTGTACGAGGTTTTGTCAGCATAAAATACACTAATTCTATATTTATTCATGTTTTTATTTGTCCGATATAAATAGTAAGGATGGCTATCTATAAATATTCTTGTAAGGGGACTTTATCTAGTTTCTCAGATGGCGCTAGTTAGTTTCCCTCCAATGTTCACCTTTAAGTTTGTTTCTATTATTATTATTATTAATAATAATACATTTTATTTATAAGGCTTCACAGGTGGTTTGCAGTGCCGTACATTAGATCAATACAGGGTACACAGAGCTTAACATTACAGATACAGAAAAACAAAAACAGAGCTCAGGTAACAATTAGCACCACAATTCACAGTACATACTACAGCTGACATGTAAGGAAGCAAAGGAGTAATGGGCGTACTACTAGGGGCGGGCAGCCATTGGAAGAGAGAAACAATAATGGGCGAGAGGAGATGCAGGTATAGACAGTCACTGAGTAGGGAAAAGCTGTAACTGAAGTGTGAAAGAAGAGGGCTGTGAGGAGAGGAGGGAAGAAGGCCCTGCTCCAATGAACTTAAGATCTAGGGGGAGGAGCGAGGGAGTGACATGAGGCACACGCAAGCTGAAGGTGGCCTGATGGCAGGAAGTAAGCGAGGCAGAGATGGCAAAGGCATGAGACAGCGGGTTGGGAAAGGGGCCTCGAGACTAGGTTATGCGGAAGGGTACGCTTGTTGATTGTAGGGGGATTTTGGAGATTTTTAAGCATTTGTTAGTATTTTTTATTTTCTCTTACGACCTAGAGGATGCTGGAGACTCCAAAAGGACCATGGGGTATAGACTGATCCGCAGGAGACATGGGCACACTAAAAAGACTTTTACTGGGTGTGAACTGGCTCCGCCCTCTATTCCCCTCCCCCAGACCTCAGTTAGACTTTGTGCCCAGGAGTGACTGGACACACACTAGGGGAGCTCTACTGAGTTTCTCTGGAAAGACTTTTGTTAGGTTTTTTATTTTCAGGGAGACCTGCTGGCTACAGGCTCCCTGCATCGTGGGACTGAGGGGAGAGAAGTCAGACCTACTTCTTCTTAGTTAAAGGCTCTGCTTCTTAGGCTACTGGACACCATTAGCTCCAGAGGGTTCAATCACTTGGTTCGCCTAGCTGCTTGTTCCCAGAGCTTCGCCGTCACCCTCCTCACAGAAGACAGAAGCCGGGTGAGTATTAGAAGAACCGAAGACTTCAGACGGCAGAAGACTTCAGTAACGGTACAGCGCAGCGGTCGCGCTGCGCTCCATGCTCCCACACACTTTACCAACGGCACTCGCTGGGTGCAGGGCGCTGGGGGGGAGCGCCCTGGGCAGCAGTTACTGAGGCTCACTGGACTGGCAGAACGTAGATTCGGTGCCCGGGCACCGAATCCCATACCCCCGCCAGTATAAATTTTTTTAAATTGAGCGGGACTACAGCGCGCCGGGAAGGGGGGGGGGGGGGCACATGAATTTTGGTGCTTTTTATAATATATTGCAGCGCTAGACACATATATTATTTTCTTGTAGTATATGGGCGCTAGGGTGTGAGCTGGCATACTCCCTCTGTGTTTCTCTCTACAGGCTTCCCTGTGGGTCTGTCCCCTTGGTTTTGGCCGGTGTGTCGGTACTACATGTCGACATGTCTGAGGCTGAGTGTTCCTCCCCGGAGGTTGTTACTGGGGGGCGCAGAGAGGGATTTGGGAATGACTCTGTTGGCACAGCTGACTGCTGATTGGGTAAATATGCTGAGTACACTGAATGCAAATGTGGCTTTATTGTCTAAGAGGCTGGATAAATCTGATTCTCGGACACAAACATGGAGAAAATCCATGGAGGAAGCTTTATCTCAGGTACAGCCCCCCTCAGGGTCACAAAAGCGTTCATTTACCCAGATGGCAGATACAGATACCGACACGGACTCTGATTCCGATGTCGATTTCAATGAGGCTTCCTTACATCTGAGGGTTGTTAGGAGTATTCAGTACATGATTGTAGCTATCAAAGATGTTTTACATATCTCTGAGGAACCTGCTGTTCCTGACACAAGGGTTTGCTTATTTAAAGGGAAAAGGCCTGAGGTGAAGTTTCCCCCCTCTCATGAAATGAATGCGCGTCGTGAAAAGGCTTGGGAGTCGCCTGACAAAAGGTGGCAGATTCCCAAGAGAATTTTGATGGCATATCCTTTCCCCTCTGACGACAGGGACAAATGGGAGTCGTCTCCCAATGTGGACAAGGCTCTATCACGATTGTCCAAGAAGGTGGCGCTTCCGTCTCCTGACACGGCTGCTCTCAAGGATCCAGTGGATCGCAAGCTGGAGACGACATTGAAGTCCATTTTCGTTAATACTGGTGCATTGCTCAGACCTGCTGTGGCGTCGGTATGGGTGAGTAGTGCTATTGCTAAGTGGGCTGATAATTTGGCTTCTGATATAGATACCCTTGATAAGGATAACATTCTTTTGACTCTTGGTTATATCAAGGACACTGCAGATTACCTAAAAGATGCGGCGAGGGATGTTGGCCTCTTGGGATCAAGAGCCAATGCCATGGCGGTCTCGGCCAGGAGGGCGCTGTGGATTCATCAATGGAATGCTGATGCCGACTCCAAGAAGAATATGGAAGCTCTCCCTTTTAAAGGTAGTGTCTTGTTTGGTGACAGCCTTGCTGACCTGGTGTCTACCGCTACTGCGGGTAAGTCATCTTTTCTTCCTTATGTTCCCACACAACAGAAAAAGGCACCCCATCATCAGATGCAGTCCTTTTGGCCTAATAAATACAAAAAAGGAAAGGGCTCGTCCTTCCTCGCTTCAAAGGGTAGAGGAAGGGGAAAGAAGTCGCCCACCGTGTCAGGCTCCCAGGACCAAAAGTCCTCCCCTGCCTTTACCAAATCTACCGCATGATGCTGAGGCTCCCCTGTAGGAGTCCGTGCCGGTGGGGGGCCGTCTCCGATTCTTCAGTCAGGTCTGGTTTCAATCGGCCCTGGATCCTTGGGTCTTAGACGTAGTGTCCCAAGGGTACAAACTGGAGTTTCAGGAGATGTCCCCCCGCCGCTTTTTCGTGTCGGCCTTGCCAGTTTCTCTTCCAAAAAGAGAAGTGGTAAATGCTGCAATACAAAAGCTGTGTCAACAGAGGGTCGTTGTGCCTGTTCTCCCGTCCCAACGGGGGGAAGGGTTCTATTCGAGCCTCTTTGTCGTACCGAAGCCGGACGGCTCGGTCAGACCGATTCTGAGCCTGAAATCCCTCAATCCATACTTAAAAATTTTCAAGTTCAAGATGGAGTCTCTTCGAGCTGTGATCTCCAGCCTCGAAGGGGGGGATTTTATGGCGTCAGTCGACATAAAGGATGCTTACTTACATGTCCCGATATACCCTCCTCATCAGGCATTCCTGAGGTTTGCGGTGCAGGATTGTCATTACCAATTTCAGGCGTTGCCGTTTGGGCTTTCCACGGCCCCGAGGGTGTTCACCAAGGTAATGGCGGAAATGATGGTTCTCCTTCGCAAGCAAGGGGTCACAATTATCCCGTACTTGGACGATCTCCTGATAAAGGCGAGGTCAAAGGAACAGTTGTTAAGAAGTGTGGATCTCTCCCTGTCGGTTCTGCGACATCACGGTTGGATTCTAAATTTGCCAAAGTCTCAGTTGATCCCGTCCACTCGGCTGCCCTTCCTGGGCATGGTCCTAGACACGGAGATACAGAGAGTGTTTCTTCCGGAGGACAAAGCTCTGGAAATCCAGACCATGGTCAGGGAGCTTCTGAGGCCGACAAGTGTGTCGATTCATCAATGCACTTGAGTGCTAGGGAAGATGGTTGCGGCTTACGAAGCCATTCCGTTTGGCAGGTTTCGTGCCTGGGTGTTTCAGTGGGATCTGCTGAACAAATGGTCCGGGTCTCACCTGCACATGCACCGGAAAATAAGTCTATCGTCCAGTGCCAGGAATTCTCTCCTGTGGTGGCTGCAAGGTTCTCACCTTCTAGAGGGACGCCGATTCGGAATCCAGAACTGGGTCCTGCTGACCACAGATGCAAGTCTCTGAGGCTGGGGCGCAGTCACGCAAGGAGGAAGTTTCCAGGGAAAGTGGTCAAGCCAGGAATCTTGTCTCCACATAAATGTTCTCGAGTTAAGAGCCATTTACAACGGCCTCCTGCAAGCGAAGAACCTTCTTCAGGGTCTCCCTGTCCTGGTTCAGTCGGACAACATAACTGCGGTGGCGTATGTAAACTGCCAAGCTGGAACAAGGAGCAGGGCGGCAATGGCGGAGGCCACAAGAATTCTTCGTTGGGCGGAACAGCACGTGAGCGCTCTGTCAGCAGTCTTCCTCCCGGGCGTGGACAACTGGGAAGCAGACTTCCTCAGCAGACACGATCTCCATCCGGGAGAGTGGGCTCTACATCAAGAGGTATTTACAGAAGTGACGAGGCGTTGGGGAATTCCTCTGATAGACATGATGGCGTCTCGCCTCAACAAGAAGCTTCCGAGGTATTGTTCCAGGTCAAGGGACCCCCAAGCCAGTGCAGTGGACGCCCTGGTAACTCCGTGGGTGTTTCAGTCTGTGTATGTGTTCCCTCCGCTTCCTCTCATTCCAAGGGTGCTGAGGATCGTACGACAAACAAGGGTTCAGGCAATACTCGTCGTTCCAGATTGGCCACGGAAGTCCCGGTATCCGGATCTTCAGGAATTGCTGTAGAAGATCCTTTGCCGCTTTCTATAAGAGAGGACCGGTTACTGCAGGGGCCATGCGTGTTTCCGGACTTACCGCGGCTGCGTTTGACGGCGTGGAAGTTGAGCGCCAGAACCTAGCTCGGAAAGGTATTCCCGGGGAGGTCATCCCCACTCTCCTTAAAGCTAGGAAGGAGGTTACGGCAAAACATTATCACCGTATTTGGAGAAAGTATGTGTCGTGGTGTGAAACCAAAGCAGCTCCTGCGGAGGAGTTTCACTTGAGTTGTTTCCTCCATTTTTTGCAGGCAGGCGTGGATGCAGGCCTGAAATTGGGTTCCATCAAAGTGCAGATTTCGGCTTTATCTATTTTCTTTCAAAAAGAATTGGCCGTCCTTCCTTTCGTGAAGGGAGTGCTGCATATCCATCCTCCATTTGTGCCACCCGTGGCGCCGTGGGATCTTGAAGTGGTGTTGCAGTTTCTTATGTCTTACTGGTTTGAACCTTTGCGTAAGGTTGAGTTAAAGTTTCTCACTTGGAAAGTGGTCATGCTTTTGGCTTTGGCGTCTGCCAGACGATAGCCTGAGTTGGCGGCTTGATCTCACAAGAGCCCATATTTGATTTTTCATTCGGATAGAGCGGAATTGAGGACTCGTCAACAATTTCTGTCGAAGGTGGTTTCTTCGTTTCACATAAACCAACCTATTGTGGTACCGGTGGCTACGGATGCTGTGGCGGCCCCAAAATCTCTTGATGTTGTAAGAGCTTTGAAAATTTATGTCGCCAGAACGGCTCTTACTAGGAAGACAGAGGCTCTGTTTGTCCTGTATGCTTCCAACAAGATTGGAAATCCTGCTTCTAAGCAAACTATTGCACGCTGGATTTGTAATACGATTCAGAAAGCTCATTCTTCGGCTGGGCTGCCGTTGCCGAAGTCAGTAAAGGCCCATTCTACCAGGAAGGTGGGCTCATCTTGGGCGGCTGCCCAAGGGGTCTCGGCACTTCAACTTTGCCGAGCAGCTACTTGGTCGGGTTCAAACACTTTTGCTAAGTTCTACAAGTTTGATACCCTGGCTGATGAGGACCTCATGTTTGCTCAATCGGTGCTGCAGAGTCGTCCGCACTCTCCCGCCCGGTCTGGAGCTTTGGTATAGACCCCATGGTCCTTTTTGGAGTCCCCAGCATCCTCTAGGACGTAAGAGAAAATAGGATTTTAATACCTACCAGTAAATCCTTTTCTCCTAGTCCGTAGAGGATGCTGGGCGCCCGTCCCTGTGCGGACTGTTCCTTGCAGTTGTATTGATACTGGTTATTTTTGGTTACACGAGGTTTGTGTATCGGTTATATTCAGCTTGTTGCTGCTGTTAGTTAATACTGTTATCTGGTTTCTTGCCACTCCGGTTGTACGGTATGTTTGTGGTGTGGGCTGGTATGTTTCTCGCCCTTAGTTTAACAAAAATCCTTTCCTCGAAATGTCCGTCTCTCCTGGGCACAGTTCATATAACTGAGGTCTGGGGGAGGGGCATAGAGGGAGGAGCCAGTTCACACCCAGTAAAAGTCTTTTTAGTGTGCCCATGTCTCCTGCGGATCCGTCTATACCCCATGGTCCTTTTGGAGTCCCCAGCATCCTCTACGGACTAGGAGAAAAGGATTTACCGGTAGGTATTAAAATCCTATTTTTGCAAAGGTCCATGTTTTACCTACAGTTTGATCTGCTTGTGAAGTTGTAGGCACTTTTTTTTGTCTTTTTTCTTAACCTCTAGCCCTATCAATACACTTTGTTTACAGACGTAGTCACCACTGGGGACTTGACCAAACATTTCACTGAATAGGATGATGAACCCTGTTCTCCTCATATTCATCAGCACGTCTGCTCTGCAGGCACATACACCTCCTGTTTGCACTGAGAGATTGTGTGCCTATGAAATGTAAACAGCCATAAAAAGCGGCCAATCCTGTATTGCTTCCATTTCTCATATAGCACATTTTTATGTGTGGTCTGTTTTTTGTTCTTTTCTTTCACTTTATTTTGAGCCTTAGGGCTGTTCCATACAAACTTTGTCCGGCTTTTTGCCATCCGGCAGGGTCTTTCACACACAATGGCCTTGAGCCGTGTGTAATGCTGTGCACATGCGCAGCAGCAGCGGCGACAGCTAAAAAACTGGTGTGTGTGAAAGATCCCATTGACACACACAGTTCTCTGCCTACAAAGACGGCACGGCCGCCGGACCTTTCAGTGGATATTTCCATCTGCAACCCGGCACCCCCCATATGCAGCAAAACTCAATAAAAAAATAAAAAAAACATGCACGGGGGAAAAAAAGGATGGCTTCTTGCCGTCCGGTCAAAACCGCTGCGTGTGAAATAGCCCTAAGCATCTCTGTAGTTTTACAAAGCTATTAAATATTCATTGTAAAAGTGACTATTTTCATCTTCTGGGGCAGATGTATTAACCTGGAGAAGGCATAAGGAAGTGATAAACCAGTGATCTGTGCAAGGTGATAAAGGCACCAGCCAATCAGATCCTAACTGTTAATTTACATATTGGAGCTGATTGGCTGGTGCCTTTATCACTTTGCACATATCACTGGTTTATCACTTCCTTATGCCTTCTCCAGATTAATACATCTGCCCCTATGTTCTTTACCCTACTGTTTGCCCTAGTGGTATTATGTTGGTACTGTATTTTGGTATGCTAACTTTTTGTTTTAAAATTTGCTTGCTACATAATACCAAACCCCAATTAAAAATCTTTGTCCTTAAGAACGAATTGTTTTAGAAAACAGGGTTTTTGTTTGCTCTTTTTGTGCTCAGCGGGTAATAACTAATTACGGATGAATTCAATTAACATAAATTTCAGGCCAACAGAATATCTCAGGATAGCACCGTTGAGAATTTCTTTAAGTTAAGACAGTAATGTCATTATCTTTTCCTCTCATTTAAACTGCTCGCTTTACAATAATTGTAGAGCTTAATAAGTGATTTGATTTTTTCCCTTGATGGGGTTTTAATAAAATTTAATAGCATTAGAGTAATTCAGCATAGCTAGTTATCAAAGAAGCTGATCCTGGCAGCATGTAAGTGTATATCCATAGGGTGTCTGTGGGAAGAATGTCTTCTATATTACCTACAAGACTGCTCAGTCCCTGCTGCTGCAACCTCGGAGTAGCACTTTCTAGAGTTTATATATTTGCTGTAGTAATAAGGTCTTGGGGTTTGTTTGTTTTTATGTACAATTTAACTGATTCACAGTGCATTTTTTTAGATTAAACCACTTTTCCCAAGTAGGCTTATAACCCCTGTTATACCCCTTTTCCACCAAATTTGCATGCGCAGAAGTGCCTTTTTTTTGCATCATTGCTGCGCAGCGAACATTTTCAGCTAGCGATCAACTATGAATGACCCCCATAGTCCACAAAATGGTGACTTCACTGTTTTGCATGCAATGGATAAGGCTTATTTTGTATGTCTCTACTTACTTCCGCTGATATTGTGTGCTATTTGATCTTCGTTCTGTGGATCATGTTGACTGGAAATTAATACTTTTATTTCCAGCGGGTGTGATCTATGAGCATACATCATTACAGTGAGTATTATTATTATTATCCTTTATTTATATGGTGCCACAAGGGATCCGCAGCGCCCATTACAGTATACATAACCAAATGAGCAAAACAAGAAAACAGCACTAAAGGGGGGTACTCACGGAGCGATCGCTGCTTGAAATCTAAGCAATCTGGCTAGATTGCTTAGATTTTAAGCAGTGATCACTCAGTGTGTACCCCCCACAGCGATAGCGATGCGCAGCCCCGCATGCAGGCCAATCTAGCAGGTCGCTCACTTCACCCGCTGGGTGAAATGAGCGTCTCTCCCTGCACGCTCAGCACACATCGCTCTGTGCTGAGCGGCGGGAGAGATGTGCGCTGAGCGGTTCGATCAGCACACATCTCTCCCAAATCGGGCCGTGAGTACTGGCCTTTACAGTTTAAGACAATATAGGACAAGTACGGAAAACCAGGGGTTAGGTGCCATGAAAGGGAGTATGGAGTAGGTCGTGTAAGTAAGAGAAAGCAAGGCACAAGAGGGGAGAAGGCCCTGCTCTTGCGAGCTTACAATCTATCATGTAGTGTTGGAGAATACGGACACATATACTGTAGGTAACAAGGGGCGCCATCACCTTTTTGGTTGGGGAGGGCCAAGATATACATTTATTTTGACGCACCTAAATCACTGAATTTCGCCCTCTCAAGGGCAGCTGAAATTAGCCGTTACACCACCTACCTGATGACATAAATATCTTTTACACATTTTATGTAAAAAGCAGCATAGAGGACACTATGGGAAATGCAGATAATAGTGTATTAGAAGAAAAATACAACGTTAAGGCGCACATCTACTTTTAACATAGGTTAGAGCTGCACCTTTTATTCCCCCGCACCCCCACCCGTTCCAGCACCCATGTAGGTAACCTAAAGTATAGTCAATTTATTTATTTTTTGCATCAAACTTTCTTAAAATAAGCCCATATCTATGGCTGTCATGAGATGCAAGTCTTATCTTGCACCTAAAAACATCCTGCTGGCTCTCCCAAGATGTGCCTCCTTATTTTTACAATAGTTTATCCAGCCCTGACTATATTAGTATAGACAAGACGTTCCAAAACTTTTTTGAATCACGGCACCACAGAATTTTTTGTCACAGCACCCCTAGGCCAAACGTGTCTTACTGAGAAATTTAGAGGGTTTTTTTTTTTAATAAAGTAAATTGTGTTTATACTGTATGCAATCCTTGGGCTCAGTTATGTGTTGAGGGATAAGATTCACTTAACATATGTTATGATTGGCAGCTACAAGTTATGGTTTTGCCTATCACATTGACCATAAATAATATGAATTGGTCTTGGACCACGTTCCAAAGCACCCCTGCAAGTGTCCCAAAGCACCCCTGGGTGCCACAGCACACAGTTTAAGATCAACTGGTATAGGGCGGGGTGTACTAGCCTCTCCCGCTGCGGTATTAGGGTTATCTCTGCGCTCCTGGTGTTTACTCCTCGTTAGCTGTTTTCCTCCTGCTGGCCGGCGCTCCCCAACGCTCCCTGTAGTTTCCATGTCACACTAGCCGTAACTGCGGTCCACCTAATCACCGCCGTGGCCACTGATCCCACTGTAGAGGTTGTTCAGCACTGCGCTTCCCCAGTCAGGGAGTTGCGCATGCGCAGTAGTCTCTTCTTCCTACTACTGCGACTACTGCGCATGCGCGACTCACTGACAGGGGAGCGCAGCGCTGAACAACCGCTGTGGAGGGATCAGTGGCCGCGACGATGATTAGGCAGACCGCAGTGATGGCTAGTGTGATGCAGAAACTACAGGGAGCGTTGGGGAGTGCCGCAAAACGGCTAACGAGGAGTAAACACCGGGAGCGCAGAGATAATCCTAATACCGCAGCGGGAGAGGTTAGTACATCCCGCCCATAGACTGTTGTAACCAACATCAAGAGACATGCTAACAAAATAGTATAAAGTTGGACTAGTCACTAGTGTGCACAAGAGCCACAGTTTGTCCTGTATTGTTAGTGTGCCTATCATCTACAGTTAGGGAAGAAAGAAATGTTATGACCAGAACCAATATTTGGGGAAAATGTAGCTATAAAGTCACTAGGAAGTAATGACATCACTGAGGCATGAGGCAACAAATGTTCCCAGTGAATTGATAGGTTTCCTTTAATTCAGCCATATGTCTGACATCACACCTTTTGAGTAATTGTAAAATCCTCCTACATTTAACACAATACTTTCTTATTCAAATCTAGTAAATGCATGGAAGTGAGAATTCTAAAAGTATCACAGAAAAGTCAATGCTGGTTACATTTAAAGAGATATTCTATAAATGAAATGTTTTCTGCAGTGTGACAGGATCAGTGCTCGATGTAAACATATTAATCACAGTGTCCATTTGTCTTGCAAATTTGTGACACAAATTAAATTGCTGGAAAGACCAGCAACTATTAAATCTAATTTTTATTTTAAAGCTTGTTGAGTGTGAATTTTTTGTCGTGGTGATGTATTTCATTATATTAAATGCAATTAATAAAATCTACAGCTCACGCCAATAAGCCAAGGGTGTTTTTACCTTTTAATCTTATGAATACAATTATTGATTCAATCATAATTTTTTGACAATATAAATGTAGCTATTTTATGTCTACAAAATTAACCAGTAATTGTCTAGACCACATGGTCTCAAACTCGGTCCTCAGGACCCCACACAGTGCATGTTTTGCAGGTCTCCTCACAGAATCACAAGTGACATAATTAGCTCTACCTGTGGACCTTTTAAAATGTGACTGAGTAATTAATACACCTGTGCACTTGCTGGGTTACCTGCAAAACATGCACCGTGTGGGGTCCTGAGGACCGAGTTTGAGAACCACTGGTCTAGACCACAGGTTCTCAAACTCGGTCCTCAGGACCCCATACGGTGCATGTTTTGCAGGTCTCCTCACAGAATCACAAGTGAAACAATTAGCTCCACCTGTGGACCTTTTAAAATGTGTCAGTGAGTAATTAATACACCTGTGCACCTGCTGGGTTACCTGCAAAACATGCACTGTGTGGGGTCCTGAGGACCGAGTTTGAGAACCCCTGGTCTAGACTGTTGATATAACATTGCCACTATTTATTTTAATGTAATAAATTAAATAAATCTAATGTAATACATATAAGGCTAATTTCTTGACAAAATCAGAGGATCTGTATTCACGTGGCCTTAGAGATGTTTATTGTGTGTGTGTGTGTGTGTGTGTGTGTGTGTGTGTGTTTTAGGTACAATAATGATTTATTGTAGTGTAGTACAACATGTAAGTGCCTCCACTGGGGCATGCTGTCTTCTCAGGTAGTGCAGACAGGCTGGAAACGTGTGTGGAAGGGCAGTGATGTGGGGAGTTGAGTGGTGCAGGAGGGAGAACTCTGGGCTGTGGTTCTCTAGGTGGCAATGTGCCATTACAAGCTGTTTGGCAGCATGTAAGGAAATACTGTAATGATTGTTCTCGATGCCAGCTTAGTGTCATATGGAAAGGGAATATAGTGCATCGGCTTCAGAATATAAATGTAAAACTCGTGTATATTTTGCTGTAAATATTCCCAAGTTATTTCCTGACAAGATTCTGATGCTAACATTAGTTAAATCGGGAAACTTGCATTTCTAATTAATCAATTGTAATTCAGATCTGTTTTAATTTCACTGCTCCTTAAATCTAACTATGTTGTTTAACTAGTTTAATAATTACTCAACGTGTATTATCTCAGTACATAAATAGAATGCACTTTGTTGTTACATGTTTTATGAATTGCACTTTGTCCCTTTTATAGTGTAAATGTTACAGTATGAATGTGTATGTATTAGAGATGAGCGCCGGAAATTTTTCGGGTTTTGGGTTCGGTTCCGCGGCCGTGTTTTGGGTTCGACCGCGTTTTGGCAAAACCTCACCGAATTTTTTTTGTCGGATTCGGGTGTGTTTTGGATTCGGGTGTTTTTTTCAAAAAACCCTAAAAAACAGCTTAAATCATAGAATTTGGGGGTCATTTTGATCCCAAAGTATTATTAACCTCAAAAAACATAATTTCCACTCATTTTCAGTCTATTCTGAATACCTCACACCTCACAATATTATTTTTAGTCCTAAAATTTGCACCGAGGTCGCTGTGTGAGTAAGATAAGCGACCCTAGTGGCCGACACAAACACCGGGCCCATCTAGGAGTGGCACTGCAGTGTCACGCAGGATGTCCCTTCCAAAAAACCCTCCCCAAACAGCACATGACGCAAAGAAAAAAAGAGGCGCAATGAGGTAGCTGACTGTGTGAGTAAGATAAGCGACCCTAGTGGCCGACACAAACACCGGGCCCATCTAGGAGTGGCACTGCAGTGTCACGCAGGATGTCCCTTCCAAAAAACCCTCCCCAAACAGCACATGACGCAAAGAAAAAAAGAGGCGCAATGAGGTAGCTGACTGTGTGAGTAAGATAAGCGACCCTAGTGGCCGACACAAACACCGGGCCCATCTAGGAGTGTCACTGCAGTGTCACGCAGGATGTCCCTTCCAAAAAACCCTCCCCAAACAGCACATGACGCAAAGAAAAAAAGAGGCGCAATGAGGTAGCTGACTGTGTGAGTAAGATAAGCGACCCTAGTGGCCGACACAAACACCGGGCCCATCTAGGAGTGGCACTGCAGTGTCACGCAGGATGTCCCTTCCAAAAAACCCTCCCCAAACAGCACATGACGCAAAGAAAAAAAGAGGCGCAATGAGGTAGCTGACTGTGTGAGTAAGATAAGCGACCCTAGTGGCCGACACAAACACCGGGCCCATCTAGGAGTGGCACTGCAGTGTCACGCAGGATGTCCCTTCCAAAAAACCCTCCCCAAACAGCACATGACGCAAAGAAAAAAAGAGGCGCAATGAGGTAGCTGACTGTGTGAGTAAGATAAGCGACCCTAGTGGCCGACACAAACACCGGGCCCATCTAGGAGTGGCACTGCAGTGTCACGCAGGATGTCCCTTCCAAAAAACCCTCCCCAAACAGCACATGACGCAAAGAAAAAAAGAGGCGCAATGAGGTAGCTGACTGTGTGAGTAAGATAAGCGACCCTAGTGGCCGACACAAACACCGGGCCCATCTAGGAGTGGCACTGCAGTGTCACGCAGGATGGCCCTTCCAAAAAACCCTCCCCAAACAGCACATGACGCAAAGAAAAAGAAAAGAAAAAAGAGGTGCAAGATGGAATTGTCCTTGGGCCCTCCCACCCACCCTTATGTTGTATAAACAAAACAGGACATGCACACTTTAACCAACCCATCATTTCAGTGACAGGGTCTGCCACACGACTGTGACTGATATGACGGGTTGGTTTGGACCCCCCCCAAAAAAGAAGCAATTAATCTCTCCTTGCACAAACTGGCTCTACAGAGGCAAGATGTCCACCTCATCATCATCCTCCGATATATCACCGTGTACATCCCCCTCCTCACAGATTATCAATTCGTCCCCACTGGAATCCACCATCTCAGCTCCCTGTGTACTTTGTGGAGGCAATTGCTGCTGGTCAATGTCTCCGCGGAGGAATTGATTATAATTCATTTTAATGAACATCATCTTCTCCACATTTTCTGGATGTAACCTCGTACGCCGATTGCTGACAAGGTGAGCGGCGGCACTAAACACTCTTTCGGAGTACACACTTGTGGGAGGGCAACTTAGGTAGAATAAAGCCAGTTTGTGCAAGGGCCTCCAAATTGCCTCTTTTTCCTGCCAGTATAAGTACGGACTGTGTGACGTGCCTACTTGGATGCGGTCACTCATATAATCCTCCACCATTCTTTCAATGGGGAGAGAATCATATGCAGTGCCAGTAGACGACATGTCCGTATCCGTAAACGTTGTCAGGTCCTTCAGTCCGGACCAGATGTCAGCATCAGCAGTCGCTCCAGACTGCCCTGCATCACCGCCAGCGGGTGGGCTCGGAATTCTGAGCCTTTTCCTCGCACCCCCAGTTGCGGGAGAATGTGAAGGAGGAGATGTTGACAGGTCGCGTTCCGCTTGACTTGACAATTTTCTCACCAGCAGGTCTTTCAACCCCAGCAGACTTGTGTCTGCCGGAAAGAGAGATCCAAGGTAGGCTTTAAATCTAGGATCGAGCACGGTGGCCAAAATGTAGTGCTCTGATTTCAACAGATTGACCACCCGTGAATCCTTGTTAAGCGAATTAAGGGCTCCATCCACAAGTCCCACATGCCTAGCGGAATCGCTCCGTGTTAGCTCCTCCTTCAATGTCTCCAGCTTCTTCTGCAAAAGCCTGATGAGGGGAATGACCTGACTCAGGCTGGCAGTGTCTGAACTGACTTCACGTGTGGCAAGTTCAAAGGGCATCAGAACCTTGCACAACGTTGAAATCATTCTCCACTGCGCTTGAGACAGGTGCATTCCACCTCCTATATCGTGCTCAATTGTATAGGCTTGAATGGCCTTTTGCTGCTCCTCCAACCTCTGAAGCATATAGAGGGTTGAATTCCACCTCGTTACCACTTCTTGCTTCAGATGATGGCAGGGCAGGTTCAGTAGTTTTTGGTGGTGCTCCAGTCTTCTGTACGTGGTGCCTGTACGCCGAAAGTGTCCCGCAATTCTTCTGGCCACCGACGGCATCTCTTGCACGCCCCTGTCGTTTTTTAAAAAATTCTGCACCACCAAATTCAAGGTATGTGCAAAACATGGGACGTGCTGGAATTTGCCCATATTTAATGCACACACAATATTGCTGGCGTTGTCCGATGCCACAAATCCACAGGAGAGTCCAATTGGGGTAAGCCATTCCGCGATGATCTTCCTCAGTTGCCGTAAGAGGTTTTCAGCTGTGTGCGTATTCTGGAAACCGGTGATACAAAGCGTAGCCTGCCTAGGAAAGAGTTGGCGTTTGCGAGATGCTGCTACTGGTGCCGCCGCTGCTGTTCTTGCGGCGGGAGTCCATACATCTACCCAGTGGGCTGTCACAGTCATATAGTCCTGACCCTGCCCTGCTCCACTTGTCCACATGTCCGTGGTTA
The DNA here is from genome assembly GCF_028390025.1 of Pseudophryne corroboree. Lineage (NCBI taxonomy): Eukaryota > Metazoa > Chordata > Amphibia > Anura > Myobatrachidae > Pseudophryne > Pseudophryne corroboree. Next base: position 992,170,116 of record NC_086444.1, read on the forward strand.
AGTGGACATTGGGTACAACTGCATTTTTTAGGACACTGGTGAGTCTTTTTCTGACGTCCGTGTACATTCTCGGTATCGCCTGCCTAGAGAAGTGGAACCTAGATGGTATTTGGTAACGGGGGCACACTGCCTCAATAAATTGTCTAGTTCCCTGTGAACTAACGGCGGATACCGGACGCACGTCTAACACCAACATAGTTGTCAAGGCCTCAGTTATCCGCTTTGCAGCAGGATGACTGCTGTGATATTTCATCTTCCTCGCAAAGGACTGTTGGACAGTCAATTGCTTACTGGAAGTAGTACAAGTGGGCTTACGACTTCCCCTCTGGGATGACCATCGACTCCCAGCAGCAACAACAGCAGCGCCAGCAGCAGTAGGCGTTACACGCAAGGATGCATCAGAGGAATCCCAGGCAGGAGAGGAATCATCAGAATTGCCAGTGACATGGCCTGCAGGACTATTGGCATTCCTGGGGAAGGAGGAAATTGACACTGAGGGAGTTGGTGGGGTGGTTTGCGTGAGCTTGGTTACAAGAGGAAGGGATTTACTGGTCAGTGGACTGCTTCCGCTGTCGGCCAAAGTTTTTGAACTTGTCACTGACTTATTATGAATGCGCTGCAGGTGACGTATAAGGGAGGATGTTCCGAGGTGGTTAACGTCCTTACCCCTACTTATTACAGCTTGACAAAGGGAACACACGGCTTGACAAATGTTGTCCGCATTTCTGGTGAAATACTTCCACACCGAAGAGCTTATTTTTTTGGTATTTTCACCAGGCATGTCAACGGCCATATTCCTCCCACGGACAACAGGTGTCTCCCCGGGTGCCTGACTTAAACAAACCACCTCACCATCAGAATCCTCCTGGTCAATTTCCTCCCCAGCGCCAGCAACACCCATATCCTCCTCATCCTGGTGTACTTCAACACTGACATCTTCAATCTGACTATCAGGAACTGGACTGCGGGTGCTCCTTCCAGCACTTGCAGGGGGCGTGCAAATGGTGGAAGGCGCATGCTCTTCACGTCCAGTGTTGGGAAGGTCAGGCATCGCAACCGACACAATTGGACTCTCCTTGTGGATTTGGGATTTCGAAGAACGCACAGTTCTTTGCTGTGCTTTTTCCAGCTTGAGTCTTTTCATTTTTCTAGCGAGAGGCTGAGTGCTTCCATCCTCATGTGAAGCTGAACCACTAGCCATGAACATAGGCCAGGGCCTCAGCCGTTCCTTGCCACTCCGTGTGGTAAATGGCATATTGGCAAGTTTACGCTTCTCCGACGACAATTTTATTTTAGGTTTTGGAGTCCTTTTTTTACTGATATTTGGTGTTTTGGATTTGACATGCTCTGTACTATGACATTGGGCATCGGCCTTGGCAGACGACGTTGCTGGCATTTCATCGTCTCGGCCATGACTAGTGGCAGCAGCTTCAGCACGAGGTGGAAGTGGATCTTGATCTTTCCCTAATTTTGGAACCTCAACATTTTTGTTCTCCATATTTTAATAGGCACAACTAAAAGGCACCTCAGGTAAACAATGGAGATGGATGGATACTAGTATACAATTATGGATGGACTGCCGAGTGCCGACACAGAGGTAGCTACAGCCGTGGACTACCGTACTGTACTGTGTCTGCTGCTAATATAGACTGGTTGATAATGAGATGTAGTATGTATGTATAAAGAAGAAAGAAAAAAAAACCACGGGTAGGTGGTATACAATTATGGACGGACTGCCGAGTGCCGACACAGAGGTAGCTACAGCCGTGGACTACCGTACTGTACCTGCTGCTAATATAGACTGGATGATAATGAGATGTAGTATGTATAAAGAAGAAAAAAAAACCACGGGTAGGTGGTATACAATTATGGATGGACTGCCGAGTGCCGACACAGAGGTAGCTACAGCCGTGGACTACCGTACTGTACTGTGTCTGCTGCTAATATAGACTGGATGATAATGAGATGTAGTATGTATAAAGAAGAAAGAAAAAAAAAACCACGGGTAGGTGGTATACAATTATGGATGGACTGCCGAGTGCCGACACAGAGGTAGCTACAGCCGTGGACTACC